>NC_135318.1:73374200-73699267 GCF_048772815.1 Callospermophilus lateralis | reverse complement strand
AAGCTAGGTACAGTGGTGCACGCCTGTAATCCATGTGGCTCAGGAGGCTGAGACAGGAGAGTAGCAAGTTCAGAGCCAGCCTCAGCAACAGCAAGGCACTAAGCAACTCAGTGAGACCCTGTCTCTAATTAAATACAAAATAGGCCTGGGGATGGGGCTCCATGGTTGAGTGTCTCTGAGTTCAATCCCCAGTACCCCCCAAAAAAATAAACTCATTATCATTATGAGATACAGTTCATTTCATTTTCTGCTGGTGTTCACTGTTAGTGTTTGCTTTTTATATCTTTTTAAATTTAATTTAATTTTTAAATTTTTTTATCAGATTGAAATATCAAAACTTTACTTAGGGCTGGGGATGTGGCTAAAGCCATAGCGCGCTCACCTGGCATGCGTGCGGCCCGGGTTCGATCCTCAGCACCACATACAAACAAAGATGTTGTGTCCGCCGAGAACTAAAATAAATAAATATTAAAAAATTAAAAAAAAAAAACTTTACTTAACAGGAGCTATTCAGTGCTGCCCCCTCCATCTCTACCCCCCACCTACTTTCAGCCACTGCCCCCCCCAGAAAACTATTGGCCTTTAATTCCAACTCGATCTTTTCTAAGTTTCCTTTTTCAAACATAAACAAACGCTAAATGTGTTTTTAGTATTTACCCTTCTTTTTTACACCAAAGGTAGCATAATTTAAAATTTTTTTTTGCTGGTGGCAAAAACATGCATGACATGTTGTAACACATTTCTGGAACTTTTCATCTTGCAAAACTGAAACTCGATACCCATGAAAAAGCAAATCTCCATTTCCCGCTTGGTTCAGCCCCTGGGAGCCACCGTTCTGCTGACGCATCAGTTCCTGTGGAGACTGGGCTCCTTTGGTAACTCCTTCTACACGTGGAGTCACCCGATGACTCTCTATGGTGGGTTTCCTTTGTTTCTCCCAACACCCTCCAGGTTGTATGCACCTTTATTTCTTTGTACCTTGCTTCATTACTGATTTCCCGAAAAGCCTTCCCTATGCGTTAGGACACAGCTCTCAAAAGGAATGCTTTTGGTGGCTGTGCAGGACCTTGTTGTGTGGAAACACAGTAACTTACTTAGCCCGTCCTCCTGGATGGGCAGTTATAATATTTATAATTGTTACAATATTTTACTGTAACAAAAAGAAAGTCATAGCAAACAGCCTCATGCACCTGCTACTCATATCTGTAAAGGTGCGTTTCTTTAGTTCTTAGAAATGGCTGAGGACAGAGGCATATGGAGTGTTGTTGTTGTTAGCTGTTGCCAAGTTCCCTCCTTAGGATGTGCAGTTGTGTGTTTCCTTCTGCAATCTCTGGGATGACCTGTCTCCCTGCCACACCTCCAACAAAGTGTGCCGTAAGCTTCTGAATGGATGCTGACGTGATAAGATGAGCTACAGAGTCGAGGTGCTGTTTTAATTTGCATTTCCATGATCATGCGTTCAATTGAGCATCTTCGTGTGTTTAAGGACCATTAATATGTCTTCCACTGTGAACAACAAGGTAGATTTACCTACTTGGGGTTTTTAATTATTTCCTCCCTCAGTTCTTCAAGCAGAGATGACCCCTTTGCCAACTCAGTATAACTAGATAATAATATAAAGAAGGGGGGCATTTATTGTTTATTTTTTCTGTCCAGCATCTGACTTCCCTTTCCTAAGAGGGTTTCCATTTCCCTTCGGGGGAATATCCCAGAGTATGGGGCCTGGATGAGCCAAATCCGCTTCTCCTGGCTCTGGCCCTGATAGTGGTGAACATCCTTAGACCTATGTGGCTGAGAACAGCTCCCCAGACCTTGAGTATGTGACTCCAGGACACAGGGTCATGTGCCACAGGTAGCAATGTTCCTGAGCTGTGAGGTACCTCTGCTCCAGTTTCGGCCCCCTGCACCCCAAAGATTTCTGGTTCCTGCTGTTTCCAAGTCTGCTGTCCTGACTCTAAGCCCTAGCAACCTTCCAGGTTACTGAGAGCTGCTGTTAATTTTCTCTAGCATCAGTTTCTGTTGCTTATTCTCTGTAATGGTTGATTTTATGTGTCCACTTGACTGGACTAATGGGTGCCCAGATAGTTGATATAATATTCTTTCTTTTTTAATACATATTTTATATATATATATATATATATATATATATATATATATATATATATATATATATATCAGTTGACACTTGATATTTATGGGGTACACTGTGACATTTCAGTACAGGTATACAAAGTGTAATGGCTACAATAGGTACTTGGCATGTCCATCAACTCAAACGCTTATCATTTCTTGTGTTGTGAATATTCAGAGTCCTCTCTAGCAGCTATTTTGAAGAATACGATTACTTCTTGTCTGCTACCACAAACCTTCTATCCATGAAATACTAGAAACTTCGTCTCCTGGTCACCTGTGCCCCTTTGCCATCTTCACACTGTCCTCTCTTCCCCCACAGCTTTCCTGGGTTCTGATAACCCTGTTCTACTTTCTCCTTCTAGGAGATGAACTTGGACATTCTCTCTGGTCATATCTGGGAAGTGGTTTCCCAATGGGAATCAGTGGATTGAGCACAGAAGTGCCCAGTGTTGGGGGCAGGGGGGTGTCATTTAATCTGTTGAGGATCCAAAGAGGACAAAAGACACGAGACGGGTGGACATGCTGTGCTCTCTTTTTCGCTGGGACACCGTCTTCTCCTGCCCTTGGACACCTGCCCTCCGCCTCTCAGGCCTTCAGACTTAGACGGGGACTCCCGCCATCAGCTCTGGGTTCTCAGGCTCTGGTGCTGGACCCTATGGCACCAGCTTTACTTGGCTTCTGGTTCCTGGACTCGAACTCCAGGGACTGCTTGACATCACAGTTGGGAAGTCAGTCCCTCACAACACCTTCCTGTCCACGCGCCTCCATATAAACAGTCAGGTCTGCTTCTCTGGGGAACCCCAATTCAGACACTCCCAACCATCCAAGTTCAGTTTTCCACTGGGCAGTAACCACTGAGCTCCTGCTAACGCTCTCTGCGGGACATGGGGAATACCGCTGAGAAGCAAAGAGGAAGATTCCTGCCCTCCTGGAGGTCACACTCTGTAGGGGAGCCAATGCTCCCTCAGGGCAATAAAGAAGGTGAGTGCAACACTGAAAACCCATGAGTGCTGTGGAGAAAACCAGGAGCAGGGAGAGGGGACAGGAAGTGGAGAGGGTGGTAGCAATTTTAAATCAGGTGGTTGGTGAAGGACACTTTGATTGACAGAGGAGTGAAGAGTCGCAGCAGAGGAGAGTTTGAGCCACAGGGTAACAGGATGAAGGTTCCAGGTGGAAGAACGCCCCGGGCCAGGGGCTGGTATGTTCAAGGACTCTATGGACCTAGGGGTGAGCAGGCACCGGGGTGGGCTGATTGGGGGTGGGGGGTCCTCTAGATCATGGCAATCCTGGAATTTTGGGAATTGGCTTGGAATTTTTCTCTAAAGGAGATGGAGCCTCCTCTGGGCAGAGGAGCAGCATGATGAGACCATTGAGCAGAATCTCGCGGCTTCTGAGTGTGGAATAGACTCTAGGAGTAAGGCTGGGCCAGCGGAGAGCCCACGGGGAGGCGGGAATTACACAAGCATCCCAGAAATGATGGTGGGGCCGAGGGGTAGGAGGGGGTAGAGAGAGTCCAAAGATACTCAGAATCCTTCTCCCTGCCCCATCTGACATCATCTTAAGTACTCACTGTGGTCTAGGCACCGTAGTTTCAGAATCAATGTCACATATTCAACAGTTAAATTTCATGCCACCCACAAGAAGTGTGAGTGCGTTCAAAGGGGAGATCTCTGAGGGTAGGGTGGTCTTCAGGGCCTCAGTGTTCCTCTCAGCAGCAGGCAGAGTAGAGATACTATTATAATCGTGCAAATAAATGAGGAAAAGACTTTGAGTTCTATTTGGGGAATCAGATTTTAAAAAAATGAAAGAAAGAAAGAAAAAGAAAATAGTCCTGTGTCATAAAAGCTAGGAGGAAGGATAGAACAAGACTGAGATGAAAATTGAAGAATGGAAGAATGTGAGAGGAAGAGTTAGTTAAGAGGAGCAGGGGGTGGGGGAGGGATTCCGATCAGGGTGTGGGAAGAGCAGGTACAAAGGCCCTGAGGCAGGAACATGCAGGCCACTCTGGAGGCACTGGGGGAATGGTTTGGGTGTGATTCCAGCCGGCTCCCTTAGTTCATCTCTTATTTCACACACATGTTCATGGGCGGCACCAGTCCCAGTTTGACTGTTTGTTCTTCGGGGTAGAACATGGAGCTATTTCTTAATTGCTCCATATTTAGCTTTGTTGAAAAATCTATAATTTGAAAACCACCAAGGGCTGGGTTGGTAATTCAGCTTCCATGGTTCACTTACTCTCTGGCCTTTGCCACTGAGCCAGCTCACCAAGGTGACGGTGTGCACCAGTCGTGATGGAAGTGTTTGTTAGCAGAACGTCTGCTTCCGCAGAGCTGGCCTGGGTCCAGTTGCAGAATCCCAGAGCTGATCCCTGGGCCCCTTGATTTATTTTCCTCCAAAGGGAGGCTGGACAGAAGGACAGGTGGGGTGTAGTGGGAAGGAGGTGGTGACTGGCATCCTACGTTTGGAACCGCTTCATTGCTGGGGTATGTTATTAAGAGACACATCAGTTTCTTTCTCTGAGCCTCAGTTTCCTCATCTGTCTAATGGATTGGATTCTATTGGGAGCTCCAGATCTAGGAAACATCCTTATTTAGTGTTAGTGAGACTGTCCATTGGTACAGGATATATGTGGTCATTCACACTAGCTATCACAATTTAACAGACACATTCTCTTTGATGTAGCTGTTCTACCTTGAAGAATTTTCCTTCTGGATGTACTTACACTTATGTATAGATTAATATACGTAAAGAATTCATATTAGCATCGTATGGGATGGCAAAAGAGTGGAAGCAACCTAATTTCCATCAGTAGGAGATTGGTCATATACACTATGGTGCATCCTCACAATGGAATATTATACAACTCTCAAGAGAATGAGACAGATCTCTGTGTATGAAGAATGTAAGATGCCTAAAATATATTGTTATATAAAACAAGAGAATATTGTGCACATTTGTATTTTCTAAAGAGGTGATGATGTTAGATGCTAGCATATGTGTGATCTCTAGAAAGAGACATCTGAGATTGTCCTGGGAGACGACAGGTCAGGATGAGACAGTGGCTTCTTTTCACAACATATTTCTATAGTACTATTTGCAGTACTTTCCACATGCATGATTTACACAGTTAAAACTTAAATAAATTTTTAAGATGTTGTAATCGCCTACAGGACCAGACGAGCAACATAAATAACTGCAATGGGCTGGGAGTAAACCAAACGGGAATCCCGGGGACTGAAGTGCTCAAGTCCACTCAAAGTGACAGCTGTCACTCAAATCCACTCAACTGTGCCCCTTCAAATCCATGGACGAGGTGCCAGCATAGCCAAACCTGACTTTCCAGAGAAACAGAGGTTCCTATTTTAATGAGAATTCTTCCTCTGCCTCAGCGTTGGTAAGGAATTAAAACTGTTATAAATAAAACAAAACAAAACACTGAAGGTCAAAAAAAAAATCTGGGGACAACTTTTGTGGCTGGTATCCCATTTGTAACTGCCGCGTTTCAACATCCTCTGCCTGGGACCTAGTGTGCAGATACTGCACACACTTTCACACGTGCACAAAAGGTGGTTTCCCAGGTTGGTACAGGTGACCGGGAAGACAGTGACCATGGTCGGGAGGACCCAGTAAAGGCTTCACCCCAGTCACCATGGCAAACGGAAGGAGCCCTGGCCCTTGCTAAACAGGAAATGCTTGGCATGGGGCCAGCCTCCAGCACTTTGAACCTGGCAGGGGGTGGGCACCGCGGGCCAGGGGCACACAAAGCCTGGGCACTCATCCCTTGCTGTGGCTGGGCCTTGGAGAGGGTTCAGTCCTGAAGGGGAAGTTCAGAAAAGCCATGTCACGCACCTCCAGACACCAAGGGCACCCCAACAATCCATCTCCCCTCTGTGGACAGACGGACACACAGACCTGTGTGTGTATCTGTCCACACGCATCCTGGGAATGTCCTAGATGCTCCTTACTAAGAACCGTGAGCTGGCCCAGAACAGGTTATTTTCCACCATGGAAATGACCAGAGAATAATATTCAACCCAGCAAAGAACAGAACACAGACTCCCCAGCGGCCCTGTCTGGCCTCACGGACTGCAGACGCTGATATCGTCTCCATTTAAACAGAGGTAAGCAAACCCGAGACTCTCGGTGTTGTTCAAGTCATGAGCTGCCCAAGGACGATGCTGGAATCGAACAGGTGATAAATAATGCATTAAAGAGCAGTTGTTGATCTCCTCTGGTCTAATGGTCAGCAGCGGCCGCTTTCCTCGGAGTGAGCCTGTTTCCTAGACTGGAGGCCTCACCACACCAGAACCGGCCTTTCCATGCCAGAGGACAGAGCTGGGGAACTCTGCCTGGCTGGCACAGGGTGCAAACTGTCTGGAAGGGTGACGCGCTTCTGTTTACAGGGGACGATCCAGGAAGCGATGGCCCCAAGACACACTTTGACAGGGCAGGATGCATCAGCCTGGGAGGGAGATCAGGGCAAGGTCCATGCGGTGACAGTCCTGGCACAGGATGAAGGGAAGGGCTGGGCCTGGGTACAGCCCATTGGGGAGCCAGGGGGCCCTACCCTGGCTGGCTGAGCCACCTCTGCGCGGGGCAGCTGGCCACCTGCCAACCTCCCCTCTCCCCTCTTTTGCCTCCCCTCGCTCCCTGCCCTTTCCCAGCAGGACATAGCAGGAGCGGGGCTTGGGGACTGCCAGGATGTAAGTGCCAGGCTCTGGTCTGGCACTTCTGTCCAACCGGCCCACCCAGTGAAGAACTCGAGACTCAGAAACAGAAAGAAGCCGCCAGGAGATTTGAACCCAGGACCTTCAACGTCCAATGCCCAAACTCTTTCCACCCAGTTGTCTCAGGGGTAAAATGTTCAATTCCTTGAGACATTTGAGGTCCCCACTGACCTTGCTCTTCCTCTCTATCAGTGTCTCTCCTCCAGCACAGCTGACACTTGGAAATATTTCTGGAACATTCTGTACGCCACTTTATGCATTCTCCTTCCCTGAGGCCCTCTGCCCAGTCAGTCTCCTCTCTTCCTCATGGTTTGTCACACTCTGAGCAGGACCAGAGCTGGCCCTCTGGTCTTCCTGGAGGCCAGGTGCTGTGCCTCCTGCACTAACCCCTCTGCTCCCCTCTCCCCAGAGGGCACATCCCCAGCATCGTCCCCTCTCCCTGCACTTGCTCGTAACCTGTTACCTTGGCCTAGAAGAAGGGGTGGGTTCTGGCCGCTGATCCACTCTCGGCTAACTCCGCGGTCTTTGACATGAGGCCGGCCTCACTTTATTTCAAGGCACTGACGATCCTTGCTCTGCTAACAGCATTCCTGGACAGGAGCAAGGAGACAGCTCAGGGAAGATGGTGTTTTAAACTTGGAAAATAAGTTTCAACATTGTACATATTTACACGTTTTGAATTTTCCTCTGGCATGTTTTGCCCTTCAAATGTCCTTGTGAAAAGGGATAAGAAAAAACAAATAAAACTTTTCCCAATTTTTATAGATGGGAAAACAGGAAACTATAAAAGCTGGCTGAATTATTTGAGGAGAAAAAATAGAACCCTGAGAGGGTCTCTAACTGCATAACTCTTTGCTCTTTCATTAGGTTGCAGGGTCTCCTTAACAGTCTTTCTATTCTCAGAGAAATAATGATTTTAATAACAAATTCACAAGCTCTTGGTGAGTACCTAGTTTGCACCAGAAAGAAATACAAAGACCCAGACTGGCTCCAGGAGCCCTTAGTTTATTAGGTCCAGCCCAAGAAATGCAGCCACAGTCAGACCTAGGGAAGAGGCAGGCTAGACAGAAATAGACATGGGCTACCTGCTCCTTCATCCCCTGGCACCATGGATGAACTGGGCAGTACTGGGCATGATGGTTAACTGCCCTTGGAGTTTCCTCATCTGTTAGAGTACCTCTCTTACCAAGATTCTCCTAAACCTTAATATTTGTAAGGCATTTAGAACATTGCCAAACATAAGTAAACACTCAATAAACACAATTGTTTTGTTCACTCAACAAACATTTGTTAAGTATCTTACAGGGTGCTAGGCATATTTCAAGTACGGGACATAGATAGCAGTGACTACAACAAAGTTCCTGCCCTCACAGCATGTGTTTGTCAGCTTTCAGTGACTATAACAAATACTTGATTTTGGCTCATGATTTTGAAGGTTTCAGTCCATGACTCTGTTACTTTGGGACCCTGGCAGTACACTTGGGCAGGAGCACGTAGTGGATAAAATTGTGCACAGAAAATTTTTTTTTAAAAAAAGGAGAGGAAAAGATTGAGATCTCATGATCCCCTTCAAGGACACCCCTCCCCCAAGTGACCTTCAACCTCCCACCTGGCCTCAGCTTATAAGTTTCTCCCACATTCCAACAGCATCAAGCTGGGGACTAACACTTAATATGTGAGATTTTGGGGGACATTTAAAATCCAAACTATAGCATAGTCAAATAGGGACCCAGGCAATATGTTCATGAATTAACACACACACACACACACACACAAATAAGTAATTGGGCTGGTTTTTCTGAATTACTGTAATTCTATAGGTATTTAATTTTTCATTTGATTTGATTGATAATTTGAACACTTATTGGACCACCGACTTTAGATGGCTATGTGGTTTGTCATCTAAGGAGACCCTTCTACATCCAGGTGGCATTGCTAGCTGCCCCGGGAAGGCAACAGATCACATCAGCCTAGACCTTAACCCAGCCTGGGTCTGACCCACCAGGTGCTATCAACTCGGGCTTTGGGTAACTCACATGAGAAAAGTTGGCGGGTCACGACTGGGAGATGACTGCCCCTGGGGCGGTGGACCCAGAACGAATGGCTAGATGTTCTGAACTTTTTGAGACAGGAGGCAAGCTAGAGTTTTAGTGTGACATTCTCCGAGTCTTGATTAGTGGCCACAAATTCACTTTAAAAATGACACTGCTGAGCTGGGCCAGGTAGGGGTAAAGCCAAGCCCCTGAAGACCCATCTCAGCTGAGAGCCATTTGTTGGTGGGATCCTCGGTTTCTATCACCGAGTACAATCTTGCCTTCGATGCCCTGCCTTTGGAAGACACCTTGACTTTCTTTGTGTCTCTTTCCCAGGCGCCATCGGGGCAGTAGTTCTTTGCAGATGGATTTTCTGAGCTGACCCGTGGCAGGCACAGACAACCCAAAGAGCCCTGGCAGCTGAACCCTCTCCACAGCCCCCGATCACCTTGCTTTGGGGTGGGCCTCTGAGTCCAGGAGAGGATGGAGAAAAGAAGCCGTTCCTGCTCTCCCAACATGAATAATCACTGACTCTTTGTACTTTCCATCTTTCTGGGGATGTTTGTTTTCTTTGCATATTAATACGTCCCCGAGTGGCACACTTAAAGCAAAGAGGGAGAAAGAGTGGGCGGTGGAGGGAACACACAGCCACATTCCCCATCTGCCTGGCATCTACAGATGAAACTGGACCCTGCAGCCTCCTGCGCTGACCCCAGACATCCAGGAGACTTTGGCTCTTTGTTTTCCAAAGATTACGGGATTAAAGAAAATGGTCACTCTGTCCTGGAGTATAATCAGCTGCATGGCTGAGCTGAGCTCCATTCTGCATCATTGGTGGGTGGAAGGCAGAGAATTGGGGGTCAGGCCTGTCCGTCAGTGGGAGTGAGTCTTTCTTCTTGTGCTCCCAGAGCCAGTCGAGCTTTGAATCATAACAGGCTTTTCAAGGCTTTGGACTCCGGCCTTCACTCAATGACGTTCAGAGGTGACCAGTTTGGGGAGCCCGTATTTCTAAACTGCCCTTCTAGAAAACTCACCACCTTCTTAGGGGGTGGTTCTGAAATTTGACCAAGCAGCAGAATCACTGGGAGGGTTTTGAAACACGGGGTTGGGACCTTATCTGCAGATTTGGATGGACCCAAGAATCTGCATTTCCAGCAAGTCACCATGATGTCAATGCTATTGGTCCAGGGACCACACTTGGAGGAACATTGTTATGAGGAACTGGCAAACAGGTGTCTAAAAATCAGAAAGCACTTCCCTTTAGAACACCTGCTGCGCTTCATGGTACTTAGAGGTCGCCAATCCCAGTGGAAATGGCATCAGGGAGACCTGGGTCCCAGCACTGAACCTGCTTCAGATTTTCTACCTGGAAACCAAAAATAATAATCCCACCCTTCCTTCCCTCATAGGGGGATGGGGGCACTCCAATGGTATGGGGGTGTGCATGTGTTTTGCAAACCTAAGATCAGGGTTTGAGGTCAAAAGAATCGTTTTAATGAAGAGTTCATCTTTATTTTTGGAAAAATGTCACATCCTCCAGTCTAAGAAATGGGTTTACTTACCATAGTAGAAAAAGTCCTCCAAATAAAATCAATTTGTGGGTGTCTAGAATGGATTGTTTTCCAGGTTTAGAAGTTATAATTAAGAGAGAGAGACAGGGGCAGAGAGGGCAGGGGGAGATTGAAATTTGACTTGAAAAATAATTTGGGCCCTGCATGGTAGCCCACACCTGTAATCCCAGCCACTGGGGAGGCTGAGGCAGAAGGATCGCCAGTTCAAAGCCAACCTCAGCATCTGAGATAGGCCCCAAGCAACTTAGAGAGACACTGTCTCAAAATAAAAAAATAAAAAGGGCTGGGGAGGTGGCTCAGTAGTTAAGCATTTCTGCATTCAATCCCTATTCCCCATCCCCCTGTCAAAAATTAATAATAATTTGGCCTCCAGGAAGAAAAAATAATTTGACGGAGGCAATAAGCAGATTCTGAAGTCATGGAGAACAGACGGGCCCCTTCCTAGCTCAGCATGGTCTCAGGGCCTCCTTCCCACACAGGGAATGGAAACCCTCCGAGGATCAGCTCTGGATGTCCTTCCTGATTATAAACACAAGTCCCTGTCCTCGGTCGGCCCAGCCCGCAGCCATGCAGGGCAGAGGTAGGAGAAGTTCCCTGTTTCACTGCCTGGGCTGGTCTGCCTGGGGCCCGCTTGAGTTGGCTGAGGCGCCTGGCAACCTGGCAACCCCAGCCAACGGGAAGGTAGGGATGGAGATGGCTGAAGGTCCCCTTGGGTCTCCTAGGCACAAAGTCCCAGGATCTTCCAGGAAGGACCCAAGAGGGCTCAGGAAGTGATCATAAGTCTTCATCCACTTGTGCCTTTAGCTGGGCCCTTGATTTCAACTATCGTGTATGTCGAATATGGACTAGGCGTAAAAATCTGTAGCCAGATGGATTGTTAGTTGAACATCACCCCTCAACTCTCAGCTGTGAATTAATTTAATTAAAACCCAGAGAAAAAGAGAATTTGAAATTCGAGCCCTGCTTTGTGTCCCCCTGGCCACCAAAAGTCCAACCTCTGGAGCATCAACTGTTCCCCAAGACACAGATGGATGGTGTGGTCCTGGTGTGGCAAGCCCAGGACCTCACGGGGGCATGGACGGGAGCCGAGGAAGGACGGCTGGTGTCCGAGATGGTCAGAGCCAACTCCTTCGTTTTGCCAAAAGGGAAACTGAGATCTAAAAACCACAAAGGACATGTCCAAGTTCCCTTGAATTGCCGTGAAAGAATTCTAGAACTAAAAGTAGAACCTAGGAGGGGCCCATCCACCCGGTCAGCCGGCCCATTCACGGGCACCATCAGGTGACAGAGGCTCCTCAGTTGCACAATTCCCTCCCGTGACAGGGAGCTCACTGCTCTCAGGGGCTCCTCACCCTCTCCCGACAGCTGGGGACACTAAATGATCACTCCGTTTTAAATCTGTCTTCCCATGGCTTCCTAGTTCTACGTACAGGAGTCCTTCTGTTTCTAAGGGTCCCATCTCCCTTATGTGGCCATTTCTGTGGCTACTGGAGGTCATCTGTCATGTTCTCTATTCACTTTTTCTTCTCTTCTGGACAGTCATCTCTCGTGCCTCCTGTGATCCACTGTGCAGTGCCACCAGATCCTTCTGCGCACATCTGTCCATATTCTTAAAAACACGTTTCTTCAAACCAAGTGAATCTTCCTGTGGTCCACTCAACACAATCTCTTTGTTCTTAAGATTTCATGGCCATCAGTTTTTTTCCGGAGATCATATCAGCCGCTTTCAGAATAAATAATTTAGGGTTCCTTTGATTTTTAAATGGTAAAAAAAAAAATCAATTCTAACAGTTTAAATAAAGGTGAGGATCTAATAAATCACCAAACCTCAAAGTCAAGGGTAGAACTTCAGGTAGGGCTGGATCAGGCAACAAGGTATTTATTCAGCTTTCCCAGATATGAACACTATTCCCTGCTTTGTGTTTCTCTGGCCACCAAGTGTCTAACTCTAGAGCATCAGCTGTTTCCCAAGAAACAGACTAATGATGTGACATTGGAAGTTCCAGGCGAGCCCGGGATAATACTGGTTTTATCAAGCTGAAGTCCTCAGGGAATAAAAGAGTAGGCTCTGTATTAATTGCTAGGGTTGTTCTAGCAAAGTTCTACAAACAGAGTGGCCCAACCAGTAGAAAGTGAGCAGTCTCTAAATTTTGCAGACTAGAAGATTTGAGGTCAAGGTGCCCACAGGTTGGCTCTTTCAGAAGACGGTGAGCATCTGTTCCCTTCTCCTCCATGTCTAGTGGCCAGCCAGCCATCTTTGGATTCCTTGGACCTAGAGACACCCCTCCAATCCCTGTCTTCACAGCTCACAGCCTTCTCCCTGTGCCTGGGTCTGCGCCGACATTGCCCCTTCTATTCAGGACAAGCGCCAAATTGGATTAGGGGTCAACCCTTCTACAGAATGAACTCATCTTAACCAGTCATGTCAACAACAGCCCTATTTCCAAACTAAGTGGCATTCTGAGGATGTGGGGGTTAGAACCTCCTCATGTGAATTTGGGGGGAACCCAGTCCAATTCCTAAGAACCTCCCCTATAACGGGACTTCCATGGTGTCTCTTCTGGACTCTGAACAATCACACCCCTGTCCCCAAATTGGTCCCTGTGATACAGGCCGGTTCTCCCGGGGACCTGGTGAATTCAACAGGGACAGTGGTGGGGCCTTGACTTTGTTCTTTGAAAACAAAATCTTTGGTTTTTTTTTTTTTTTTTTTTTTTTTTTTTTTTGGTTCTTTTCAAGACACCGGTGAACGCTGCTTGGGCTCCTGGTCGCTTTGTGTCTTGAATTCATTTCTTTTCATATTGGAAGATTAAAACAACAGCTTCTGTTTATCAGTCCACATATTATTGATTAAAATCCTTGCCCGCAGACCTTCCATCTCACTTTTCAGCATGGCGTGATTTACTTTTCTTTCTACTCCCTGTAACATGATTAATGCTGATCTCCGGAGTCCCGATGAGATGAAGCTGGGTGTCAGGTACGATTTGTCAGCTTGGAAGTATAGATTATTTTATATTTCTCGAACTTTGTGGCCAAGGGAACACGGCTCTTGATTGTTAAATCCATCCACACTTTCCCCTGGGCTATGAAATGCCAGAAACATTAAATAGCCCACTTAATACATAACCTCATTCTGTATGCTTGCCTATTTTGTTTTTAATTTCTCTTCCTTTTCCTGGCTGCTCACATGAAATGGGATCAAAGAAAAAATTATCCTCAGTGGATTTTGTTAAAATATAAATAGGTTAGGGTTGACTGGCTAAATTAAATATCTTTCCTGATCTCACTTGCATGTTTAACTTGTGCTTAGGAAAATATGTTTCCTAGGTGACAACCTTTTATGTACCAGACTGACTTCATTGAAATGCATAGAGATAAAAATATGTCACACTCAGCGCCTGTGCTATTCTTGTGTGGCACTGTGATTATTCAGATGGTAATTGACCCCCATCTGTAGACAGCTCTGATTCTGTAGTCAATCATTTCATTTGATGTAAAAATATGTGAAAGTACAATTATATAATTTACATTACAAATCACGCTGAATGCCAGGGGTCTCTGAACCGCTCACAAATGCAGGGGACTCGGGGGTTGCGGGGGAAAGAACTCTGGTCCATAAGTGAAATGAATTACACCGAGTGAGGGGTTCAACTTTTCTTATTTGTGTCCACAACAAGAGCTTTTGTGCGTGTGTCATGGAGAGAGGGCTCATGGCCTTCTCTTTGCTCCATAAATGATAGTGCTTTATGGCTCCCCATCTCCTGGCGAAGAATCGCTCCGCATGGCCTCCTGTTAGGTAAAGAAGCAAGGGTTTGTGGAGGCCAGAAAGGGAAAGTCCAGCGGTAAAAGGGTAGATGGCTCGGGGCTGGGAGTTTGGAAGGTCACCCAGCTGCTCCGTGACACACCCGGGCCAGGCAGGAGCGGCCGCCTTGTGAAAGCTGTAAGTCTCCGAACTCCATATTTCATCCCTGAGACTTGAACTTGGATAAATATTTCCAGTAGCCTTGGCTGTTAACCATCTGATCTGCCCTGGGTGCCCAAGACTGGGCTTAACATGTTGTCTACATTTTCCTTGCCACGCGCCTCCCCAGCATCCATACGAAGTGGGTCTGCTAGAAGTCACTCCCTTCCAGAGGAAGAGAAGAGGGACACGTGGTGACAGCGCTTGGGCAAAGGCCTTCTGTGAGAAGGTAGAAAATTGGGGCACTGCAGATGGGTCCTTTGGGTGGCACCGTCTGGGCTGGGGGCCAATCTGATGTTCTTGATTAGCATCAGACCCAAATGGGAACCCCAGAGGACCAGAGAATCATCCAGAACAGGATCATTACTTTCAAAGGGCTTGAGTGCTGGGATTGGAGAAGGGACTGTTGGTGATGGTCACCGGGGGCTGGGTTCCTTTCTGACGTGGACACCTGATCCTTGAACTGTGCCGGGCACCCTGCCCCGTTGGCTAAGAAGTGCTTCTCAGCTGCCAGCGTCCCTCGTACGGGCAAGAGCTGGCTTGTGGTTGACATCAGCCTGGCGGACTTCACCACCTACAGGTGACCACCTTCTTGGCTATGGCCACATCTCACCCTCCTTTTCTCTTGGCCTCAGTAAGAACATTGCATCCGGGACAAACCCTGGCTCCCAACCTGGTCAGTCATCAGCTGGCTGTGAGAGCTAGCCCAGGGTCACCTCCGTTCACCTGGGCTTCACTTGTCCAGGAAGACAATGGCACTGGCTGCCCACAGTCATTATAAGAATGAGAAAAGTTAAAGTGCAAAGCATTTAGAATAATGCCTGATACATAGTCACTTGTATTAATTTTTCTTAAATAAAGGTTTTCTTTTTTCCTTGATTATATACAGAAGGTAAATTCATTTGTTATAAATCTGAAGTTCAATATAAAATGACTAAATTTTAGTCCTTGTATATTGAACTTCAGATTTATAACAAATGAAAAGCCCTTTCTGGCCTCCTCAAACCCTTTAAATCCTGTCCACAGACCCCCAGGGACTGGGTATTATGGTCTAGTAACCCTCAAAGTGTCAATTCAAACCCTCCAATTAAAATGGCCATCTGCCCCTGTGAGTCTCCGGGCTCCCACGTGGCTTCAAAGACCCCCACAAATTGTCTCCCACTCTCCTTTGCAGTGTGACCTCTCACTAACGACTCACCGGGTGACTTACACTCTGCTTGCTCTGAAACTGAGTAAGTAAACCCAATGCTTAGTTACTTTATCCAGAGGTGGTGTGACCTGGTGGTTAAGGACAAGGTCGGGGCTTGAATTCCGGCTCTGTGCCGTCTGAGCTGTGATAGCGGAGACTCTTCCTCTGGGTCTCTGCTGTCTCATCTGTAAAATGGGGAGGAGATCAGAATCTCCCTCACTAGAGAGATGAGGACACCCAAGGAGGTCATTCATAGAAGGGTTTAGCCTGGGGCTTGGCCAAAGAGAGTGTGCCTTCCATGTGGGTGAATGGAGCCTGTAACTAAGGCCATATTGATGCCTTAAACAAAAGTCACTGAGGCTAAGCAACGGAACAACAATCAGTGACTTCCCTGCCCAGACTCCTGGACCACTGCTCTAGGTGCCCCCAGGCCCTCTCCCGCCCCTGGAGAGTGCTCAGCAGAGAAGGGAGGGGGAAGGCCACCAGAAGGGATCTCTTGGGTTCCCCTCTCCCTCAGAAATCCCAGCCACAAAAGTCTCCCATTTGGTGAATGAGCCAGACACTCTGGCCAGGGACACTTTCCCAGGCATTTTCTGAAGACTAATTTTGAAAGTGAATTGAGACATTATCTTTAATTAAAATGGCAATCTGCCCCCATGAGCCTCTGCCTGTCCCCTTCCTGCCTTGCCCCCTCCTATTAATCTCAACCCATCTGAGGGCCAGTTTACTAAATTGGTTTTAATGGAAATTTAGCAAACAGGAATAATGATGAGATGTAAAATTATTCTTTAGCTAATGAACAGCCAGTGGTTTTGGGGTTAATCGCTGGTTTCTGGTGTCCGTTTATTTATATTGAGAGAATTGTAACAGGACTCCAAACTACAAATGTCTCATCTCCTAGCTCATCGCCTACCTTAGGGTTTATTCTTTATCATGAGTCATTGTTTCCTAGTCGCTCCCACTTTGGATCCATTTGTGAATCAATTAATTACCCAGATAAACTTGAGTGGGTTTTTTCTTCTTTATGAAATAGAAAACATCTTTTCTAACCTTGTTACCCACAGACTGTGCTGTGAAGAAAATGTTAGCACTAACAGAGCGACCAGGGTGTTTTGTGCTAGCATTGTGCTTCTCTGTTCCAAAGAGAGCCATAGGTGTTGTTTTAGCTCATCTGAGGTTGCTAGAACAACTTACTAGAGGCCAGGTGGCTGAAAGAACAAACATTTATTTTCTTTTGTTTCTGGAGGCTGAGAAGGTCAAGACCAAGGTGCTGGCAGATCTGGGGTCTGGTGAAGGCCTGTTTCCTGATTTGCTGAGGTCTGTCTTCTAGTATTCTCCTTAGCTGCCAGAGAGGGAGAGAGGGAACAAACTCTTCCATCTCCTATAAGAGTGCTGATCCACTCTAAAGGCTTGACTCTGAGGACCCAATAACTTTCCAAAGCCTCACCTCCAAACACCACCACCTCATGGCCCAGGGCCTTAATGTGTGAATGGGGCCAAACGTCCAGTCCATAGAACACAGAAGTACCTCCTTCACTGGTCCTGCCACCAATGGGTCATCCTGGCCAGTCGTGACTCATCAGGGCTGCTGGCCTCTGGACAGAGGATGAAAGAGCATGTGGAAGAGAGACTGCCCACCTCCATGAACTCAGCTGAGAACCCAGTGTCTCCACGTAAAAAGGAGGAGAGTGAGACCATCAGGTCAATGCTTTTTAAACTCGTGGAGGGTCTCAGGGCTTACTTCTGAGGACATTAGGTTGGGGGAATAGAAGGAGAGGGGATGGGGACCTGCTCCTCCAAGCAGGTCTCTCTTTTATAGACAGGTTCTCTGAGCAAGATCTTGTTTACAAAACTAAACAGGTGGGAATTGGGAAAAGAGGACAGTCCTTAAAAAAAAAGTTTAAACTATGGATCGATTTCAAGGTTCTCAAATGTGGCCACATCAATAATCACTGAGGCAATAATTTCTCGGCTATCATACTCAAAACACAAGCAACAAAACAAAAGAATAGAGGAACTGAACTAAATCAAAGTTAAAAACTTTCACACAGCAAAGGTTACACTCCACAGAATGAAAAGTAAGAAAATATATACTAATCATACACGTGATAAGGAATTAATAGTAGAATATATAAAGAGCTCCTACAATTCAACAAGAAAAACCAAACAATGTGATTCAAAAATGGGCAAGAAATTTGAATAGATATTGCTCTAAAATAGAAATACAAATGGCCAACAAATACATAAAAAGAAGTTCAACATTCCTAATCATTAGAGAAATGCAAATCAAAACCATGTGAGAGATCACTTCACATCCATTAGGATGGCTGTTATTAAAACAACAACAACAAAACAAACAAACAAATAGAAAATAACGTGTTGGTGAAGATGTGGAGAAACTGGCATCCTTGTGCACTGTTGGTGGGAATATCAAGTGCTGCGAACAGTGTGGCATTTCCTCCAAAAATTAAGAACAGAATTTTCATATGGCGCAGCCAATCCATTTCTAAGTATATTCAAAACAAGTTAAAGCTGGGCACAGTGGCTCATGCCTGTAATCCCAGAGGCTCAGGAGGCTAAGACAGGAGGATCTCAGGTTTTAAGCTAGCCTCAGCAAAAGCAAGGCACTAAGCAATTCAGTGAGACCCTGTCTCTAAATGAAATACAAAATAGGGCTGGGGATGGGACTCAGTGGTCGAATACCTGAGTTCAATCCCCTGTACTAAAAAAAAAAAAAAAAAAAGTTGGAAACTTGGGCTCAAAGAGAAGTTGGCACACCCATGATCCTAGTCACATTATTCATGATAGACCAAAGGTAGAACTACCCAAGGGTCTATCAACAAACAAAATGTGGCATATGCATCCTTTTAAAATGAAGGAAATTCTGCCACACAGGCCACACCACAAATGACCCTTGAGGACATGATATTAAGTGAAATAAGTCAGTCACAAAAAGACAAAGGCTATATGAATCCACCTCAAGG
This sequence comes from Callospermophilus lateralis, assembly GCF_048772815.1. Taxonomy (NCBI): domain Eukaryota; kingdom Metazoa; phylum Chordata; class Mammalia; order Rodentia; family Sciuridae; genus Callospermophilus; species Callospermophilus lateralis. The sequence goes on along the minus strand of NC_135318.1, from coordinate 73,680,669 downwards.
AGTCAATCGCTGAGACACAGAGAGCAGAATGGCAGTGCCCAGGGATGGGGAAATGAGAATGACTGTCGAACAGGTACAGGGTTCCGGTTTTGTAAGAGAGTCCGTGGGTAAATGGATGGAGGTATGGTGGTCACCATGGTACATTCTTGATGCTGTTGAAACGCACACTTAAAAGAGGGCCAACGTGGTAAATTTTATGTTATGTGTATTTTATCACAATTAAAGTTTTAAAAATCACACAGGGAGAGCTTTTGAGGAAATGTATGTTGGAGCCTAAGATTAAATGTTTTGAAGAGGCTTCCAGGTGACTCTCATGAATATCCACTGGTTTCTTCTCACTCTAATCCTATATGTCGTCCACATCGTCTATCTCCAAAATACCACTCTGCCCAGATGGTGGCTGGAGCAAGGTTTGAACAGTAGAATCATGGAATCTCCCATTTCAGTTGTTTATTTTCTCAAATTTCCTGCATCTGGAAGGGACGGTCTAAGTCTAACTCTATAATCTAAGAAGTATTTCCTTGTGGGTGATTCTCCTGGAGAAACACCCGGGGTGAGAGGCAGTGATTGTGGCATTTGTTGTAAGGCCAGGGACAGGAGAGCAAACCAAAGAATGAAGACCAAGGTACAAAAATCCACAGAATCACAGCATCAAGCAAGGCCAGCTCCGGCACAGCCTCCCTGAAACACAGATTAATACTTCTGGGTTTCAGATGGGAAAACTGAGGTTGGAGAAGCCACGGGATTGGTCCAAGGTCACAGAGTGGTCCATTGGGTGGATCAAGTTGTTTAGTCTGTTGCAAATGACCAAAAAGTCCCAAATACTGGGACTAGCAAGAAAGGTTATTGGTTCAGGTAACTGTAAAGTCCCCAGGTATAGGTCCAGTCTCTTGACTCAGCTGTCCTCCATTCTGACAGTATCCACAGGAGGGCAAGAGGCTGCTGCCATATTCTACCCTGGGCTATGTCCAGCAGAACTGAGCCTAAGGCCTTTCCCCCAAGAATCCAATGTGAGTTCTTATTGGCTCTGATAGGATTGCCTGTCCCCCTCTGAGCCAATCCCAGAAGGCCAGGGGAAGGTGATGTGTGGATTGCCTTCTGCCCTTGAACTCAGGGTGGCCTCTCAGTGTCTGAAATCCCCGGAGGCTGCTCAGTTGCTTATACCCTGGACACACGGGAGCTGACTGCAGTCCATTCTACCTAGAACTCTAGATGTGTTTGTCTTAGGACAAATTCTCCAAAGAAATATTAAGTGACCACCATGACACCTTCCAATCCATCGCATTGGAAATTCCAGTTCAGTCAGGTTCCCTGTGGAAACAGGAATTTGCGCAATTCATAGCACCCAGGTGATCTCAGGATTTGTCTAGCAAAGTCACCTCACTCTGCCTGTCTGTCCTCCACGGATCTTGCACAGAAGACTATTGACTCTCAAAGATAAGAAATGATTCTTTGAATTGTGTAAGAATTGTTCTAGCACTCACCTATCTTTTAACAAAATAATTTACTCCTGTCTTTCAAAGCTGTGAGCTGGGGCAGACCATAAAAGGAGAACCATTTCTGCATTATGCATGACCTTGACAGTGGAGCAGGTTCTTTCTCTCACCTCACCTTCAGGATAAACACTGTCATTTTCCTTTGGCAACAACTTCACAATCACCCCACCCCAGAGACCTCTAGAAAAACAACATCCCTAGCCAGTTCACAGAGAAGAGTAACAATGCACCTCAGAGCAAATCTCTTAATATTATAAAAGGCAAACAACAGCATCTAAATATATCAACCACGAGGAGCCTTCTATTTTTGATTCATTGTCACAGAGCCTAAGATCCAGAGCTCTGAGTGTGCTAAGCTTTGCTGAAATTAGACCAGAGATATTAAAAGCAATTAACGTTCTCTTTATTTTTATTTATTTAAGTTTCACAATGCAATTACTTAAGAGGTCTTCAGAAGAAATCCAGAGGAGAATCATTTTCAATCAGCCGAATGAAAACGTCACCAATAAATCTGGCCAATAAACGATGTGTAGGAATCAGTCCCTTATATGTCACGTGTACTATTCATTAAGGGATAATTGCCGGGGTCTCCAAATGAAATACAGCAAACGGTTCCACCTCGGTGCCAGTTTGTTTAAAATCTGCAAAGCTTTATTATTAACGCTATTTAATTATGAGAATGTCAGCCATGGAGAATTCCAAACCCACACTTTCCCTTCATCATTAGTAACAGGGCAAAAATGAAACACTTTCAACAATGAAGGGTTCATATTTCAAGCTTATACAGTAGCTGCTAAAAGGCTGTACTCAGAAAATCAATTTTATTAAAGTCCTTCAAGAACTAAAGGGACTCGCATGCAACTAAGCAATTTTAAAAACATGTCCATGAGCCGCGACTTTTTGATTCATGTTTTTAGTGGGGTTATTTTTGAGTATTTTCAATATTGTCTCCTTACAGTGGGGTCAAAAGTGATTTAGGGAGGGGGACATCAGGGAGGAGGGAACATGTCCTCACAATTTTTCCCTGACTCGATTTCCAGCGGGCGTGGGAATCTGTGGAACAGGCGGTCCCTGACAGAGGCCAGCGATGATGTCAAATGCACGTAGGTGGAAATGGGGAAGGGCCCTTGGGGGGAAGAGGGGATAGAAGGACATCTTTCCTTCCTGATTTTATTGCACTTGACTTTTTTTTTTACATTTCAAACTCTGGAAAACATTAGCTAGGTATGGCTCTAAGCCACAGGCTTCCCAGTGTAGGTTCTGAAGGGTGCGTGGAAATACCCCAGGTGTCTCCAAGTTCCACAGGCCCTTCCAGAACCACGTTTTGTTCAAGTTCCTCCTCTGCTGACCACACTGCCTGCTGTTGTCTTTGAACTTGCCCATTGGTGATCTCTGAGCTTTCCCTTCCCCAAGAGGTCATTAAGGGTCTTGAGGGCAGAGACCCTGAATCCATCTCTTGGAGCCATAGAGACACCAACTCCTTCCCTGAACTCTGGGTTGAACCTTTCATTACGGCTTTACATGTCACCTCTGTGGTCTCCTCCTTCCAACTTCTTGCAAACTCCTTGGTAGGATGTGGCTGTGTCACCAGAGTGTCCAGGATGGAGCTGGACACAGCAGGTGTTCCGCAGAGCTCAGCTGAATCCAGGGATTCATGGGTGTTGGCCCTATAAGCTGGCCCGGTACTTTGGGTTTTTGTAGGCATGCAATGATTTATTTCAGTATTATTTTAGTATTTTAATACCACTGAGCATTTTAGGATTGTTATTTTGGACTCGCTGGGCGATCACATGGGATCTAAGGATAGGCCCTCACATCAGGTGGACTGAGTGTAAATCCTGCGCTGACGTTTTGCACGGCGTCATCTTCCTGTGGGGGCTGATGGGTGACAGACCTGGGCCTGTGCTTTTCGGTTCCTCACCTGGTTTAGAGGCTTGGTGAAGAACCTGGGCTCACTCGGAACACAAGCCTGGTTTGAACGGGGATTTTTTTTTCTGTTCCTATTCACCTTGGGTGTTGGATTCTTTATGGGTAAAATGGGGACAACCGTGTCCATTCTGAGAGCTAAAGGAGACCGTGCATGTGCAGTCCGCACCCCTGGATGTGGCACCTGACATGCTCTGCAGGTAGGTGCCCTCGATGACAAGAACACCCATGCTGTGGCCATTTGTTTGGTGCGGTCAGGGGTCAGGCTTTCGAGCAGTTGAGGTTTCAGGGTAAAAGCGGAGAGGAGAGGCCAGGACAGTTAAGTTCGGTCCTGAGTCTCAGCTGGGCTCTCTCATCTCAGCTTCGGTTCTCTTCTAAATGGGTGCTGTCGTACAAGGCCTGTTTGTATCCCCAACATTGTGCAGCCAACGTAAAACAATGGGTCTCCCGGGATACTCCCAAGCCCTCTACACGGGTATTCAGTTTCTATCTAAAATCAGTACACACTGAGGGCTCGCTGCTGGCCGAGCACCTACCACTAGGATGAAAAAGACACCTGTCCTCCAGGTCAAGGTCAGACTGAACTTAGTCTGGTAATAAACTTGACATTTACTGAGAACTTACGGTGGAGCTGGCTTGATGCCCAGCACTGTACAGGTTAAGTCACTTAATGCTCATAGCAAGCTACTAGGACAGGTATTCTGCTCCTCATGGGCAGACGAGAAACCAAGGCTCAGAGAGAAGTGGTGATTGGCTCAAGGTCACATAGCTAGCAAACAGCAGAGTTAGGACTGAAACTAACTTGGTGACTGTCAAGCTATTCTATAGACAGGCTTCCTCCCTTTTGGGTCAGCTCTCTCTGGTGACCCTTTCTGGAGATGAGCATGGAGTTAGTTCCCCTCCTCTCCCATCTTCCTTAATTCTTGGAGACCTTACACATGGGGAGGAGAGAAAAGGGATTTTATCCATAAGGGTTAGGGAAGGCCAAGAGAGAGGCAGGGCTCTGTTTTAATAAAGACACAAGCACAATTTAAGGTGCTGAGTTATTAACGTATTCACACAAAGTTCCCCTCCATGCATGGCTGTTTACAAAGATCCTCCCCAGGTCAAGTGCATATAAAAAGCTCCGTAGCATCTTTACTATTTCTCTTATTATTTTTAGTTTTACATTTACACCTTGAATTGAACGGAAATTTACCTGGACATCAAGAGTGAGGGGAGACTCTCACTTTGTATTTTCTAAATAGTTCATCAATTTCCTCCCCAATTTTATTTCATTAAATCATTATTAATTTCCTGACTTCTTGGAAATACCTCCTTTGTCAAACAAATGAATATGTAAATTTGACTTTGTTTCCAAACTTTCTCTTCATCTATGGGCACGCCTGCCTGCTTGTGTTTCAATAAGAGGATTGCTGTTGTTGGTGGTTACAATAAATCAATGCCCAATGGATGCACATTAATAATATTCTAAACTGAGAAGTTTGGATGCGAGGTCAAAGACAACATGGTCCTACTACCATTAGGACTTGGAGTCCCTGGGCAGCCCTCCATCAGAGTGTGCAACCGTCCATCAAGACCCTGATTGAAAACATCGCATTTGCCAATGAGTCATTTGACTTGTTCTCCAAATGGTTGGCGGGAAGGTTTGACAACCATCTCTGGGACATTTGTAAAAGAAAAGGACAAGTTGGTCAGGTGAAGGCTCCATTTTTCATTGAACACTAAGAAGGTGAAGCTCTATTTTTCTTAGAACCTTCCAGAGGCACTCAAGAGGGTGTTTGCCACGCTCTCTCCACGTCAGTCCATCGCATGGATTTGGGCAAAGACAGTCACTTTGGCATATGGGAAAATCCACATGGTGCAGGGCTTACATCAAGGGACAAATCTTTTGGCTCTTTGTCTTAAAACTAGTGCTGCAATCCCCTTGGGTTTGTGGCTAGGAGAAGTGGGGTTGTGGGAAGAGTCCCTTTTTACTCACTGAGTTACTTTGGACAAATTCTTGATCTCTCTGTTTTTCTTTCTTTCTTCTTCTTTTTTTTTTACTTTTGTGAAATGAAAATTATAATTCCTGCCCATCTTTTTTTTTTTTTTTTTGCGGGGGGGGGGAAGGTGGATACTAGGGATTGAACTCAGGGGCACCCGACCACTGAGCCCCATCCCCAGCCCTGTTTAGTATTTTATTTAGGTCTCACTGAGTTGCTCAGTGCCTCCCTTTTGCTGAGGCTGGCTTTGAACTCATGATCCTCCTGCCTAAGCCTACCGAGCTGCTGGGATCAAGTAGATGAAGATGAAGATCAAGTAAGGTGCTCCCTGGGAAAAACGCTGCTCGCAGCCTTTAAGCACTCCCACAAAGGGTATCTGTGAGCACTACAATTGGACCATAATTCTTTCTATAGATGAATTGTTGAAAACCAGGATTTTTTTTCCCCTTATTGATCCAGCAGGGGGTAAAGTCAGTTTCTCAGTCATTTTAGTGAGAGATACAGAATCCTTCAACACCAATAACAAGGCTCGTGCGGGGCAGAGGTCATCCACCAGAAGAGATCTGGTTCGTTTCCTAGTTTCATTTGTGTAATAGAAGTTTTTCTGCTTACAAGAGGGCAGTAGAGATGTCATCCTTCAAGAAACACTGTTTTTTGTCTTTTCAAAACAGTTTTCACTCAGGGAAACATCTCGGAGGTTGGCAGGTGGCGTGCAATGTCTGGTGAGCGGTTGGTTCTCACATTTCCATGCAAGTCCATGAGGACATCATACAGGTGACCCTTGGCCACACCAAGATCTGAGGTCATGGATTTTCATAGGAAGGGCCTCAAAACCGTCCTTTGATCTCATTGCCTTCCCTTGGGGTTCTTTCATTCTCTTTTGAGTTTACTCTAATCAGATTCCGTCCTACTGAGAAAGCTCTCATCAAGGTCACCCATGACCTTTGCTTTGGCAAATCCCATGATCACGTCTCAGAGTTCGTCTGAACCTCTCAGCGTTTGACAAAGTGGATCATCCACTTCTTTAGAAAGCACTTTTTCCCTGGCTTCGAGGACACCACTCTCCCCCAGATCTCACCCCATCTCCATGGAGATGACCTCCTTTCTTAATTTGAGGTCTTCCATTGCTCACTATCTGGGAATGCCCAAGCATCTCTGGGCTCCATTCTCAAACCTCTTCCTTTCCTCCCCTTCTCTCTCTCTCTCTCTCTCTCTCTCTCTCTCTCTCTCTCTCTCTCTCTCTCTCCCTCCTTTCCTGTACTCTTCTCTGGTTATACTTCTTATGCCTTTGACCATTTTTCTTCTCTTGCTATTCATCCAGTCTCATGGTGTTAAATATCTTTTTTTTTTTTTTTTTGGATACCGGAGATAAAACTCAGGGGCACTTGACCACTGAGCCCCACCCCCAGCCCTATTTTGTGTTTTATTTAGAGACAGGGGCTCACTGCGTTGCTCAGTGCCTTGCTTTTGCTGAGGCTGGCTTTGAACTTGAGATCCTCCTTCCTCAGCCTCCCAAATTCCTGGGGTTATAATTCACTGTTCCTGGCTTTGAAGACCACCTTAAGTCTCCAGATGCTACTTCTGTCTCAAACTTGGGCTAATCTATCCAACTGCCATTGGGAGTCTCCACTTGGTGTCTAAAAGGCATCTCACAGTGAGCAGATCCCAAACCAAATTCCTACTCCTCTGGTCCCAGCCAATTAATATCCGGGTATCATGAACGGTCTTCCCCACCTCCCCGTCTTCCTCCACCTACTTCTCTCGCTCTTTCTGCTCGGGCCAGACTTGCCTTTTGGTTGCTCTTGTCCCTGGTCCTTCACACGTGGGCACCTGCTCTCCCTCAGCCTGGGTTGTTCTATGGTCAGCTCTCTGGTGGCTTACACCCCTACTCCCTCCAGGTCTCTGCTCACATGTCACCCAGGCTTGGCCCCCTTGCCTTCACGCTCCCCATAGTCTTGTTTGATTTTTCTTTTTTGAGTGTATCACTCCCTGCCATATATTTATTTCATGCTGGGCACGTAGTAGGTGCTCACGGGTATTTGTTGAGTGACTGAATGAATGAACGAGGCCCTGCAAGCCCGAATTCCAAGGAAAGTCATGACTGTCCACTGGGCCTTTTCCTTCTAGGGCAGAAGGGCATCCGCTTCTAGGGTGGTGCATGGACTTGCTGCGTTCACTGAGTCTCCTCAGTGTCCAGGGCTGTGGAAGACAAGCAGAGCTTCCCCCGTGTCTCTGAGACATGCATCCTGGTGACGGGCCTGGCAGGATGGAGCAGGCCTGGCCGAGGGTCAGGAGCAGCTGCTTCTCACCTGTTCAGGGGGGCAGGAGGGGAAGGGGTGTCTGTGTGTTGGCCCAGCAGGTGTTTGGTCGCAAGTCCTGGAAGGAGACACAGCTACTGCACGAGGGAGACCCTAAGTCGCGCAGGCTGCCACTGTAAACTGCAGAGGCTGCTGTCCTAGGTTTGCAGAGTATTTGTCTGGACGGATTTCCTCCGGGGAAACAGTAATGTGTGTCAGCAATTACTCTTTCAAGTCAAAACGCTATCTTTATCACAGGGCGCTCAGGCGCTGGCTCTCAGGGTTGCTGGGAAGGGAGAGGGTTGGTGAGGCAGGGCCCCAGGAGGCTCCTGGGTCTGAGGCTGCGGTGGGGGTGGAAGGGGGCCTCTGACTCCCCGCCCAGGCCCTCTGGAGGATGCTCCCAAGAGCACCCCTGATCTGGAACTCTGGAAAGAAAGCCAAGCCACGAAGGGCTGGTTTTACGCTTTTAGTTCTGAGATAGCGATCTTGGGGGAAAATTCCCTGCGTTTGTGGAATCATAAATTTTTTAAGGTCTCTTGGCTCTACCTTTAAATTTAGTGCCTGAATAAAATGTTGGCTCAAGCTCCATATTTGGTTATTAAAAAATCATACTCAGGCCTGGGAGATGAGCATTCGCACACCTGCCCGCCCATCGGAAGACACGCGCATCCAAACGTGACTGTCACCACCAGTGACTTCACGGCAAGAGGGGGGCTCCGGTGCCCCGAGTGTGTGCCTGTTAGATGAAGGCATTGGACTGGGGAGTCGTTGAAACTCCTTTACCAAAGATATTTGTAAGTTCCCCAGGCTTTGCCCTGGCCAGATTCATTGTTGGCTTTTTCACCCTTGATCTTTAAAAATGAATGAGTGCTCCTGTATGTGTGCGTGTGAGACTGATAAAGGGGAGTTCTGGGAAAACACAGGTCAAATTGATGATGATAATAATTATTATCTCTGGAGAGGGACCCAGAATGGGAGAAAGTGGGGTCCAAGGACACTCGAACCCTGTACGCACTTTTTATTCTAGGAATATATAGAGCCACATGTTTGTGTTTTAATAATTAAAATCATTTTTAAATCAGCACAAAATCTCTCTAGACAATCTAAAAGCCATTAAAAGGTATAAAAATAAAAATAAATCATATTTCTCCCACCCCCAAAGATGGCCCTCTGGCTAAGCTGGCATTTTATGTAAGGAGAAGTTTCCCAATGACCAGGGCTGCTCTATGCAAGGTGTTCTTATAAGAGTCACCAGGGTCTTGTTTTAATAAATGGGGCAATAGTTTTAGTTTCATGGCCAAAAGGGATGACACAGTCTTCTCCCTAAGTAAAAATCGACCATAAAATACTCTGGGAGTCGAATGTTTTAAAAAGTGCCTATTTTGACCACTTTAAAAAAAAAAAAAAAACACAACATCTGCATCTTTTATTTTGGGTGGATTATGGGTCATAAGAGTCCCAGGCATTATAAATATTTACCCCGATGAGGAGAAAGGGAGGAAATCACCAACAGAAAAGGAAGAGGTGAAAGAAAGATGGTGAGATAAGAAGAAAATTTCAAATTTTTGTTTTAAAGGAAGTTCAGTGAAAAGTCCTCCCTGTGGTTCTATTAGATTTCCCAAAATGCCATAAAACACCTGGGGTTCAGGTATAACTCACAAGGCACAAGAGAGAGATTCCTTTAAAAACCAAAAAAGAAGAAAAAAAAAGCCTACAAACAGCTAATCTATATTTTGGAAACCTTCTCCGTGAACTCTAACTGGGGTTTAACAATGGTAACAGAGTGCATGTTCTCAGGCACACACGCACGCACACTCTAGAAACATCCGAATGGAAAAACAGACACCATTAACTGCCAAATTTCTGTCTAATAGTAAGTGATTTTCAAAACAATGCCCCAAGTAAGAACGTACAGTACAATGGTGATTTATAACATTGCCAAAAAAAAAAAAACTAAAAGAGACGCAGCATGAGTATTTGTGTTAAGGAGATAACAGGAGACCAAGCAATTCAGCTTCTACTTTAGGATCAATGGGGGTCGGGGGGGAGCAAAGAGGAGGAAGAGGGAGATGGCATTAGAGTCACACGGTTCATGTTCAATGGGACCAACTGAGACAGGAAGCTTTCATTGGAACCCCAGCCTTGGCCTCCAGACCTTGCAAGGCCTTGGGTACCGTCCTTGTACCAGATGCTTCCTGCCCAATGAAGCCTGATATATGGATTCTCTATCGCCAACTCCCCTGTAGGGAAACCCACAATGTATACATGGAGGGTAACAGAAGCCGGTGGGGTGGGGTCACAGGGCTCACACTTGAAGGACCATTTCCCAGTGAATTGGGTTTAAGCGTTGCTTCTGTCATTTAAAATTTTCTCCATAGCAACTGAACCCCCATCAACATAATTTCTGGGCTGGAAAATGTTGAGGGCCACAGCTGAGTCGGGATGACGTGGGGCATTTTTGCTAGAAGTAGTGGTTGAGAGGTGACGCCAACGAGCCATTAAGATAATGACTTTTAAGTTCTTGCAGAGTTCCCCTTGAGTTCCGGTTGAGCTCTTGGGGGATTTCTGAAGAGTTCGCATTGGTTGGAGAAGTGCTGGAGGAGGGATTTCCGGTTGGTGGTTCCTGGAGGAGCCCCGTGGCATTCAGGAGAGTTCACGGGAGCATGGGTGGAGTGTGCTAGTGGAGTTCAGAAATAAAGTTTGTTCCTGCTTCAGTGGCTCATGATTTGTGCCCAGCCAGACTGCAGCAGGAAAAGTTGGGAGGCGAATGAGAAAGATTTGAAGACTAACATCTTCAATCTGAAAATGGATTTGTAACCCGGGGGTTAGCAGGGATGTAAACAGCATCTGGTCCCAGTTCACCAGATGCTGCGGTCTCCTGAGTGACACCCAGGTAGGCTTTTTCTTCCTGAATGCCACTGCGGGGGGAGGGGGGAGCACGTTACCAACTCAAGTCTAAGAGTCAGTCAATTTTCTTCATATCGAGTTAAAATCCAGCTTTGGTCTTTGTTATGGGGACCCCATGATGACAGGCTGTCACCTCTCACTGGAGTCATCCTCTGTACATCTTCAGCTGTGTCATACCTGCATGGCTCTGGGCCACTTTCTTAGGAGCTCATGGTGCCACACGTGTCCCTCCTTGCTGTGAAGCCTAGAACCCTGTCTGGGTTTTGCTGAAAGGGTCACCTTCAACTCTGTGGCTCGAGAAAAAGATCTGGTGTTCTGAATGGCTTGTCTGAATTGGGGCTCCTTCCACAGCAGGTGACAGGAACCCAACTTAAATGGACTTTTGGCAAAAGGGAGTTGACTGGCTCGCATCCCTGAAAAGCCCAGTAGTGGACGCTGGGCATGGCTTCCCTGTGGGCTCAGTGGAAGCCTCAGGACTCACGCTCATTTCTGCCCTCTCTGCCCTCGGCTCCTCTCTGCTGCCTCCCAGGGTGGCAGGGTGACCACCAACATCTCCAGACCTCTACTTTCCCTCTGGCCCAAGGGGAAACAGGACTCTTGTTCTTGATGGTTCAAAAGAAAATTCAGGGAGAGTCTTGACTCTCTTTGACCTGAACTGGATGGTGGCTCATCCCTGCAAGGAGACCTGTGGTCATACCCCACTGGAGCTCTGGCCCAATGAGTGAGTCAAGTGCTCACTCAGAAGGTGGCGATGGAGCCCATGTCTGCTAAAATAGAAGCCAAGAATGGGAATTTGTGGGGGTAGGAGGGGGGTGTTACTAGAAGGAGGGAGAGTGGAAGCCAGAGAGTGCAGGGGACAAGGGCAGGTCCACCACACAAATGGAGACCAGTGGCTGCTTGATCAGAGGTCACCAGAGGTCACCATTGGGGCCATTAAAAGATCCTTCGTTTTTTTTGTATTTAATACACAGAATTTTTTTAAATTCTTTTTTTGTGTTTTTATTTATATATGACAGCAGAATGCATTATAATTCTTATTAAATATATAGAGCACAATTTTTCATATCTCTGGTGTTTTATATATATATATATATATATATATATATTATATTGTATTCATGTCTTCATACATGTACTTTGGATAGTAATGATCATCACATCCACCATCATTAATTACCTCATGCCCCCTCCCTTCCCCTTCCACCCCTCTGCCCTATCTAGAGTTTGTCTATTCCTCCCATGCTCCCTCTCCCTATCCCACTATGAATCAGCCTCCTTATATCAAAGAAAACATTCGGCATTTGGTCTTAAAAACAGCATACTACAGGGACACAGCCACATCCATGTTTACAGCAGCACAATTCACAATAGCTAAACTGTGGAGACAACCTAGATGCCCCTCAGTAGATGAATGGATAAAAAAAAATGTGGCATATATACACAATGGAATATTCCTCAGCAATAAAAGAGAATAAAATCATGGCATTTGCAGGAAAATGGATGGAGTTGGAGAAGATAATGCTAAGTGAAGTCAGCCAATCCCATTAAAAGATTTTTGAAGAGTTGAAGGAAGAGCTTGGTGGCCCTCCCTCCAGCTTAGGAATGTCCTTTGTAAACACAAAGACAGCTCCTCCCTTGGGCTTTTCATAAAAGCTTTTCCTCACCACTTCCCTAGCTTTGGTGGCACCATTCACACTTCCGGGTTGTTGCCACATTGTTCAGAAGGAGAGTTGATTTTTACAAATAAATTAGGTTACTTAAAAAAAAAAAAAACAGCTACTCTTCCTTTCTTCTCCCTTTCTCCCATTTCTTTGTTCATAGACAATATTCCTGCTCTGAGTCTCACAGGAGCCTTTGGGTGCTCCATGTCAACCACAGGGATAAGACATGAGGCTCCAGTCAGGCCCTCGAGAGCATCCGTATTAGAAGGTGGCTGGTACCGGGGCTCAGAGAAGCACTGTCATGAGAAGCGCAAAGAGCCCCAGGGTCAGAAATCTGAAGTCCTACTAGTGTGGCTTCTGCCCCACGTGGAAATCGGTTTTAGAAACAGGAATGGATATAACTGAGACTGTGAAGTCACCAGGGAGAGAATGTCAGACGGGCATCAAGCCTGGACTGTGTTCTTCTAACATTTTGATTGAGATATACTGAAAGATTCCAAAAAGATAAAAAAAATACCCACAGCGTGGTGGGGGGCATTTCAGCAAATTCAATGACAAAACATTCGAGTCCCAATTATGCAACATCCTCTTACACATTTGTTCAGCTAAGACATATTGGTTTGACTAAGACAAACAACCCTGTAGAAGAATAGTTAAAGGACTTAACCAGGCAGTTCATTAATGAATAAATTCACTGTAATCAACGAAATTCAATCCAAAAGAATAAGATATAATATTTTAGGCTCTTTTAAAAAAGCAAAATCTCTCTTTTTTTTTTCAGTGCTGGGGGATGAATCCCAGAGCCTCACACACAGTAGGCAAGCTCTCTCTGCCCCTGAGCTATACTATGTTTTTTGGGGGGAGGGCAATTTGGAAATTTCTATCCCAAACTTCAAAACTATACATAGTCTTTGATCCAGCAATTCTGTATTTGGGAATTGTCCTGAAGGAAGTAGAGATAGTTAGAAGTATTTATGTGTAGGAATAATAACTGAATTTTTTTTTTGCAATAACCAAAAGTTGCCAAGCCATTATTTTCAATAATAGGGATCAATGAAAAGAGCCATGAAAAATTGCACTTTGGAAGGATTTGATGACATGAGAAATGTCTACAATACATCTGAAATTAATTGGCGAATTATGAAATAGTGCACACATAAACATATATGTGTGCATATAAACATTTATAGACATACATGCATACACATCTGCATTATACTGGCTTGGAGGAAGAAAGATCGGAAAGATGATCCCTAGAATGTTAATCATAGCTACCTGTGGGTTTGGGATAATGGGTAATTTTTGTGCATGTATTTTTCTTTCTTTTTTTTGGTTTAGTTGTCAATAGACCTTTATTTGTTTATTTATTTATTTGTCTATGGTGCTGAGAATCAATTCCAGTGCTCCACACATGCTAGGCAAGTGCTATACCACTGAGCCCCAGCCCCAACCCCATGCATGTATTTTTCTGTTTTCTATCATTTAAAGAAAATGATGTTGACAAGGGCTAGTATTTATTGAGGAATTGTCCCATTCCAGGCACCGTGATGAACCCTCTACATACAATAATTCACCACACCCCAGTGGGAGAGAGGTGTTCTGACCTGCCCACGATGCAGATGAGGAAAGTGAGAGGATGTGCCACAGAATGCCCCTGCCCACCTTCTAGACTCCGCCCCGGATACCAGGAGGCCAGGGCTCCCTGCAGAAGGAGCCTGTTCCCGGGTGGGCCTGCAGAGCCGCGCTGGGCACTGGTCATCTTCTGACAGTGAATGCTCATGCGGGGTGTGTTCTGAGCCAGTTTGCCCTTCTCTTCATCCTGAAAGAAGACCTAGAGCAGCTGGAATAGCTGGGTGGGAGTCCAGCCCTGGGTGCCTGTGCAACCTTGGGCAAGTCCCGGACGCCCCCTGGGCCTCAGTTTCCAGCCAGGCTGGGACTTGTTGCCCTGAGGCTCCACGTTCTACTCTTGAAAGAGGATCCTGAAATAGCTCAAGGACATTGCCTGAAGCCGGAGTGAGCTAGTCCTCTTCCTTCAGGCTCCAAAGCAGGGTATCTCAGCCCACTTCAAACCCCTGGGAACCTCTGCTGCACAGATGACAAAATCCTTGCAGCTGTCCATCCATCCATCCATCCATCCATCCATCCATCCATCCATCCACTCAGGCAGCCGACTCCCATGTGTTCCTATCCATTCCCCCACAAGGGCTCTGTGGGTGGCTATTAAGTGGCTTTTTCAATTCTGGAGAAAAAAATACACTTTTTAGTGATCCATGAGAAAGAGAAAAATCAAAAACAAGATTTGGTGGCTGTCTCTCTTTCTGAACTCTCCCAGCACGTTGAGCATCAAAATGAGCTCCCATCCTCTGGAACCTCGGAGAACTCGCTGAGTGGTCAGTGAGATCTGTGGGCAGCAGAGTGAGTTGACCTTCGCAAACCACGTGTCCAGTCCAGTCCTGACCCAGGGCTCAGCTCCACGCACATGGATTGGGCGGTCACTGCGTGTCCTGAGTGTCGTGAGGAGGATGACGGGGCGGGGGGGGAAGGACTTTGTTCCCTGGGAATACACACACACACACACACACACACACACACACACACACACACCCCTTTGAGTGAAAGATTGTGCCAGCCCCACCTGGAAACCCTCCCAACAGAGTGGAATAGAAATTCTGACTCCTTACCTGGGGCTTGCGGATCCCACTGAGGAAGGCCTGCCCCCTCTTTAGTCTCCCCGCAACTCTGCTCCCAGCACCCTCAGCTCCAGCACCTGGGCCTTTGTTCCTGTTTGGTCTCCTTCCTGAAAGGCTCTTCTCTGGTTCCTTGTGGGGACAACTCACAGGCAGGGTCCTGGTTGGTCTCACTCACTGTTAAGAATCCCCAGCACTTAACACAATGAGTGTTACACTGTAGGCTCTCAGTGAATATTCCATATGTGGGACATTTTTTCAGGAGGCATCCCTGAGGTCTGCCTGGAGGAGGTGGCCTAGGCCCCACTCCCTGGGCCTCCCTTCCTCTGGTCCACTTCCTGTTTTCTCCACCCCACCAGGCAATCTTTCCCATGATGACCTCATCCGTGCAGGGACTGGATTTCAGCTGCTATCTTGGGTCAGGCCTCACCACGACGCGTCTCCCGGTCCCTGTCTCCCCTCTTTTTGTCCACCCTCGGCTGTCCTATTTCTGGTGCTTAATTACAGTCCTGCTCTGCAGACAATGACGATGCCATTGTTCTCAAAAGATGATTGTGTCTGCTCGCTCTTTTGTCCAGAGCAGAAAGACGGTAAGACTGTCCCAGTCATAAAAAGGAGCGCTGTGTTAGCTGGAAACCATTTCAGAAAGTGCTTGGAGTGATGCTATCTGTCACCAGGCTCATGGGGGCTCTTCCAAATGACCCATGGAGCTTCCAAACTGCTCTGGGCGGGATGTTTTATTAAATTAATCGTGATTTTTTTTTTTTTTTAGACCTAAGCTCTTTAATTTTTTA
Organism: Callospermophilus lateralis; assembly: GCF_048772815.1. NCBI lineage: Eukaryota > Metazoa > Chordata > Mammalia > Rodentia > Sciuridae > Callospermophilus > Callospermophilus lateralis. The sequence continues at coordinate 73,664,916 of NC_135318.1, read as the reverse complement.
AGAAGCTCTTTTTAAACAGTTTTTGCTTTGTTTTGTTCTGGGGTGTGTGTGTGTGTGTGTGTGTGTGAGTGTGAGTGTGTGTGAGTGTGTTAAAGACAAGCACTGGAGTTCATCCATCCAAAGCCATATTTAGACACTCCACAGTTTGGGTGGGAAGTGGCTCTTGTGTTCGGCCTGAGCTGAGGCCTTACAGACACTTGGGCCTTCACTAGTGGCACAGGCAAAGACCGGAGGCTAAAACTTTTTAAGACCCTTTGAAAATGTTCCACCCCTGGGAGGTGGAGTGGCACCAAGTCACTGTCTCCAAAAGGAGAAAAAGAATATCATCAACTGAAAAGAAATAATAATGCTCTATGCAAAACGAGATAACATGTCCATTTTTCACAGCTAAAAAATGACGTGTATTTGGGGATAGGAGTATATTTTACTATATTTAATATAGACTAGGTAGGGGTGACAGGAAGGAGGTGTGTCCAGCCCAGGAAGACGTTCTGAGGGTCTTGTTGGTCAGCGGGGTGGCCTTTCTGTCATATATCGACCCCTCTAGAAGCCACCTCGGAGGGTCTGAGGAGAAAGCTTTTGCGTTGGTATATAAGAGAGCTTTTATTCTCCATCATAAATCAGAGAGTTCAAACTTCCCTGGCAAGAGGAAGATTTAGGAATTAAAATGATGAAAACTTATAAAATCTTTCCAACAGGACGGTAATTGCAGTAATAATCCCCTTTGTTATAGAAGCTACTGTATTATGAGTGACCTTGACTTCCATTATGTACTGTTACCTTTAGCTCGAAATCTAATACTCAGGGGACCATTAATTATCTTGTGCCGGCCAGGGTGGGGGGCTCTCTGAAGGAGTAAATGCCATGTCGATTGGAACTGAGCTCGCCGGGCCGCTTGACGGCTGTTATCTGCGATTAGGGTTCCACAGCCCACGGTCAAAGCCAGGAGATTATTCCCGCTTAGGCTCCCACACGGCCTCGAACTTTCCTGATCCGCGTGACTTCTATCTGTGATTTACCCCAGCTTGCAAAACAAAACGGTGTATATCATTCAAATGCTCCTACTTTTCCAACAACCCCGTCCCTGGCATGTATGCTGATGCTAAAGGGTTGGGTAAAGACGAAATGCTGTGTTTTGAAATATTTCCCCCCCCCTTGGGGTATTTTCGCAGTTTACAGTGCATCCCGTGGAATTAGAGAGTCCCATCCCCCATCATGTATCATCATTGAGATAGAGAACATTAATTATCCTATATCCCGCTCAATAAATGTTGCATATGTTACTTTGGGGGCTGACACAAAGAAGATATATATTTTTAAATGAGCTATAAATCAGATTGAAGCAGGGCCTCTCATTCACCATCTTAAAAGGGGTAGCCCAAACCCGTGTTCCGACTACTCAGCATCCGTTGGAAATTTTATCCTTTGATTTTAATCTTTAGTTACAGCCAAGGAACTATTCCGAGAAGTCCTCCGCAGTCATGCCTAACCCCAAAGCAAAATTTCCATTTTTCCCCCCACTAATGCCCTAATTAAATTTAGGGGTCAGCTGTGTTTTGCATAGGCATCCAACCCACATCAATGGCACACAATTAGAGAGAGACTCACGGATTGGATCAGATAAATGTGGCTGCAAATGTGCTGATTTACCCCAGCTTGTAAAACAAAACAATTTACGTAGACAATTTAAACATTCTTTCTAGTTTTTCACAAACCACATCCCTTGGGTGAATAATTGAGATTTCCTTGCCACCCTGAAGATAGCGAGATAGTCCGCTGGGCTTTGTTCCCCTGCTGTGGGAGGGCAGCTGGGGCTGGGGGCTGCTTCTTGGGAATGAGCTTCAGCAGAAGCTGTCAGCTGCTGGACCCGGCCGGCAACGCTAGGGAGCAGGCTGACACAAGGATTATGGCTGTGCCGCCGACACCCCGCTGGAAAAGGAAGAAGCCACTGCAAGGAGGAGCCTTGTCCATCTGTCCGTGTCCTGCTTTATCCAGGCCTTGGCCGAGGAGAGAGACAAGGAACACAGGGAGGAGGGACAGGTGGAGCCAGGAGCCAGGAGCCTCCAGCAAACACAAGAGCAGCAGCCAGCGGAAACAGGAACTTTCTCTACCCTGGTTCTTCTGTGACTGGGTCCCAGAGAAGGGATCTAGGTCTTTCTGTGGGGAGTCTCTCTGGCCTGTCCAAGGACCTGACTTCTACTCCAGCAACCAACGGACCTGAGTACTGTTTTCCTAATTAATGTCAGAAGAGCTATGATAAGTGGGCTGGTCCTAACCGTCCTTCAGTAGAAAGAGGAAAATGGAAGGAAGAAAGGAAGGAAAGAAAGAAAAGAAGGAAGTGATGGAATCCTACAGGGGAATATTATACTGCTGTTAAAAGAGATGAATTAGGTTGTCGAGGAGAAAAAGCCAAGTAGTAGAATGTTACAGACACACCAGACATGGTGGTGGGTCCCAGAATTTATAGTGAAAGCACACACACACACAAAATGAAACCCAGAGCTTTCAGCCTAGCTGCTGGGGAAAGAAGGGGAGGAGAGGGCCAAGGCAGGAAGGTGGGCAGAAAACTGCAGGTTTAGAATATTATTTTCTTTTTATTAAGATAACCTGACCCAGGCACATTGGCGCAGCCCAGTGGCTCAGGAAGCTGAGGCAGGAGGATGGAGAGTTCAAAGCCAGCCTCAGTAAAAGCAAGGTGCTGAGCAATTCAGGGAGACCCTGTCTCTAAATAAAATACAAAATAGGGCTGGGGATGGGGCTCAGTGGTTGAGTGCCCCTGAGTTCAATCTCCAGCAACACCCTCCCCCTCGAAAAAGATAATCTGAAGCAAACACTAGCAAGCTTGTTTGTTTCTATGATTCTCTATATTCTTTAATATTTAAAGTGATTTTTTTTTCCAAAGAAAAGTAACTGGCAATATGAACCTGGAGACAGCAGCAGCAGCCCACAGTGAGTGCAGCTCCTGGGTCTCAAATCAGAAGACGGCTCAGAAGTTGTGGAAGTCAGTCACCTTTATAATTTTAAATTGCACCATTTGGGTGGAATTGAGTCTCTTTTTCTCCCCCGCCCCTCTCCTTTTAGTCAAATTAAACTTATTGATTAGAGCCCAGTAGTATGTAATGGATTGTTAATTTGACTCTTTTTACAAATCATATTTATCTGTACCAATAAAATATTTGGATTTAATATTCAGATGTGACATTTATGGTGATGTTGATTGAAGGCCAAGCAATTTGAAGGGAACGCAGACACCTCGTCCTTTATTCACACAGGGAGACGTACAATTAGCTGCATGAACTCTTCCAATGGGGGCACCCTTGCATAACAAGAAGAATTAGAGAAAAGGGGGGAAACCCCAGAGAGTGTTTGCACACTCTTCAGAAGTGGACCAGAACCGGGGCACCCTAGTGTGGCTCAAGTTTTTTCAAATGTGGTTGCAAAAACCCAGCTAGGAATAAGAATCAGATTTTTCTGTAAATATCCATGGAACTGTGGCCTCTTCTGCTCGATTCTCCTTTCCAGGGAAATAGAACCCAAAGAAAGTTCAAGTTCTCGCTCCCTTTTGCTGATAGAGGGCACTTAGCAGGCGGTTGCTTAAAAAAGAAAACCCGAATGTGGTTTCTGTGTGTTTCCAATGGATAGTAAGCAAATGCTGCAGTGTGAGTTTTGGGAACACAGGACAAAGATACTGGAAACCGCTACCTTTTATTGAGCGCCTGTTGTCTGCCTGGCTCCATAACAATGCCCACCATCTAGTCCAGCTTGAGTATAAAGCCCAGGCTGAAAACCACGGGTGAGCTTTGCTGGTATACCAGATGAGTTTTCTGTCCAGCTTCTTATTTCTCGAAAAGGAAATGCTGCATCTAAACTCTTTGAATCCTCAATGACAGGAGCTCTATTTGCCTACACTGATGAGCTATTTATTGATTTCCTTTAATTTTTTTGGTTTATATTTGTACCAGTCTTAATGCATTTTGTTCTTCTTGCTGTTGTTCTGCTCATCTGTTTTGCAAGCTACCTCAAAACTTTTGGGAAGCAAGTAGGCGATACGTTTTAAATAAATAAAAAATAAATACATGTTTTTCCCCGATTCTGGCCAAATCCTATTACAAAGAGAACCCAGACACCATCAAAATTCCATCGCTTTCCAGGAGGGTGTCCTATCAATATTGTATAAAGGAAGCAGGTCATGGGCTAGGCCTCAGAATTCTGTTTTATTATTTCAAGGATTTGGGGGTAATTTGTGCTCTATAATGACAGCCAATCTGTAAAAATAAAATGTCCTTTTGCAAGGTGGCAACAAAAAAAAGTCTCGCGCAGCCAGTGACACCTGATGACAACAGCTGGTTCGTGATCTTTGCAAAAAGAAGTGTTTGACTGGTCACCATTAATGATGGAGTCTGATGGCTACAACTTTTTTTGACAGCAGGCTTCCACAGAAACTCTAGGCAGCCCGTTGTCAGGTCATTTTACTGAGCTCGGGAAATTTCCATTTGTCACTTAACAGCCATATGTCAGAAGTTAGATGCTTTAAACATGAACTCTGATTTTTTTTTTCAGTTATCTTCTGAGATTGCACAATCTTTTGCCACTAAGGAATGACCTGATTTTTGAAATGCTAAACTTTATTTAAAAAAGAAAACGGATTGACATGCAAGTTTCCCTATTGAATACCATCATAATTTTCCCCCCTAAGAAATCTAACCTCCTTCGTAAAGCAGTCATTATCCTAGATAAGTATGTGGTGAGCCCAGATATAGAGAGGAAATGGGGAGTTCCCCTGGACTCAGCAGAAATTTGGTGTCAAAGCAGAAATAGCCCCTTGTAAGTACATGGCTAATAGTCATATCACTTTTTTTTTTCTTGGTTCAAATCCTAGGAGATATATAGATTTTTTTTTCCTTGAATATGTCATGGCTCCTGACTGAACTTGTAAAATCCTAGAGGACAGAGAAAAGATTCCCTTTGCTTATTTAGCAACTAACCAAATAAGTATTTCTTGATTACATGGTACATTTAGGGACTAAAAATGTACCTTAAGTCTTGACCAAGTTTCTTCTTATTCTAGCAATGTCACATCTGGACCGAGGATCATAACATTTTCAGAATTAATTAAATGTTAAGCAATGCTTGTGTTATTTCGGCTGTTGTAAAAATCAAATAACAAGGCAAAAAAAACATTTATAAAATATATAATAATGATTTACACAGTAAATTATACTCCCTTGGGCGAAGATGTAATTTAAACCACAAGGTATTTGGCCTCTGCAACATTTAAGACATCTTAAGATGCTAAATACCACGAGATTTATTAATATTTTTTTAATAGTTAAATGACTTTGACTTTGAAAGTTACCTAATATTCAATGAGGTCTGAGGTTGGAACTTGTTTTTATTTTTGTTTTTGAATGTGCCTGATGCAAGCAAGTTAGTATGGGTGCTTAATGGCGTATCATAAAGAATTTAACTTAATTCCACCATAATGAATTAATTCTCTCGGTGACACTGTTTTCATTATAGATTTAATGACATCACCTCCGCCAAGATTCAAGAATTCAGAACTCCAAGTTATGCTGAACTACGTAAAATCAAAAATGGGAGAGAGGATTCTGCTTCGGGTCTGGGTGTACTCTGACTACAGATGAGGGTACATGGGAATATCCATTATTTTGAGTAGTTAAGTTAAAAATAAAACCCCTAACACCAGCGAGGAAATTGAATTCTGCATTCTCTTAAACTGTCCTTGGGGAACCTTCATTTTACAAAACATGAAACCAAGAAGAAGAAGAAAACCTCTGTGTTTCTTTTCATCTGTTTAGGTCGGGATTATGTGTTGAGCACAATAAGGGATAAATACACCCTCTCGGTCATAATTAAAGAATGAATTTTCACCAGCTCGGAAAAGGAGGAATGGGTGTCAAGATATTTATGCCACGTTTTTGAGGACTGGGTTTGATTTCCTTTTGGATCTGTTTATTTTGTGGAATTAGAGGGATGGAGCATCCTATTTTTATAGGCTTATATTGTTAGCCCAGGAATGTTTTGGCAGAGGCAAAATTAGAAACAAATTTCGTGTGTTCTCCAGTGCCCTTGAGGGCCTGCGAGGCTGGGAACAGAGGATGGTGGCTTGTCATCAGAGCTCTGGGGAAGCCACAAGGAAACGGAGCTTAGGAGCCAAATTGCTCAAAATGGGAAAGAAATGAAAAAATGCACAGCAGATGCTCCCAGACTAGAGTGTAACCCTCAGGACGTAGGGGCCACCGTAATGCTAATTGGTCCTGAACAATGGCTGTTTGCACCAGGAGGAGAGAGAGGGCCCTGCTTCTCTCTGATTCTGTTCTATAGACATCTTCCTGGGATTTGAAATTGATAATTGTAGACACAGAGACACACTTGGCCTAATTTGCAGCCTATTTGGAGACATGGGTGTCGCAGTGCATGCCTGCTTGGCGGGCAGATGGTTCCTGCCGGCTTCAGTAACATTGGAAAACACAAGTTCTGGTTGTCTTTTTTTTTTTTTTTTCCCCAGGCTATTGAAAGGGGCTGGTTGTCAGTGCCTTGGGTGTTGAAATGAGAAATGTTATGGTGCTTTTTAGAAGTGTTCCTTATGCTTTTAAACCAGCAACACTGCCCATTTCAAGGGTGAGAAAGGAACCAATCAATAGTGGTATCAAGTCTGAATCAGGGAACGTTTTAGCCACACAGACGTAATTTCCTGTTTTTATTTCTAAACAGAAATCTTGCTTTAACCAGTTAAGTAATTATGAACTCAGTGATTTCCAGACATCATTTAAATACCACCTTTATGATTTTGGGGGGTGGGGGTGGGGGGGCATATCTAAGTATTCCTTTTGTGACCATATCTCTGTTTTTCTTTTCAAATACTTTTTTTAAATGAAAAAAAAAATTAAAAAGAAAGTTTACACTCACTTCCATAAAGGAACAAAATACTTGTTACCATTGCAAAGTAACTGGTTAAATAATTGTTGCTTCTCAAAGGCTCTCTGAGCCTAGGCCTTCTCATTCTTCATATAAAACAGAGGTGATTTTGTGTTAGGAAGGTGCTAATGATGTTGCAGTGCAGGTGGAGAATATCTGTTTGAAAGTCAGAAGTGGGTAAAGAGCAGCAGAAAACTAAAAAAGGCCTGAAAGATTTGTTTTTATTTAATACCCACAGTGGCTGCATCTCCCGGCTGGAACCATGAGACAATCTTGCCCTGAAGATACTCGGACACCATCTGAACTGATCCTATGTAAATCTCCATTATTTTTTCTAGATGCTTGCTGAGATTTACAGTAAGCCCTGTGAGAGAATACGGCTACCTGACGACCTGCCAGAGACTATTTCTCCAATCGTCCCTGGACTGTAGGTTTCTCGCATTTTCTTGCACTTATCTTCACAGTAAATCTAATTATTACAAGCATCCCATTTCACAGACATGGAAACTAAGGCCAAGAGAAGCTCACTCAGGTAACAACTCAACTGAGGTGGACTTGCATGTAGAAAGTCGTGATGTCTCTATTTTACAACAAACAAAGCTCATTGGTATATGGTGTCCCTCCCCCACCCCGCACCATCACCAAGGCAAGACCAACCTCCCTTCTAGAAAAAAAAGTACCTGCCTCTTCTATTGGTTAGCTCTTGCCACAACAGTTCTGCCTAACAAGTCATGCTCAAACTCAGGGGCTTAAAACAATAATCACTCACCATTGCTCCTGAGTCTGGGGGTCAATTGGAGAGAACTGGCTTCGGGACACAGCAGCCAAGATGGCTGGGCCTCACACAGGACTCCTGATGGAACTCCTCCAAGGACCAGCTGACTGACCAGGGTATCATCTTCCTAGGGTGGTGGCAGTGAAGTAAGATGACAAGCCTGAGTTAATAAAGAGTGACAACCACCTTTCAAGCCACAGGTGACATCATGACTACAAACATCCAATTGGCCAAAGAAAATCACGGTACTGAGCCCAAAGTCAAGGGCAGGGAGATATACTTCAGCTTTAACAGAAGATAGAACAGATCATGACAAAGGACACGGATGGACGTGGGAGGGACCATTGGCCCCATCAGGGCCAAGAATGAAGATGCTGGCTTCCTCTTCTTACGTCCTGAGCACGGTCTTCCCTGTACTTTGTGAGATGGAACCCAGGACCTCGACCATGACCTGCACCCCCAGCTCTGGGTGAATTGCTAATTGCTAATTTCTCAAACCAACCCCAGTTCAATGGCAAGACCATTGCACAACAGAAAGGAGAAATGTTATAGTTACTAAGTGTCTGATACAGACCTCTGTTTCCACTGTGAGTTCAAGGAAAGAAAACATCTCTCCCAGGTCCGAGAGCAAACGGGTGGCAGAGACTGGCGTACACCTGACCCTCAGCCCTGTCCCACCTGCCTCCCGCCCAACAAGATCAGCGAGATCGGAATCACTGGGGTTTCTTGTCCTCGTCTTCAAAAAATAAGGAAACTACTAACTCCATAGAGAACAAAATGCTGTATTCAAATGAAAAAGTAGCACAGCCCACATGTTTAGAGGAGTGAACTATAGCCATATTCTGGAGACACCCTGTATTCTAACTGAGATTAGGTGTTGAATTTGGGATGAACATGGGATCCCATTTAAGCAAATGAGACTGAGTCGCACTGTTTTCAATATTAAAAAAAAAAAAAAAAAGTGAAGTCATTTATCTCAGGCCGTTTCTGTGATCCATTACTTTTTAGTCAGTGGAATAAAATATTCCATTTTGCTTACCCTTAAGTGCATGAAAACATTTTCAATCTAGGCCTTGATGATTTTTTTTCTTTCATTATCAAACAATGCCAATTCCATTTCATAGATGAACTTATTTAGGCGAATTACTGGGATTCAGCCCTCCCAGAGCTAGAAAAAAAAGATGTTCATCGGGGGACATAGGATTCCTGTAAGTACTGAGGCTTGCTTTGGCAGAGAAAAATTTTTGTACCAAGGGCCTGGGGGTCAAGTGTCCACTCCACTGGCAACCCCTCCCGGTATGTGGCTCTCATTCCCAGCCCAGAGGATAAGCCAGGACCTTCTCCGGCGGCTCTGTGCCTCCCCTATGATCAGTATCATCTTACACATGCTCAAGCCATATGCAAGTGTCTGTGCAGCCCGACACCATTCAGAAACCCTATTAGGGACCCCAGGGTGAGGCAGAAGTTAAATGACTTTCAGAATGGTAAAACCTAAGAGATCGTCTCGGCCCCTTATTCTCAGATAGAAAAGAGGCCCAGAGAGATGAAGCATCTTGCCCCAGGTAGCACAGCTTGTAACTGTTTGGGCCAAGGGTTGATTTGGTGGTTATTTATGGAGATGTCACTCTCCTCTCTGTAGGAAAAGCTCCTGGAGGAGTAGGATTCTGCTGATTTCATCTTTGCCGTCCTTATTAACGTGCCAGTATCTTCAGGACTGACAGGAGGATTTCTGGCTGCTCCGTGACCTATTCCCAAGGCCAAATGGTACAGTCCCGACTTGGCTCCGGGAGGCTCTTGATAAACGTGAGCTGTAACCAGTCTTTACATTTGCACTGCATTTTATGGTTTTTAAAAAAGCACTTTACAAATTGGAATCATATGCCTTTCACTCAGTAATTCCACATTCCTTGAAAACAACTTCAAAAGAAAAAAATAGTAAATATGTATTTTAAAATATTAAGACGCAAAGATGATCCTGACAGTGATCTTTTTTAGAGGAGCACAAAGTTCCAACAGTGGGAAACCCTAAGTAAATGGTGGTCTTGCAGAGTCATTTTCATGATGCGAAGTGCTTTTTGATATTAAATTAGAATGTAAGACGGTACAGGCCCTCAATCAAAGCAGCAAAATGTAAAAATTTTTTCATCCAAAAAATTTAAATCATGAATGTTAAAAATCTAAAGGTAAACAAACAACGCCCCCCCATCCTCGTCTTTTGTTATTTTTGGATTTGACTGGTTACAGGTGGGGTTTCAAAAAACTATATTTTAGAGGTTCTACATTTTGTTCAGTGAGCACTTAGTATGGAACCAACCTCTTATTTCAAAATATAAGCCGTGTCCACATTTATTATCTCATTTGATTACTGCAGCCTCCTGGCAGATAAAGCAGACCTTAGCACCCTTCTTTATTTAAATAATGTAAATGAGGCTCCCAGAGGTTTTAAAATCTGAATGGTTCCGGTGAGTGGCTGATGTGAAATTCCTACTAGGAGCTCTGGACTCCTCTACCTGTGCTCTCTGACCCCTGCCTGACCGGCCTGGGTTGGGATTGTGCCTGATCCTCACCGGGTCTTATCAAGATCTTCATTTTCACCCAAGAACACAAGATATATTGTGGTCACTGGAGTAAAGGACCCTCTCCCATTCCCCATCCTCCCTCATACTCCAGCCTAAAGCACATCTCTTTGAAGCAACACAATTAGCTGTCTCAGCTTGGGGGCTCACTAGGAAATCTGTTTTTTAGGTGATCGTTTCAAAACCTGGAGCAGACAATCTAAGAGATGGCTTCCCATTGTACAGAAGAGGAAGCGGAGGCCTCAAGAGGGGTTACTTAGCACAACCTAGCACTAGCAACTGCCACGTTCATACCTTGACCACAGTTCCAGGATTTCTCAAACCTATGAGATAATAAGAAACCCAGGTGGTCACACAACACACACTCAGTCATCCCTGCTTATCTATAATTTCAGTTTCCCAACATCAACTATATTCTTTTTTTTTTTTTCAATATAAGGGGATTGAACCCAGGGGTACTCTACCACCCTTTTTATTTTGAAACAAGGTCTTGCTAAGTTTTTCAATCTGGCCTCAGATTTGTAATTCTCCTGCGTCAGCCTCCCAGGTTGCTAGAATTACAGGTGTGTACCGCCACGCCCATTTGCCCTTTGAAAATATCAATATTGATTTTGTCTTGACTTTTGAGAGACTGACCGTGTTCATGTGTAACATTTATTAGAGCACATTGTTACAATTGAGGACTGTGTTTCTTCTTGGTTGTTTATCTTTTACAGTGCCTAAGTTATAAATTCAATTTTACCATAGGTAGGGGGAAAAAGTCTATACAGGGCTTCGCCCTCTCTGCAGTTTCTGGCATGTACTGAGAGAGTTGGAGCATATCCTCTGCAGGTAAAGAGGAACTACTAAAGAAAAAATAAAATAAAAAGAACTACCTTAGAGTCCCAGGTCTCTTCCACGTCAGTTACAACTCAGTGGTTCTCAGGTGGGGCCTCTCAATCTGGAGATTCAACAAGTACATTCTGCAATGCTCATGATCATAGAGCCACACTATCTTATGTCAAGACACCAAACCCAGAGGCTGCCCGGGGAGAGTTGCATAAAGCTCTATTTTTATCCTTCTTCCTCCCTCCCTGAACCTGAACTTAGGCTGTGCCCTTAAAATTTGTGGTTAGCTAAACATAGCACGGAGTTCATCTCCTGGGGCAAAGTGGGGCTGCTCTATTTCCAGCCCCAGAAAATAGTCAGTCAGAAACGCACCACGAATAAGCATTTGGGGGAACATCAGGGTCAAACAAACCAAAAGCAAATAAAACCCTAGATTTATGATTGCCGCTGAGAATCACTGAAGTTCTAGTTGAATCTATCAAAAGTTCACAGTATTCCTCTTCTGTAATGTCTTATGGGATGGGTGCTGTTTTTGCTGATGCATTTATTTTTAATTCTTGTCTGATGGCCAGGGTCAGGATAAGGTTCGAGACAATAGAGCATGATTTTCAAAAAGTGCTGGGCCAAGACTCAGAAAATCTGAGTGATCCTGCTGAACTGGCTGTGAGTCTTGGAGAAAACATATCCCATTTCTGGGCCTCAGTTTGCCAGCCTGAGAAATGGTAGGTCCTCTCCAAGTCCCCTGTTATCTCTGGCAGCCAGGAATGAAACAGACAGACAGACCTGGGGAGGTAGCTCAGTGGTACAGTGCTTAGCTGGCTGGCATGCAGGAGGCCCTGGGTTCAATGCCCAGCAAAGCAAAAAAATTATAATATGATACAAAACAAACATAGCAAAACCAACCAAGCAAAACAAAAATACAAACAAACATGCTGCTGGAACCTGAATCATGCTCAGTTCATGCCTAGGAGGTCTGTGCTCATATATATATTTCGAGACTATATTCAATGAATGCTCCAGGGCCCCCTATTTTGGGCCAGGTAATTGGTAGAGGAGCTGGGGTATGAAATGAGCCCTCCCTAAGTTCATTACAACAAAACAAAGCAAAATAACCTGACTCAAAGTGTTTGCAGTTAGGTGAGGAGAAAGTCAATTAATGAATCATATAAATAAGAATAATCCTGGACCAGCGGCAAGTGCCAGGTAAGAGGTGTACCAGGAGCTCAGAGGTCAGGAAGTCTTCCTGGAGGAGGTGCTGGACTCATCATGGGAAGAGAACTAGAAGTTTATGGCTCATTGGGCCTTAGGACATAAGGTTGCCAGTGGAAGCTGTTGTTTGTGGTTTTTTTTTTGGTGGGGCGTGCCAGGGATTGAACTCAGGGGCACTTGACCACTGAGCCACATCCCCAGCCCTATTTTTTATTTTATTTAGAGACAGGGTCTCCCTGAGTTGCTTAGCACCTCGCTGTTGCTGAGGCTGGTTTGAACTATCGATCCTCCTGCCTCAGCCACCTGAGCCACTGGGATGACAGGCCGGAGCCACCACGTCCAGCTCAAAGCTGCTTTTAAATAAATGGAAAATCCAGAAGAAAAATAGTTCAAAAGAAAAATGATCTTTGTTTATAATCAGGAACTTACTCCAATTCCTAACTATCATCGACCCCTTGATTGAAGAGAAATCTGTTCCAAGACCCTCAGTGAATGCCTGAAACTGAAGATAGCACCAACACTTTAACTTAATGCTTTTTCTCTCTCAAATAACCACTTTCATGCCCCGTGGCAGTCACTGTTTTCAGTTTGAGGTGTGAGAGCAGAACTAGTGTGAATTCCTTTCTCCTTTTTCACAATTTTATGGATATGAGATTTGTTCTTACTGTTGATCTGAGCAACCTCAGCATACATTTTTCTTTTTCTTTTCCTTAGGTTAAGAACTTTCACTTTTCACTTAACAAAAGCACTTTGCACCTTCTCTTTGGCATAGCTGAATTGCCAGCATCACTACACTTATGCATTGGAGTGATTATTAAGTAAAATTATAAGTGAACATAAGCAACAGTCAATGACCTGATAACCCAGATGGCTACTAAGGGATTAAAGGGTGAGTAGCATATACCCCATGGATACACCAGACAGAGGAATCATTCATCACAAGATTCAGGGGACAGAGTAGGATGGCATGAGACTTCATCACCCTACTCTAATTGCATGCACTTTTAAAACTTATAAGTTGTTGATTTCTGGAAAATTTTCATGTAATATTTTGACCATTAATATTGAACCATGAATGTTTTGACTGTGGAAAGGAAAACCATGCGTATACCTGGACTACTGTTTGAATGTCCATGCAGGGTCAGTAAGGTCCCAGAAATCTGAAGAGCTATCCTCTGGAGTTACCTTGTACCAGCTCAGAACTAATAGTTAAATTTTCAAAAGTTTGTAAGTTGGGTATACAGCTATTATGAAAAATTAAAATGTATAGCCCTTCAATTAAATAAATTATATTAACAGTGAAGGTAACATAGATTCAAAACTCATCACTTCCTAATCATCTTTGCTATGAGACTTCCATCCCAGTGGAAATGCTGCATACGTGTGTGCTTTTCCCACTGCTCATCTCTTCCCAGCTCCGTGGTCAGTGGTGCCATGTTGATAATTTGCAGTCAGCCGTGGCTGGAGTATATACACCCCACCCCCAAATCAGCCAACACTAGAAATCAGGGCTTCTATTTTCCCCACCCTGGAGAGCCAACCAGTGGTGAAAGGGCCACTCAGCTCAGGTGATCAGTGGGTCATTTGGTCAAGTCCTTGGACTGCTTTAGGGAGAACCAAAAAGAGGGGTCATAGCTCCATCTTTGAGGAACACACAGTCACCTCCAGTCACATTTGGAAGAGGGAGCTAAACCTCAGGGAGGAAGGGTACAGGACTGTGAGCATGACCATTCTTCTGGGTGTCTGAAGGATGGCCATTTCACTCAACTGGAGGTGGGAGCTGGCTTCATCGAGCATTTTGCTGGCTTGCAATGACCCAGCAAGGGAGCCCAATCAGTGGGTCACGACTTCCTCTGTTCTGGAAAAAACTGTAGAAACCAACAGGTGAGTACACAAAGGGTGGGAAGTCTATAGGAGGGAGAAAAAAAAGAACAGGCTGACTTCTTTTTAAATTTTAATTGACATATAATATTTGCACTTATAGAGTGTAGTATTGTAATCTGCTATATGTATATAATATCTAGTGATCAAATCAGGATAATTATCATTTCTCTCTCCTCAGCTATTATCATTTCCTTGTATTGGAAACCTTCAAACTCTTTCCTTAGTTATTTTGAAATGTTCAACTAATTGTTGTGGACTGTAGTTAGCCCACTCTGTGTAGAACATCAGAAAGACTGCCCTCCCAACTGTGCTTGTCTGAGCAGGTATTTGATATTGTTATATCATTATTATTATTATTATTATTATTATTATTATTATATACCCAATAGTGGAATTGCTGGACCATGAGGTACTTCTACTTCAAATTCTTTATGGAGCCTCATATTCTTCTCTACCATAGCTACTAAGTCACATTTCTACCTGCAGTATGTGACAGTCCCCCTTTCTCCATATCTCTGACAGCATTTTTGTCTTTTTTTATGTAGATTATTTTCATTTCAAATAAACTTTTAATTTATATATATATATATATATATATATATATAACATTTTTCCCCCAGGGCTGAGGACCGAACTCAGGGTCTTGTGTGTGCTAGGCAAGCACTCTCCTGGAATAATTTTATATTTACAGAAAAGTTGAAAAGATATTACAGAGAGTTTAGTGAACCCTGTCCCAAGTTTCCCCTATTCTTAACATCTGACTTTAGCAGAAGCCATTATTGTAATTATTGAACCAATATTGACAGATTATTATTAATAATAATTTGACGCAAACGTATTTTGAAAAGCACTATTCCAGATGCTAGGGATGGAATCCAGGGCCTTGTGCATGTTGAACAAGTGTTCTGCCACCCCCCAGCCCCTGTCGACTGTCTTAACTCTGTTGATTGCTTCCTGTCTGTGCACAAGTTTCTTACTTTAACAGGATTCCATTTACCTGGTTTTGCTTTTGTTGCCTGTGTTTTTAGGGTTCTATCTGAAAAACTCATTGGTCATACCAGTGTCTTCAAGTGTCTCCCCTGGTTTCTTCTAATAGTTCCATAATTTGGGGACTTTTATTTAGGTTCTTGATATATTTGAGATGTGTGTTTGTGTGTGTGTGTGTGTGTGTGTGTGTGTGTGTGTGTTTTGAGGTGGTAGGGTCTGGTTTCATTCTTCTGCCTTTCCAGTTCCCCACCACCATTTACTGAGTTGATGGCTCTTTCTGCACTGTATGTTCTTGGTTACTTTGTTGAAGGTCAGTTGCTGTAAATACCTGGGCTCATTTGGGATCTTTTCTTCTGTCCCGTTGACCTGTGTGTTCGATCCTCTGCCAGCGGTCTAGGCAGCAGAGCACTGCGGTACAGCTTGACTTCTCTTGACTCACTCATTAAGCTGCCCCTGAGCTCTGGGCCAGCACCATACTGTTTCAATAATGGCAGTTTTATAATTTGTTTTAAAATACGATAGTGCTAGTCTTCTTCATTATTTTTTATTTCATAATTTTACAGTTTACTTTATAAGATTGTTTTCCCAGTAGTATGCTGTTTTTAAGTCCTTTGGGTATAAGCGGAGGAGTGGGATAGCTGGGTCAAATGGTGGTTCCATTCCAAGTTTTCCAAGGAATCTCCATACTGCTTTCCAGATTGGCTGCACCAATTTGCAGTCCCACCAGCAGTGTATGAGTGTGCCTTTTCCCCCACATCCTCACCAACACTTTTTGTTATTTGTAATCTTAATAGCTGCCATTCTGACTGGAGTGAGATGAAACCTTAGAGTAGTTTTGATTTGCATTTCTCGAATTGCTAGAGATGTTGAACATTTTTTCATATGTTTGTTACTTGATTGTACATCCTCCTCTGAGAAGTGTCAGTAGAGTTCCTTGGCCCATTTATTGATTGGGTTATTTTTTAATCAATATTTATAGCAGCACAATTCACAATAGCTAAACTGTGGAACCAACCCAAATGACCTTCAGTAGATGAATGGATAGGGAAACTTTGGTATATATACACAATTGAACATTACTCAGCATTAAAAGAGAATAAAATCATGGCATTTGCAGGTCAATGGATGGAGTTGGAGAATATAATGTAAGTGAAGTAAGTCAATCCCTAAAAACCAAAGACTGAACATTTTCTTTGATATGAGGAAGCTGACTCATAATGGCGATGGGGGCAGGAGCAAGGGAGGAATGGAGGAACTTTAGGTAGGGCAGAGGGGAGGGAGGGGAAGGGAGGGGGCAAGGGGGTAGGAATGAAGGTGGAATGAGTTAGACATCATTACCCTAAGTACATGTATAAAACACAATAAAACACAAATGGTGTGAAAATATTTTGTGTACAATCAGTGACTTGAAAAATTGTGCTCTCTAGGTGTAATATGAAATGAATTGCAATCTGCCATCAGGTATAACAAATTAGAATAAATAAATAATTTAATAAAAAAAGATTGTCCATCTAAATTTTATGTCCTAATTCAGGTGACTTAAAAAATGCTATGAAAGCCCCCTTTTTGAAAGGCCCCTTCTAAACCACTTCCTTTTTATTCTACCCTGTAAGGCCAGTGGTACCAGGGCACTGTTATGAGGGAAGGCCTGAGACTCAGGGAAACAGACCCTGGCCCCTCCTCGCCAGCCGGCCTGACCTCCTAACTCAAACCCAGGTTCTCTGACACCCAATCCGAGGCCCTTTCCATCATCCCCAGAGAAATACAAACTAACAGGAACTTAATTTAGAGAGGGGAGAAGGGAAACTCTATCATCCTCATGGAGGGCCTGAAAGAGAATCGGCCCATCTGAACTCAGGTACAAGGGGAGCTCACGACCCTCCCGGTGAGGCCCTCCCCTCCACCTGCAGTGTACAGGTCTGACCCTCTCAGGTGTGTCCCTACGAATGACCATGGGGAAATTTGCAACTTAAGGTGCTCCAGAAGTTCCTGTTAATATTATGTATCAGGCACACACCCTGCTGCTGAGGGCTGCTTGCTTACGAATGGAGAAAAAAAAACACTGAGACTTTGATCTTACGTTTTAAATCTGTTATAAATAGTAGGATTTCAGCTTAAATATACTAATGATTTTTTACTATGCAAATTATGGTCGTTCCTTAGCAACAGAGCAAATAAATGTTTCCCCTCTGATGCTGGGTATGTTAGTTTAGAGAAGGCACACAATAAGTTAATTAGAGAGTGGTTGGGGATGATATGTAAATGTCATATTAACATGCCGCTTGCTTTTTTAGCACTCAAGAGACTTTAAAATAAATGGAAGCTCTTTCTGCTATGGTTGATTTATTTGTTGTCTCTAGAACCTTTTCCCAGTCAACACTTGGAATAAAGTGATGTGGGATACTGTGGTGTGCAACTTCTAACGACAGATTGCTCAGTTTGAAGGAACACAGTATAGAGATCTAACCTGCAAATGAAGAGTCTTGGGGCATTACTAGAACCCCAGTATTTCGAATGCTTTTATTTTACTGGAGAGAGGACTTGGGCTCAGAGTAAGCAAAGGACTTACCCAGGAGCTCAGGGACTATACTTGGTTGAGCTTTAGCTCAAAACCAAGACTCCTGTCTTAGTTAGCTTGAGCTGCTATAACAAAATACCCTCGTAATGATTAAAAAAAAATCTATCTTCTCACAGTTCTGGAGGCTGGAAGTCCAAGATCAAATTTATTAGCAGGGTCAGTTTCCGGTGGGGGCTCTCTCTTCCTGACTTGTAGATGTCCACCCTCTTGTGCCCTCAGCAGAAAAAAAAGAGGAAAGAAGGGAGCAAGTCTCCTCTTCTTATAGAGGCACAACTGGCATCCTGAGAACGCCACCTTGATGACCTCATCTAACCCCAGTGACCTCCCAGAGGTCCCATCTGCAAAGCCCCATCCCCTTAGACTAGGGCTTCGACGTGTGCACCTGGGAGACACAAGACTTCTCTCCTGCCAAGGTTTGCCCTGTTGTCCTGGAGTAACCAACTCTTTATTCCTAATTCTATTTTCTACTGACCGTGAACTTGATTTCTTCCAGATACCCTTCTGTTCCCTTCCTCCCATCATGGCTTTGCTGAGCTGTACACAGCTGACTCCTAGACAGGATGTACTTGGGGGTGGGGGGAAAAATTCAATAATATTGAGATAAATTCTGGGATTATAAAAAAAAGAAAGAAAACAGAGATTGAGGGAGATCCAACATCAATCTCTTTGTTAAAATAATTTGACCTGAACTTGGCCCGGCTATCTGGCTCCTAAAGACTAATGAGAAAAACACAGCCATTCTACTGTCAATGACCAGAGGATGCTTCTAGACCTGTGAAGGGGTTATGTCCCCATAAACCCATGTACATTGAAATTACTGTGAGTCAAAAATGCATTTAATACACCTGACCTCCCACGCCTCCTAGCCCGGCCACATGGTACGCCACAGCAGGGGGTGGCTTCCCTTCCTGATTGGTGGCTCACTGTGCTGCTCAGCACCCAAGAGAGTATCTTACATCATAGAGATAGTCGGGGGAAAGGCCAATATTTGAAATATGTGTGGTTTCTGCAGAATGCATATCATTTTCACATGATTGTAACATCAGAAACTCTTTAAGTCCAGCCATTTGCAAATCAGGGACTACATGCTGACCACCAATGGAGTGGATTGTCCTGTCCCAGGGAGGAGGATTCACAAACGTGTCCCTTGAGCGTTCAGAGACATCAGACTCCACAAAGCTGTCTGGGTCAAAGAGATAAGAAATGTCCCAGACCATATCAGACCAGGAAACCAGACACACTCTGGGTTAGTTACCTATGTACGGTTACCACTTTAAAAACTCTACAACCAGCCAACGTGGGTGAGAACTAACAAGTGATTGACAAATAGGGTCAGAAAACTGAAAAAAATAAAATAAAAACCAGTCTCCTATTTTCATCATTTCACCGATATAGGTTTCTACTTGCTTCAATAAACACCTTATTTTGATTACTCAAAAATGTAAAGTGAAGAGGGTCTATTTTGTTACATCAGGCAGATGAGGAAGAAAAGTGGATGATGATACAGATTTGGTATTCAGAGGCAAAATCAAATTTTCAGCAAAGAATGCATTTAACTGCAAGTAACAGAAAATCCCAAATAATAGTGATTTAAAAGCATGTGGATCTTTACCATTAACTTGAGAGTAAGTTGGGAGATAGACATATTAAACTTATTTGGTATATTTTCAGAATATAAATGATGACAAGGCTGACTGTCATTGTCAAAGTCTAGATAAGAGGTGTTCCCCCAAAGCTCCTGTGTGAGACAATGCAAGGCTGTCCAGGGGTGAAACGATTAGATCATGAGAGTTGCCACATAATCAATGGATTAATTTGCTGACAGGTTAACCAGGTGGTAACTATAGGCAGGGAGGTGTGGCTGGAGGAAGGAGGTCCCTGGGGGCATGTATTGGGGGGTTATTTTTTGTCCCTGGTGACCTGAGTGCCCCCCCCTCTCTCTCCTTACCCATTGCCATGTCCTGAGCTGCTTCCCTCGTCCTTCAGCGGTGACGTCCAGCCTCTCCTCAGGCCCAGACTGTGGACTGAACCTCTGAAACTGTGAGCCCAACTAAACTTTTTCTCCTCTAAGTGGCTCTTTTCTGGTCTTTTGAACACAGAAGTGCAAAGCTGACTAAATGCTTTTTGGCCCCATATTTTTTCTTTTATCAGGAAAGAGAGAAATCTTTCCCAGAAATCCAGGTGGGCTTTGTCACATCTCATTGGCTACAGCAGGGCCAAGCTACTTTGTTCAGGGGGACGCCTAGAAGCCTCCCTAGGAAGCCAGGGGGGGTGAAGGAGGATGGGCTGGGCTGACCCAGGCTAGAGAGAGCAGCCCTGCTGGTTCTGCTAGCAAATGTCCAGCCCCAGCCTTCCGCACTCAGCTTCCAGCACGTGCACACCATGCTCTATGGTGAGGGACTGGGGGCTTTCTCTTAGTACAAGTCTAGCTGGTCTCTCAGTGCTGGGAGTTATACTGCCCAAGCCAAAGGCAAATTGGAGATGGAGTCCGCATGCCCCAGACCTGGACTGAGACATCTCCCAGGCTCCTTTCACACTGTTCCTCAGTAGTTTTTAGTGGCACGGAGACCCAGTTGCCCTCAGAGTTAACTCATCCATCTGAACTGGCGTTCTTGCGCTCTCTCTCTCTCTCTCTCTCTCTCTCTCTCTCTCATTTCCACACTCCACTCTGGTATTTCCTGGGACCGTCTTCTAAATAAACCACCTGCAGTTGAGTCTGGTCTTGGGTTAGTTCCTGGGAAGGTCCAGTTAAGGTATCAGCTCTGCAAACCTCTTCATCTACAGTTTCCAACTATGGAAAGGAAATGAGAATCCTACCCAGGTAGACAGACCGGTGGTGAGGGTCCATGACAAAACCCTCACGGAAACACCTTGCAGACTGCAAAGTGAATGATACAGGGACAATGAGGGCTGGGAAACACTTTCCTTCCCCACCAAGCCATCAGTTTAGACCTCACTGATGTCATTGCATACACAGCTGCCAAGGACTGAGTCCTTGGCTAGAGACTTCTTCCTTTGACAGGTAAAGGAAGTGTAATTGCTAAAGTGGTTCTTTCCCTCCATCTCAGCTAAGAGCCTTGCTTTTATGGCTGTTACTGCAGTAGGATTCCAATTAGCTATTATTCTTTAAGGATGGGGGTGGTGACTGAATGTTCCGCTCGGTTGCATTATAGTTCTCGATATTCTGTGTACTGACAAAGATAAACAGTCAATTCTCTGTCAAAGGTACTCGACTGGACATCTCTTGGGACTGAATGCCTCAAATCTTTACCCCAGGGTCTCCTTTTCTTCATAGAGAAAAGCAGGGCACCTCGATGCACTGGATACAATCACCTTAATGAAGCCAGGCCTTTAAACATAAGAACGCCATCTGTATCCAGTTCGAATTCTCATCTAATATGGCTCAAGGTTTCTTCTCGGTTGTTCTAATTGTTTCCCTGACCTCCAAGCTGGGAAACCAGGGTCCCCCTTCTTCTAACTCCCCTCACCTCCTTGGTGCTTTTCTTCTGGCCTCCTGAAGTAGATCCGGGCCGTATTTGGGCTGGCCGGTGTTGGCTCCACGTTCTTCTGACACTAGCACCTTCCTGCACTGGAGAGTTCCCATCTGCCCCTGCAGATCCACTCTCTACCGTTCTCTGTCCCATCCTGTACCCTTGGAGGCTGATCTCCACATACCGTATCACCAGGGGCCTTTGTTCTCTGGATTTCTATTGGAAAGTTCTGGAAGGGGCTTGGAGGATACAAGGGATATGCCCCCAGTGCTCTTCCTTGCTGAGTTTCTATGTGGCAGGGCCTCTTCCTCTACTCCTAACCCAGGGCAGCCCTGCCTATGTCTTTCAGGTTCTACTAAGAATTCCCACTCCAGCACCCTCAGGTTGAAGGGTGGCAAGGCTCCACTGCTGACATTTGCTGGTTGTTCCCCACTCCCATCGGCTCCCTAAGGCTAACTGCTGTAGATAGAGCACCTTCGTTTCCATTAGAGAAGTTACCCTCTTCCCAGTTGATAACACCAGCAGGACGTTTCATCAAAGCGCCCTGCTTCTCTTTAGCCAGGATTAGGACTATGTGGAGCAGCCCCCAGCTCAGGAGCGTCCAGGAGAATGGATGCTCTGTGCTGGGCTCTAACCAAGGGCACAGCTGCCACAAGTTCAAGTTCAGATGACCTCCTTATCTAGCAGCTTAACCAGAGAGGCACCTGCTAGGGTTCAGACTTGCGGAGCTTCTCAGGTCGGTGGTTCCTAGTCAACAGCCTTCCCCTCCAGCATCCCAGCTTCCAGAACCCTCCAATTAATCAATTAATTCCTTTTTAAAAATTTTTTCCTCCAGCAAGCTGGTGTAGGTTTCTGTTGCTTACCACCAGAGAATCTTCATTGCTGTGTTTGAAATGTAAGGCTGCGGCTGGTTTTTAGAGTGATATTTTTAAAAGACCAAAGGATGCTCCACCTGTTGGTGGAAACTCTCTGAGAAGCATCCCAAGGACACCTGGGTGACCCCACAAATAGAAAGGACGGGAAGTGTCTACACTTGAGCAACCTGAGACAACAGGAGATAAGTAGGTCCCAGTGTCACTGTGACAGCTTCACCCATGACCAACCAGGAGAGGATCTATGTTCTTTGGGGATCCCCAAATTGTTGGAGAAACACCCATCCATCTCCCGACTACAAGAACTGACCCTTATCGGGAGGGTGAGAAGCAGGCACTCTTACTTGTTCTTCTTTCCCTGTTTGCCTCTTGGTTGGTTCTTGAGAGAGAGGACTTTGGTTTTACATCATGTTTTTGGTGTGTGCAGGTGAGGGCGAAGAGCCTGCTTCTCCGTCAACCCTGGAACTGACTGGTGCCGGTTCAGTTAGATCACCCACCACTGCTTTGGGAACCCCCTTCTTTCTCTATTCCCTCCTTAGGCCACCAGGGTCATAATTAAAAGGGTGTTAGGCCAGAAATAAAGTTTGGGGATCATTTCATCCATCCCTTCAGTTGTGGATTATATTGCATCTCCCAAGTTGTAAAAAAAAGATAGCCCTAAATCCTGATCCCTGGGGTCCGTGAATGTGACTTGACTTGGAAAGAAGATCTCTGCGGATGTAATGAAGGGTCTTGAGATGAGATCATCCTGCACTGGGGCCCTAAGTTCAGAAAATGGTATCCTCGTAAGACACAGAAGAGGAGGAGAAGGAGGAGGAGCCAGGTGAAGATAGAGCCAGGGACTGGGGTGATGCTGACCCAAGCCAAGCAAATCCAGAGCCACCGGCAGCTGGGAGAGGTGAGGAAGGGTCTTCCCTGAAGATCTTTGGAAACACCTTCATCTCAGACTTCTGAGCTTTCTAACCACCAAGTGTGTGGTAAATTGTCACACAGTGCCAGGGAACATATGCACCCTCCTATTTACTAAGGCTCAAGGAGGGAAGCACTTGGCTAAATTCTCTTAGAAATTACAGGTGACCGATGAGGGATTAGAAGCCAATTCTCCCAGAGTTTGTTTATTTATTTACTTTTTCTATTCTGACCTCCATCAAAAGAGGGGTGAGCTGCTGATGCTTAACACATCTCCCACCCCTGCCCCAGAGCCCAGAACACAAGGACCCCTGGGTCAGTCCATTAGCTGGTCTGTTACCTCCTATGCCAGCCATGGTGCCAGGAGAGGTCGGGGACACAGGGACAAACCTGCTAAACAGCCCGCACTCAAGCAGCCTATGGTCTACTTGAGCAAAGGAGAGGGGAGAGTATGTTAGTGGAACTGTGATTCAAGAAGAATCGTACACATTTAACCTTTGCGAATGCACCAGTGTGAGTCTGTGGGTATGAGGAGGGGGAAGGGTGGCACCCGTGCCTACGTGACTGTCTGTGGTTCCACCTGCATGCGTTCCCTGGAGTCAGGGGTGAAGGGAGATGTGCACCTGCCCTGTTGTCAATTGCTGGGGTCCTGCATGTCTCCGGGGTTTCATCAATCTCCTTGAGCAAGATCCTATAGTTGAAGGATAGATATTCTTTTCACAACGTAGTCCTTACATGCAAAATGACTACATTATCTGATACGAAACCCAAGAAATGGTGATCTATTCTTTTTAACTAGAAGAAAACCTGACTTTATTGGAATGTATTGAACATGTTATTCCTAAAGTAGTGGCTGGTTTCATAAAAGGTTTTTCAGCTCAAGTTGGCCTAAATGGTGGCTTTATTTCCCAAGTGCTAGTTAAGATGGGTAGCATTCATTTAAGCTACCCATAGTTAATTTTCTGTTTATCCATCTTTCTCCTTCTGGCATGGTGTCTTAGTCTGTTTTCTGTGGCTATAACTGAATACCACAGACTGGATAACTTATATAGAATAGAAGGCTGCGATTCCAAGAGCATTGCACCAGCATCTGGTGAGGGCCTTTGTGCTACATCATAACATGGTGGAAGAAATCTCCTGGTGAGGCAGCAGCTACTCCCTCAATAATGCATTAATTCATGAGTCTATTAACCCATTCATAGAGGAGAGCCTTCGTCACCCAGTCACCTCCCAGAGGTCCACCTCCAAATACCATCGGCAGATAACCTGAGGATTAAGTTTCCCACATGGGAAATCCGGGGACACATTCCACTCCAGCATGTGGGGAACATATCCCTTAACTTCTGCCTTGGATCACCTCTGCTTACATCTCTGCTCCTCTTCTCCACTCTGTCAGGAGCTCCTAAAGGAGGGGCTCTATGTCCAGTTCATCTTTGTTTTGCCCTCAGAACCTGGTCAGCATGCAGTATCCTGAGGGGATTAATAAGTATCTGTACAATGAGCAAATGTTCTTACATCCATGTTTCTGCATCTGACCAGCCTTAGCCTGTTCCTGAAGAATGTGACATTATTTAAAAAAAAAAAAACAGTGAAAAGACTACTCACAGGGTGGGAGAAAAAAATATTTACAACATACAAAATAAACAGAGGATTTGTAATGAGACTATAAATAAGATTTTATAAATCAGTGAGAGAAACTGGTACAAGTAAGAAAATTGGCAAAGAATATGGACAGATTAAGTCATAAAGGAGGAAGAGATACTCAACTTCACTTGTAACAAGAAAACTGGGATCAAAATAGCAGTGAGATCCATTGCACATTAGCTGGCCCAGGCTTTTAAACACCAGATATTATCGAGTACAGGCAGAATGTGGGATGTGGGTGATTTCATGTATTGTTGGAGGGGATGTAGCTAAATAGACCACTTTAGGGAACAACCTAACTTATTAAAAATTTAAATCACATTCCCCTGACGCAGCTATTCTACTTCTTAAATCCACCCTAAATACATACATATATATCAAAGAGGTGTATACCAAGATGTCCAGTTCAGAAAGTTGATAAAAACTAAATTGGGAGGGGATTAAAATCAAGTATATAAATGTTCATCAATCAAGGGGCTATATGGACTATGAGAGATGCATACTCTGGGTCACCGGGCAGCAATTAGCGGGAATGAGTTTACATGTCTACTTAGGAACAAACGTTTTTTTCCTGGGTAGTTGACAGCATTTATGGAAGAAACTCAAAAACTAATCTATCTCTATTTGTAAGGACTTATACATACTTATGTGACTCAAAGGAAAGGGTTGGAAGGCAATAAACCAAACTGACAAATTTTTCTTTTTTGCAGTCTTTTTGAGAAGTCAAAAAGACTGTGGCATGGGGCTGGGATGTGGCCCAGTGGTGGAGCTCTTGTCCAAACCCCACCTCAGAAGGACAGTGACGTGTTAAGACTTCTATGTGAGCGGTAATGGACGCTTTTCTGGGCCTCTGCAGCTCTTTGTGGAGTCCTGCTACAGAACACCAGGAAAACATCACCCTCCATCCCTGCGGAGTCCCGAGAGATCTGAACTGCACTTGTAGTTCCTCATCCCACCACCTGTGGAATCTTGAGTCAATCACTCACCTGTAGAAGAGGCAAAGGGTTAGGGCAGGTTTCCTAGGAAGCCGACCCAGAGCCTCATGTTTGAGGGACAGTGTTCTAGACCTGAGAGTGGAGAGGAAGTACACCTGGGCTGAGAGTGCAGTTGAATTTGGATGCAGTGAAACAAAGAGTTTGGCTGATTCCACAGGAGGCTGGGGTGGACACTGAGGGTTGCCCCACATTGGGGTCAGTGGCCAGGTCTTTGTAACTGCCACCTAATAGTCCTGCCTTGGGATTCAGTCTTCCTGAGGGAGGGGTTTTAGCTGAACCACTGGAAGCTAACAAGAGGCAAGGCCCTCAGTGACTGGGGGAAGAGCCATCTTAGTCCTAGGGGGGATCTGGGCAGTGCACCCCAACATTCTCCCTCTCCACCCATGCCTACATCCCCAGACTGGGGAGAGAACCAACCCAGACCTTGAATCTGAAAGAACTTTGTCAGCTACAGGGAATCTCTCCCTCTGAGATGATTGAAATTGTACCATTTGCCAAAACAAATCGAAATATTTGTGCTCAGAAATATACACACTTACTGTTTGTCCATTTAAGTAATTTTTTTCAAAAACAAAACAGTTTACATTTTAAGAAAAGAAAATGCATATAAGTGGAAAAAACCCTGTGGTTTCATCCTTCTGTAAGATTTCTCACCCACTTTTCCTTGACCCCCACCATTAATAAATCTATATCACTGGATTCAATCTCCCAATATTTATATCAGTGTTGCAAGGGATTTGTTCTATGATTTTTCTTTCTTATAGAGTCTGTTTCAGGTTTTTATAATAGTTAAAAAAATACAAAGAAATGAAGGTCTGCTGGATTTTACTGCTCTCTGCTCTCTGAAGAGGTGTGGGTACCAGACTCTTAGAGGAAACGAAACCCCAAATCCAGATCCAGAGAGGTTCCTCACAGGTCCAGATCAGGTGATGTACTCTTCCTCCGCGTCTTTCACTTAGCAATGATGAATGGAGGGATCACACTGAATGTTAGTGTCCCTCCAGTGGTCTGACCAGGCATGGGTCGAAAAGTGAGAGCCAGGGTCGTTCTAGGGTGAGATTGAGGGAAATGGGCTCTGTGACCTCCATCTATTTGATTATATTAAACTCTAAGAGACAAACCAAGGTTGTTTGAATTGAAAGCTGAGATCGCGGTGCAACTTTGGTTCTGGGCATACTTTAGCCAACAAGCCCCAGGTAGGAAAAAATGACACCCGAGGACGTCACCTGTTTCCTCACGGTGCAGTGAAGTGGCCTGCAGACTTGCAGTGTTCTAGAGATGTCAGGTTGGACCCGGGGTTTCTATTGTCTGATCATGGAACTTGGCAACCAATAGCGGGGTTACTATGACTGGGTAGCGGGGAGATGACCTCATGGATTCCAGAGGTGACTCTTCAAAAACAGACCAGTGCTTTTCCTGGGGTGGGGGGCTGATATGTTCCTTTGGGATATGAAAAGAAAATACCGGAATTTCTCATTTTCTTGCTTTGTTGAACGAATATTATATATATATATATATATATATATATATATATATATATATATATATATATAATATGTTGTATATGTTCTAGTGCATGCATATCAGATTGTTTATAATTAAACACACCTGTATTTTTTTCTTTAGATTTTATTTTACTTATAGTAATACACAGCCCCTGGTTGAGAGAGGAGGAACTTTTTGAAGATCACTGATTTCCCTCCTTAAGAATCTGATGAAAACTGGGAGTGCCCTTTCCCCAGAACACGGCGTACAAATGCTCAGTTCTTCAGAAAGTTCTAAGAGATTCAGACAGCCCCTGGAGTCCACCCGTGGATCCCGGGGCGGTGGCGGGGGGGGCTTCTTCTTTTCCTGTGTCCTCATTCAGGGATTGTTCTAGCGTGTCTCCAGGCCCCTCCTGAAACGGGTCACACAGCAGGCTCTTCAGCTATGGAGCCTGACAGTTGTCACCACAGGGAGCCTTATAGCCCTGCTGCCAGGAGACTTCCCAGCCCAAAGTAATGAGCCACCTGTGCCAGCCCCACCAACAGGACAGGCCCAGGGAGCACGCCAATGCCTTCCCTCATCCCTCATGGTTCACATTTGTATACACACACACACACACACACACACACACACACACATGTGCACACACACGTGTACACACACGTGCACACACACATGCACACACACTGATTTATTAGGTATTTTTCATTATAAGGCACAATCTTGCAGAAAATTTGGAAGGATAGAAATGTATAAAAAAAAACCATTAAGATACTCATAATCTCATCTTCCAGAGATAGCAATGGTCCCCATTTTGACACATGACCTTGAGATCCACTTTTTCTACACATGTCGGAACCCATGAAAAAGATTAATTTTAACGTTAATTAAAAGGAGGCCGATCTTTTGAGTTTACTCTGTCATACTTATGCTTGTATATTGAAACTTAATTCAAAATCTTGTATGGATTTTTTTTTAAAGACTGTGTTCTTTTTTTTTTCCTTGAGCAGAAATGAGAGACACAGTCTCACTGTCGTCTACCCAACCAAAAACGCATAAGTGCGGAGCTTCCAAGGATCTTGAACTCCAGGGCAGACATCTGGGCTCTTTCCTACTCTCTATTTCTGTGGTTCACTCTCCAATTTTCTGTCCTTTTGCTTTTTACCTTGTCTGACTCCCACCCCCTTCCTAGGTCATTCACTTTCCAGTTCAGGTTTTTGGGGGTCTACCGTGTGTCGTTGAGATCGCTGTAGGAAAAGGGTGGACAAAACCAACTCAGCCCTGCCCCACCCCATTTACTTCACTTTTCTCTTTCTTGTCTGGAGTCACTTTGTGTCACCCACGTCCCACCTGTAGACATTCATTATTTTCTCTGTCGCTTACACCTCTAGAAACATCCACAAACGCAGGCAACGTCTCTGACGATCGGCCTTCCATAGCTGGCCAATCCGTGAGAGCCCTCTCTGCTGGATTTATGGATTAGCAAAGCCATTTCATAAAACATGATTAATGATAATTAACATTTTAACTTCAGGCCATTTAATGGACCCTGACAAAGGGGTCAAGTGAAACTCATGGGTGTCATGTGTCAAGTGTCACAGACGTGAGATGGGACCGTAGAGTAGCTGAGAGCGAGATGAGGAGGGTGTGGGAGGAGCTGCAGATGGTGCTCCTACACCCATTCCCGGGAGCCTGCTTCCCCTCAGCCGCAGGCAAAGGGACCAGCCACATCCTAAGTAGGAAGCCAGTGGGCTTTGCTTGCTTTGTATGTTTGAGAATTCAGTTTTGTAAACAATGCCCAGCGTCAGCAGCTGGCTAATGTCAGGATTGAGGGACTCGATTTCTGGAACTTCCCAACCTTGTCTATTTTGTAACTTGGTCTCCATTCTTTGGTGATTGAGCCGCCACCCTTCCATGGGTGCTGATAGCTCCTCCATCCGGTGTTCTCTTTTAACTACCTTGCCTCAAACCAGGCTCCAGCTCCGCTCCTCTCCCACCTGTTTCCTTCCCTTCTCTTCTTGCTTTTGGGAAGTTTGTGGGTTGCCCTTGCACAATGACCCTTCTGGATCCAGATGGTCTTCAGGAACCCTTCCTGAGGGGTCTCCATCCACTCCTCTGCCCCATCCTGATGGATGGGGACTAAATACCGTCCAGCAACACGGAATGTTGAGTGAACTTGAAGTGGGAAACACTACGTCTCAAAACTGGAAGGTTGGCCTCTTCCTGGAGACTGATCAGAGGAATGATCCAGGACTAGACAAGATGGCGGACATGACGTGGCAGATCTGGGTACAGGGAGAGGAGAGCTGTGTGGAGAGAGCAGTTGGCTAATGCAAAGGGTGAGCTCCTGGCAGGAGAGGAGGCCAGCTCCCAGGGGGAGAAAAGGGGACACGGTTAAGCGAAGTTTTACTCAGTGCCACCACGTGCCCTAGATGCCAGGGGCTGACTGAGTTGGGACCTCACATGAAGTGACAGATGAGATGGATACTCAGGAGGAGGCTACATCCCCATCAGAGCAGGGATGTGGAAGGCAAGCTTAGACTGCTTGTACCTTCCCAGCAGAGCCCAACCTCAGGTGGACAAGTTGACAGCCAACGCTTGCAGAGGGTGTGCCCATCCTGAGGGGATCCCTTCAGGACTCCTCAACAGACTCATCCTGATAGACTAAGGCTCAGAGTTCTCCATCCCCCAGAACTTCACGGTCATGGGGCAGGAACATGAACCCTCCCTGGTCTGATTCCTACATCTACGTGCTTACCCATGCCACCTGCTCCAGGCCCCTGAAGTATCCTGTGGCCAGTCAGCAAGAGAGGGTGGACATAAATAGGGGATGCCATAAGACATTTGCTCATGTTCTAAAAACATTTATTGAAATATGCAAAAGTGAATCATTGTAAAGAAAAATATGAGGTAAAAACAGGACAAGTTTGACTACGGCCTAAATATCCAAGGTGAATTGAAAACCAGTGGGGGCTGTAAGCTCTGAAACGTGCCTCGAAGGCCACCATAAATGGCGTTGGTGGGTACAGTTGAGGAGCAGTGGGACTAATGAGGAATCTTCCAACATATTAAAAAATATTCCCACCAATGAATGTTAGGCCAAGGAACCATCCCCGGCCACCGCAGCTCCCCTGACCTTGCATGACAATGTCAATGTCAATAGCCGTTGTCACCCATGGACGGGCCTCCTGTCGGTACTTAGAGAGTCTCTTCATGCACTTAAAAGGCGTCATTAGTAGCGAGTGGTCATTAAAGCAGCCTTGTTGTTCTGAATGCCTTTCTGAAGCAAATGCAGAGGAAACGTGTTGAGGGCTGAGGTCATTAGCGGTGACCACAGAAGGACTGACTGCGGGCAACGGCGCCATTAATCTTGATGAGGGGAAGAGTGAGCGATGCATAAAACCTGCTTGGTGAGGTGTCTTCCTAAGTGACTGACCCCACGTCTTTACTCTAGATGAGAGGGATGCGTGTGAGCGGTGACGTCGACTTGGCCTAATGAGTGACAAGGGACACAGCAAGGGTTCCGGGCCTGTGGCAGGAGCAGCTGGGTAGAGGCGTAGGAGAGTAGCTCCAGCGGAAACATATCTAGGATGCCTCCTGTGGCCAGGCGCGAACCTAAAACTACATACTGACGGTTGAATCCTCACAACAGGCCTGTGAGGCAGGACTATGTCATTTCTGTATTAGAGGTGTGGAAACTGAGGCACAGACAGGCAGGTCACTCGCCTGAGGTTGCACAGCTAGTAGGTGACAGAGCTGGGATTCAAACCCAGGTAGCCTGGTTTCAAAGGTTGTTCTCTCAACCCTTGGCTCTACAGTGTGGCCAAAGAGAGAGAGAAAGAGAGACAGAGAAAGGGGGAGAGAGAGAGAGAGAGAGAAAGAGAGAGAGAGAGAGACACCCAGGGCCTCCTGTGCGGTAGGTTAAGTGCTCTATCAATGGGCTACATCCCCAGCTTCTTCAGCCTGGACTTTGGGGTCACATAGATCTGGATTTGTACCTCAACTCTGTTACTGTCTGGTTGTTGGATCTTGGAGAAGGAACTTCATTTCTTAAAGACCCTGCCCTCATTCACAGAGTGGAGAGTTGTTAGGAAGTTCTAGGAAGTGTCGGGTACTTAGAGCTTGGATACACATCACTATCCTTTTCTTCCACGCCCAAGGGACAGACACTGTGCTTGCCAGGCCAGGACAACGGCAAGGGACTGTGGATCCAGCAGGATTCCTGATTTAACCCGACTCTCTCACTCAGAGCAGTGGTCAGAGAGTCCGGGCCCTCTTCCTGTGGCCTGCTTCCTGACACCCTCTTCCATTTTAAGTTCTGTTTTAGAGTCTGGTGTGGACAGAACAAGAGCTTCCCCTTAAAATTCATCTGTTGAAGTCCTCAAGGCCAAATGTGACTGTATTTGGAGACAGGGCCTATCCTTGAGGAAATGATGAAGATTGCGATAGGTCCTAAGTGTGGGCCCAAGAAAAGCAAGAGGCAGAGTAATCCCCCCCCAACATACACCTCTGGCTTTTTTTCTTTTCTTTTTTATTTGTTCTAATTAGTTACACAGGAAATCATACATAAATGGAGTATAATTTCTCATTCTTCTGGTTGTACATGGTGCAGAGTTTCACCGGTTTTGTAATCATGTGCACAGAGAGTAATAATGTCCGGCTCATTCTACTATCCTTCCTACTTCCATACCCCCTCCTCTCCCTTCACTCCCCTCTGTCTAATCCAAAATACCTCTATTCTCCCCCATCCCCCCCATCCACCCTTATTGTGAGTTAGCATCCACATATCAGAGAAAATATTTGGCCTTTGGGGTTTTTTGGGGGGTTGGCTTATTTTGCTTAGCATGTTATTCTCCAGCTTTATCCATTTACCAGCAAATGCCATTATTTCATTCTTCTTGAAGGCTGACTAATATTCCAATGTGTATACATACCACATTTTCTTTATCCACTCATCTGTTGAAGGGCACCTAGGTTGGTTCCATACTTTAGTATTGTGAATTGAGCTGAGGCAGGGTAATCGTATGGGGTGTATTTATTGGGGACAGGATGACATTTTAATACATGCACACAGTGTGTGATGAACACACACAGGTTTTTGCATAACCATCACCTCATTTATTATTTCTTTATGTTGGGAACTTTCAAACTCCTCTCTACACTACTTTGAAAGACACAATTAGTTGTTGCCAACCAGTTATTCTACCATTCTATAGAATATTAGAAGTTATTCCTTCTATCTATCTGCACCCTTCTCATTAGCCAGCCTCTCTCCACGCCACCCGCCCCCCACATCCTTCCCAGGTTCTAATAACCAATATTCTACACTCTGCTCCCATGAGATCAGCTTTTTAACTTCCAGATAAAAGTGAGAACATGAATTATTTGTCTTCCGCTGGCCGTAACTTAATTTCTAGTGAAGAAAATTATGCTGATAGAGGGGCTCTTTTGCCATATTATTGGGAGATGCCCAATAATAGGTGTGAGCCATCCCCCCAAAACTCACGTATGGAACAACACAAGAATTTTCAGAGTTGAAATGATTAGATTATGAGAGGTAGAAACTGATAAGTGTATTAGTCCACTGTTCAGATTAACTGGGCAGTGATGGCAGACAGGTGGGGTGTGGCTACAGGACATAGGTCCCTAGGGTATGCCTCTGGGGTTTGTCTCTTGTATTTGGGGAGCAAACTTCTCTCTCTCTCTGCTTCCTCTTGCCATGTCTTGAGCTCCTTCCATCACCTTGCCATGAGGTTCTGCCTCACTGGACCCAGAACTATGGAGTCAGCTGATCATGGACGGAACCTCTGAAACCAGGAGCCCACATAAAATTTTCACTCTCTAATTGTTCATGTCAGGTCTTTTGGCCCCAGCAATGCAGAGGTGACTAAAATACCCTTAGCCTCCACTTCCTACTCTAATCCCAGAGTAAGAGGCAAAGCCAGTTCCATTGGGTGACAGGGCGAATCAGGGAGGGAAAAAGAAAGAACAAATCACCACAGAGTAAGACTCATTGATTCTGGAGACAAATTTCATAAATTACAGGGGGAAGAAATTTGTTTTGAAAAAGGAAGAACTTTCCAAAGCTCAGGCTGGAACTGGTTCTCTTAGGAAAAAGGGTGGAAGGACCCAACCCCACTGCCTCTTTGATTTGCTTAAGATTTGGACTTTCCTGGTGTTGGAGTTCCCCCAAATGTGAATAGATTCTGGACTTCGTGGCCATATTTGGGGACAGAATTCTTTTGCACACCACCCTACAGGAAGGACACTGCCAAGGAGCTTCCAATCCTGAGATCCTGAATTTAGGCAGCTGGGAGAGGCGCCTCCTCCTCCCTCTTTCAGTAAGAAGCCTCTGAGCTGCAGAATGGGGGGCCGGGGTTGAACCCGATGAACGTGAATCCAGATTAAATCTAGGCGGAAATGTTTGCACCTGTTACTGGGAAGCAATTTACTCTTGGCCAACAGCAGGTGTCCTTCGCCCTCCTGCTGAGCTTAGAGTCTCGCCACTGGGACCTCTGCAGCCACCTGGGCTGAAGTTCAAAACCCATCAGACCACCTGGGGTGCTTTTTAACCGGGCAGATCTCTCAGCCCACCTCCTAGGGTGATTCTTTAGCTATGGGCTGACTTTGATGATAGAGATCCAAGGGTTACATTTTGCCAAACACCCGGGGTATCTTAGATGTCATGTCCCAGGGAAGTGGCATAGTGGATCAGTAAGGGATGCTCTCAGCTAGAATGTGAGTGTGGTCCTGGAAGCACCAGGAGTCCTTTCCTGTTGGCCATTCCTAGGATTCCAGAGCAGGAATACATGCCCTTAAAAATAATAGAATGTATTGGCAGGAGAGGAGAGTGGTTAAAGAATTTGTGTTCCTCAGAGTTTGGCTTCATTATTTGGCTGCTGGATAAATGATAGGAAGCTGCTTAATCTCTCTGAGCCTGTCGGGTCATACCAGCAAGTATAAAATGATGTTTCTTCAAACTGTTGTGCTATATAAATGAGCCCAGGCATCGATAGGACATGGGCTAAAAAATAATTCACAGGGTGAAGCCAGACTCTCAGTGTGGTGGAATCTGGAGGCAGGGCCTTTGGGAAGTATTGGAAAATGACTCTGGGACGCTCCTGAGCAGGATTAGGGACCTTACCAAAGAGACCCCAAAGATCTCCCTCCCCTCTTCTACCCCGTGAATATGCAATGAGAAAGTGTTGCATAGAAACTAGAATAGGCCCTCAGCGGACCCTGAATCTGCTGGTGCTTTGATCTTGAACTTTCCAGCTTCCAGAACTGGGAGAAATAAATTGCTTTTGTCAATAAGCCACCGGGTCTCTGGCATTCTGTTACAGCAACCAAATGAACTGGATGCAACACACCCTTGAGTCTGGCACGTGATAAGAGCTCCGGGTTCTGATTATTATCGACAGTTAAAAGTGACCACAGAAATCTAGTGTGTCCAGTGCCCATGTAGTGACTTCTGGCACAAGAGGAATCAATGAAGGAAGAAGAGCCTGGGTAACTTCCCTGAGGAGTGTCCCCTCTCCCCTATGGGGAGAAGCCCCCTGGCATTGCCCAGGCATGGGAAAGGTGCCTTAGCCATGGAGGGATTTTGCAAATCTAAACCTCAAGCTCTACATTCTGCACGTACTGACACTTTTCAGAGCTCACAGTTGGTCCCTTTGTCCGTAGGTCCCAGCAGGCTCCCCCGAGGACAGCAGAGGAGCACCCTCCCTCCCCTTGCCCTGGTGTTTAATCAAAACTGGATTCAAAAACATGATTCTGGGAGATTATATTGGGAGATTTGCAGGAAGCTCTCAGTGGGGACAGAGATAGTGGCAACAGATTGTGGCTGGGGGTCTGAGGCTGGGATAATCACAGGCTCAGACATGCCATTCTCAGGCTCTTTGCCTGGACCCCTGGAGCTCACCCTCCATTCTGGAGGAGACTTGGAGCACGGGATGGAGACCTAGATTATCTCAGTATTGCCAAGCTGGAGAAGGAAGAGGAGAGGGGACTTGTCCAAGCTGCATAACAAGGTAGAAATGCAACGGAGAAGGTAAAGCAGATCTTGGGGACTCCAGATCGCCTGCTTCAGCCTTTCTCATACCCCACTGTCTCCAGCCAGTTAGGCCCAGGTCTTGGGAACAATTCTAGGCTGCTCTGGACTGGAAAAGAGAGGAGCAGTCTCTGAGTCAAGAGATGGTTCCTGGAGCCAGAGAAACAGCTCCCTGGGGGCCTGGGGGCCAAGGTAGGGCAGCCCAGAGGGACCTCCTGTCCAGGTTCACTGTGGGTGCATAAGGCAGAATGGCTACAGAAGAGGGAGGCAAGGTCCCCCCACCAACCGACCTCTGCATTCTAGCCCCTGCTAAGCCACAAGACCTTCAGTGTAGGCCACCCTCCTCCCCAATCTGTCCCATCCAGCTCTGACTCCACGTGATGCTAAGGGACTCTCTCCCCTCCACCAACCGCTAGCTGGCATATCCGGAGGGGTCTACCTGGCACCCCAGGAGGGGGTGGGGTCGAGAGCCCCTTGAAAGAAACCTCCAGTTAAAGCTCTTTATTACAAGCGTTAATCCCGAAAAGCCGACTGGAAATAATGTTTA
This sequence comes from Callospermophilus lateralis, assembly GCF_048772815.1. NCBI lineage: Eukaryota > Metazoa > Chordata > Mammalia > Rodentia > Sciuridae > Callospermophilus > Callospermophilus lateralis. The sequence continues at coordinate 73,629,147 of NC_135318.1, read as the reverse complement.
TCTTTTCGCAGTTTAATTTTCTGGACCCTAAGCCGCGGGTCAGTGAGGCGAATGGAGTGTCCCTGGGGAGGCTGGGGATGGGACCAGCTGTTGCCCAGGAGCAAAATAGAAGCAGGGAGGGGGATCTCCCGGAGGGTGGGCGAGCAGAAGTCCAAAAAGGTGCCCAGAGTAGAAAGCTAAGGTCTGTTTCCACCAGAGACATGCATGACCCCGAGCCGGTCACCTGCTCCCCATGGGGCCTCAGTTGCCTCATCTGAAAAAGAGGTTTGTGTTTTTGTGATTCCTTAAGGACCCTTCCCACTCTGAGGGGGTCTTTTCTATAGAGAGGAAGAAGGGGGGGCCAGGGAGGGTCTGGGGACGACTCAGGTCAGGCTGCCCTGTTTCCTGCTCCCAACCTCCCCCTCTGCAGCTCTAATGTGGCGATTCTTCTGGCTTCAGTGACCTCAGAGCTAATGTGGAAGAGTGTCACCTAGCCCAGGCAGGGGCCGGAGTGGGAGAGAAGGGTCCTGGAGGGATCCAGCCCAGCCCCTGGAGGCACACCCACTGCCTTGCCTCCAGCCCCTCCAGTCCACCACTCCCTGAGCTTCCCGCTGGGACGCTGCCCTGGTCCCTCCCCTGCCGCAGCAGTGCATCTTCTGGCCAGCTAATCCCACCCCTCTGGACCCCAGGTGTGAACTGGGGCAGCCTTATCCAGCCTGCACCACGCTCGTGGGCACCTTGGCATCTCTCACATTCAACTCCCCCCATGAATCTGCAACCCCAGGAGGAACCTGGGACAAATGCTGCTCCTAAATATCCTGACATTTACCTGCCCCCCTTGCCACCTCCCACACCCACCGACCAAGGTGGGCCTCAGCCTGGCTCAGCTGCTTGGTGGAAAAACTTTGGGTCTGCTACACCCCAGGCACCCTGGGTTCCATGGAGGGTGGCCTTGTCCATTTCGCCCCTTGCTGTCCTGTCCCCAGAGCTCCTGGCTGTGACCCACTTCTCCCTCCACCCTGACCTTTCTAGGCACCCCTGGAACAGATAGGCTGCACAGCTTAGGTTCAGCTTGATTATTTTTAAGGACACAAGGAGAGGGGAAGGGGAGAAGACTCAAGTGGTCCTTAGGGGCCAGCTCAGTCATAAAGCTACAAAGTGAGTGAGCAGGGTGAGGGGCAGGAGTGAGCAGGAGAATGCGTCCAGGCCCTGCATCCAGAGAAGAAAGGCAGACTCCCTGGCTTTCCTGGTCTTCCTCAAGGTGCCCTGACTCCTCCTCCTCCACTGGATCTGGGTAGGTGTAGATCTGTCCTGCCACTTCGTGCAATGTTGTCCTGGCTCTTCGTGCAAGGTTGGCTGCTACAGGAAGGTTTCTGTGTGTTTGTCTCTTAGGCAAAGTGAGTGCTCCTGGTCCCTGTCAAGGTCTGGCAGTTTCTTAGAGCAGAGGTGAGTTCAAAAAGTGGGCCCATGTCCAAGATTCTTCTGCAAATCACAGCCATTGCGCTAACGTGCTGAGAAAGAAAAGGTTGATTAAAACCCACAGACCACTTGGTGCTGATTCTTAGGAAATCCAAGGTCAGCTGTGTCTGGTCCAAAGAGAAGCACAAGTCTAGAGGCAATATGCTTGCCAGAGGTATTGCTTGGACTCTCCATGTATATATTCAAATAACAATGTAACCCAAGTTTCTAAACCAGTGGCTAATCTTGGGAGAAATTACTATGAAGAGCACACTCTGACAGTAATTGCTAAAAGTTGCCTAGTGCTGGGGAATGTCCCTTCGTGGGGTGAAATTCCCTTCCACCAGGTCCTTAGCACACAGAATAAACCAACTGGAAATGGGCAACACCAATTGGCAGTCTAACCCTGCTTGGAAATGAGACTTTGCAGGTGAGTCCTCTCCAGGGACAGCACCAATCTCAGTTACATGGAATGCAGGGGCATGTCTATATCCTTAGGGATTTTAGTGGCCACTGAGAGGGCTGCAGCTGTACTTAAGCAGTGACCTTAAACCTATAAAATGACTCTGGCTCACCTTTTCAGAAGTCTCAGAAATCTCTGGTGCCTGTCCAGCCCTGGGTACCAGCACAACAGGACACCAGCTGAAAACCCCTTGTGCTAGACAAGTGTGGCAAAGCACACCTAGTGCATTTGGAAGAACCCTGGACCCCTAAGGTGCATAGGTAACTTTTAATAGTCTGTTTTACCACCCAATGTTAAAATGGGCTGTGTTCTCTTTAAGCTGCTAGAGAGGCATTTTTAGAATCAACTCCTCAGGTAATCTGCTAGTCTACAGAGCAAAGGCAACAAAAGAGAACATGTTTCTCTTTTCCAATGGGTTTTTAGTGGCCAGGAGGATACAGTAATGCCCTTAAGTCTGAATCCTCCCAGGGTCTCTGGCACAGGGCAAACTGAGACCCTAGCACTTTGCTAAAGGGGACCAGAAACCCCTTGGCAAAGCAAGGTGAGAGACGGGTTTTCTGGACTATTTAGGAAGCTCAAACCTAGGGAGACGTCCCTAATGAGAACAGTTTTCTCTGGCGCAGCGTGGGCGCCTGAGTCCTGTTTTCTTCTCACTCAGACGGGAGCTTCTCTCTCTCCAATACGCCAGGTGCACCACTAGCCTGCGTATTGAAAAATTGGGACAGTTTGATAAAATTTACAAAAAGGAAATGGTGTGAGGTGCTGTATGTTCAGATTTTCGTTGCTCTAAGGGAAGATCCTAAATTATGCCAACAGTGTAAAGTAGACTTAGCTATGATATCTGCAATCAAGAGAAAAATTTGAGCCGATCAAAGTACATACCCTCTTCCCCCTTCAAGACCTAAGACAGATAAAAACTGACTCTACTGGAAAGTTAGGAGATATGCCAGATTGCCTGGGATTGGGTCTACCCAAAGGTGCTAATCCTATAAGTAAAGGGGAAACTGAGGATTTCTCAGCAGCTACCAGAGCCATCTTCGCTCTGGGGAATTTCCTCATTCTTTCCCTGCACTTCAAGGATTACTCCACCTGAATGCAGTAAAGTCAGTCACACTGAGACCCTTAATTTTACACCTATAGTTGCCCCTATGTGAAAACATCTGGTCCACTCATGGGGAAATCTATGGTGCCACTGATAGGAGTCATAATTAAATGGAAGTTCAAAACCTGGAGGGATATTTTCTTATCTAGTTGTCTGATTGTTTCTTGGGGATAATCTAGGCTAAATGTGTGTCTAAAAGATCATGTTTCATTGTAACATCTGGTATCCAAATGAGTTTGAAGCATTGCCCGCCCTAGGGAAACAATTCTTGCTCCAGGCTTGTCCCCACCCACCGCCCCTTGGAAGACTCGCCCTCCTTGAGAAGCCAAGGGAAAGCCACCACGAGTCTGGATCTCAATAGTAAAAAGAAGGCAAAGGACTCTTTTCATCCAACTTTAGCATCCACAGGTGGCTGCCATTACATTGTTTAATTCAGCGAATGTTTGCTGAGGGCCAACTATGTGCCAGGCTTCATCTAGGTGTTGGGTATTTAGGGGACACAGTGGTAAGACCTCTTCTGGTAGAGTTGGCTTTCTAGAGGGGTGTTGAGTGTGTGCATGTTCTTAGAGTGATAAATGGCCAAAGAAAGAAAGCAGGCTTGTGTGACAGAGCATAACTGGGAAGCTACACGGTGGCTTGGATGCGGAGGTAATGCTTTTGGGGGGCTTGACAGTTTCAAGTAGAGACTCAGCTGTTTCTGCAGGGAATTCCAGCAGGAGTGATGTGCATGGGCTAAGGCCCTGGGGTGAGTGCAGGGGATGAATGCCTTCAAAGAAAATCTGCCCCAAACTGCTGGATGGCTTGTGAAATCTACCAGGTGGCTGATGGGCATTTGGGTACCTTTGGGGTCACTGTTTAGGTAGCCCAGTGACTCCTCTGCTCTGGTCTCTGCCTTTCTTTCCTCCCTGCCTTTGTTCTTGGGCGCCCAAGTCATCTTGTTCTCCTTCTTGAGTCGCCAGCGTGCGTTGGCGAACCAGGTAGACACCTGGGTGAGGGTCATCTTGGTGATGATGGCCAGCATGATCTTCTCACCGGTGCTCGTTGAGCCAGGCCTTGAGCGTGCTGGTGGTCTCCCCCAGTGGCATTCTTTCTGCGTCCAGCACCCCCCAGCTCTACCCCACCGAACCTGCAGGGAGAGCCCAGCTCAATCTCTAGCCTGGTAACAAGGGGCTTTGGACAGGGGGCATTGGTCACCTGGAAGTATGATTCTGCCCCTCCCTTTCCCTTCTTCCTCCCACCCCACTTCCCTTTCTGGCAGGAGGGAGCCAGCCATTTGCCCACTCCTCACCGGTCATACTGGTACTGCCCCAGAGTCAGCTCATAGGGATAATAGGCTCCTGGATGGGCCAAGCTGGGGGTAAAATTCCCCGCAGCCTCCTTAAATTCATACTGTGGATTCTGGAAAGGAAAAGAGAATGGAGGACTCAGTGTGGGGAGGGGCAGGCAGCTGAGGTCAAGGACTCCCACCATGTGCATGGCTGTGCAACCTTGGACACAGTGTTTAACCACTCTGCCTCGGTTTCTCCCTGGTGAAACGGAAATGGTGATAACAGGAGAAGACCATGTTGGTAAATACTAGCCGCTGTTCTTACTGCCCTTACACACCAGTGGGGCTGCTTCCCAACTTTAGTCTTCTTCCAGAGCTATTCCTGACCCTCTGCACCTTTGTGACTTCAATCTCAACTTCCTCATCTGTGAGTGGGGAATATGGATGGTTTACCTACGTCACAGATATAATAGGACTACCAATGCTTTCTGAAGAGTATGTAAACCATCTGTAAATTCTGAAGTGCTCTGAAGGTATATTTTCCCCTTATACACAATCCTAACCATTTCCCTCCCTTAGGGCTCTGTGTCCCTCCTAGATTTTCCCTGGTGAGGTCACTCTGGATTTCACCTGTCTCTGCTGCACATGCCCCCAGGGCTGCATGTCCTAGCAAGGTAGTCCCAGTTCCCACTCGACTCACCAGTGCCCCATACAGTGGGGGTGGCTCCGGTCCATAGGGCAGGTAGCCAGGGTAGCTCTGGGCCGCAGCATAGGGAGCCCCGTAGATGCCCAAGGCAGCACTCAGCTCAGGCCGGGCACTGCCCAGCAGCCGGCTATCATAAGGTGTGCAGCAAAGAGCGGGTGCTGGGGTGGAGCTGGAGGCCACCTCTGAGACTGAACATGGAGCAGCTTCGCAGCAAGTGGCGCTGGAACTTGCAGACACCAGGAACTACAAGAATGAGAAAGAGGTCACTGGAGGTCAGAGACCCCCCAACTCCCTGAATCCAGAGGGAAGCAGGGAACTGCCAGGTCACTCCTTCCTTCCACTTTAACTAAATGCCCCGTACTGCTAGCTGCTGGGACAGGAATTTTCCCAGGGGCAACTCATTCAAACTCCTCTTATAGATGTCCCTATGCCATTACTATGGTTCCAGAGTCCCAGGGGACTGGGGAAATGTGAAGGTCAGAAACCGCATTTAGAGACCAAACCTCTGCTCTCACCCCCATCTCTGCAAAGATAGAGCTAGAAGTTAGCCTTAGAGACCATCTCAACCTATCACCCCCACTCCTGTTTTATAGATAGGGAATGGAGAACCAAAGAGAGTAATAGACTTGTCCAAGATCACACAGCAGGTCAAAGGTCAAGCTGGTACCAAATCTCAGGAAAGTATTCCAGGCACTCTGGGGAGAAACTGAGTAACAGTGTTGGGATTTTCCCATGAGACTCTTGTTGCTGCGCAACATGCCCTCTCCTCCCCTACCACATTTGGTCTGGAAAATTGAGCGATCCAGAGGCAGAAAACTTGGATCAGCCCAAGGAAAGAGCAGGATAAGAATAGAGGTCAACAAATGAGCAACAATATGGCCAGATGGGCAGTGCTCTATACTGGAAGACCTCTTCCCCCCCTCTCCCCGCAACGTCCTCTGGCCACCTCACACATCTGTAAAGAAAGGAGGCCTGACTGGGAGATCTCTGAGATCCCACCCACCTCACTGAGCGCGTGGTCTGGGGTGCCCACGTTTCCATGGCCACAGGGTTTTCCAGCATGCACTTGGGAATGGAACATTCTCAGTCAGGGACTGGGGTTTTTGAGGAAGCTGTGATACACTACCCGGGCCTTGCTCCCTCAGTCTTCCCCCGGGACATGGAGAGGAGAGAGCTCAGGGGTAGGCGCGCACCAGGCGGTCACCCCCTCCATCCAGGCTGCCCCCCATTCCCCATGAAGGCACTTCTTACCCGGGAAGCGCCGCCTTATGGGTGTCCGCAGTGCGGGAAGGACATAGTGGCTGTCCCTGTCCTGTCTCCCTCTTCCCTTAGGAGTTCCCTTCTCAGCCCCACGGTTCGGTGCCCCTAGCCTTGTGGCCACTGGTTTCCTTACACCGCTGCGAGTGCCCAGCGCCGGTTCCTTCGCCCGCTTGGAGCGACTGGAGGCAGAGCCGAGGGCAGCCCAGCTGCCCAGCCCTGCGCTCCGGAAGGCGCCCCTCCAGCCCATAGGGTCCAGAGGACAGAAGGGCCCATGGATGGGCAGGGGAGGGAAGAAGGCGCAGGTTCCCAAGGGCGCTCGGTGGCGAGGTCCGGCGCGGCGCCGGGCTGTGAGGCTCCCGAGGTGTCCCAGTCCTGGGTGGCCAGAGGCTCAATGTGATGTCACGGTAATCCCGGGCTGCTAGACCGGACCCCGGGCCCCGGGGCCCCGGGCCACCACGCGTACTAAGTGCAGCCAGCCTGTGCGCGCGCGCGCGCGCGCGCGCGCACGCACTCTCACCCACGCTCACTCTTGCTCCGGGAGATTTGTGCAGTCTGCGAGAAACTCAAAGACCCTGACCCTCTCTGCTCTGCGCTAGATCCTACCCCTTTTTGCCGCAAGCTCAGGCGCGCGCACACACACAGAGAATCTCCCAAATTACCCGGGAGAAGTAGGAGAAACGCCTCCCTCTGCACCGCGCAGGCCACGGGCGCAACGCGCACACCTCCTCCCCTGCGGCCAGGAGGAGGCGAGAGGCAACCGGGGCGGCGAGGGAGGAGAGAATACAAAAGAAGAGACTAGAGAAAAGTGGGGGAGAGAGGCAAGAGGGAGGAGGAGGAGGGGAGAGAAGAGGGATGAGGAGTCTGAGTGAACAGAGGCGCGCGGGGAGGGGGAGGGAGCTGGAGTGGGTGAAGGCTGGGCAGAGGCTGAGCACCGGCAGGTGGAGGAGAGCCCAGGCTCAAGGGAGAAGCCCCCAGCCCGGCTCCTCCGCCTCTCCGCTGCAGGAAAGTTTGTTGCACCACCAGCCCGGTGCTCGTGGAAGCGGATCCGGGCAGCGTTAGTGGACCCCACGGGACCCTCCATCCTTGTCCTGGGGAATCCGGCTCCCTCCTCAGTCTCCCCAGGACTCTGGCTAATTCCGCCTTGCCAGAGCCCTGACCCTGGGGCTTCTTTGCCGCCGCTTGACCCTCGAATACGCCGAATAGGGCCCTCTCCAGGACAAAGTTTTGGTCCCTGTCGGTTTCCGCCTGGAAAAGCGCCAAGTCTGACCCTTGGCAACTGCAGACTGGGGCCCGTGGCGCTAGGCAAATCCTCCTCGGACAGAGAGGCTTGGTTGCCTGGCACACTCCGCCCGCTGGGTCCGCGGGGGATCCGGGAAGCACGAGGAAGGCGTCGGGGCTGGGCTGCAGCCGCTGAGCTCCGCTGGGGGTGGCGCTGGCGAGCCGCAGTGGAGAGCTCCTGGCGGGAGGCCTATTCCCTGCGCTCCGCCCGGACGCTGGGCTGGGCCAGAGGCTTAACCCGGGCTCCCAGGGGTCCTCGTCAAAGGACACTGAGGGGCCTGGTGGAGGTGGGTGTGCGCTGGTGCCGGGAAGGGGGCTTCGTCCGCCAGGGCTGGCCCCGGCACAGGGGGCGGCCAATTTCAATCATCGGTTTGCACTTCTGATGTCTCAGACCCCAGACTCCGAGACGCCTTTCAGAGGGCTCTAACCCATGGCATCTAGGGGCGACAAGGGACCGCCAATCTGGCCAGGGAAGGCCTTAGGCATAGTGGGGTCAGGTGGAGTTTGCAAGCCCAGAAACCTCAGAAAGCTTTCCCTTTCTCTCCAGAGGGTCACCGCGCCCTTTCCACTTTACACAATGCTCTCCCTCTCTGCAGCTCCCCCGAGGAGTCCTGGGGGGTGGTTCAAGGGCTCAGTTTTATTTTCTAATTGAAACCCAAGACCGTGTGGCCCAGAGGATAGGAGCCTAGCTGGGTTCCGGCCAGGTGGAGGAAGCCCAGTAGCAGTCAGGTCTGGGTCCCTGGCCGGGAAATCTGTCACCGCTAACTTGCCTTTGGCACCTTGCAGAGGGGACTGGTAGGCCCCAGGGCCGGTGACCTCCTTAGAATGACAGCTTTGGCTACACAGCTCCACTCTTTTCTTCCCCAGATTCTGCAGAACTCTCAAGAAGCTTAAAGAACCCACAGACCGCAGACGACTCTAAGAGATTATTAGCACGAGAACAAGCACCATTCTAAATACTGACAATCCCAGTCTTGACTGCGGAATGTTGTTACCTTGGAGTAACCTTGCTTTCAACCCCGGGAAACTCCTAGTTAGAAAAAGAATTATAGTCATGGGTAGACTGACTTAGCGATAAAAATCACAGTAATAAATAGATCCCTTGATTTTTCAAAATGCACTTTGGAGTCACCCACCCACACATTGCAGTTTGGATACATCTAAACATTTTCTTTTTTCTTTTTCTTTAAAGTAAGCATTAAAGAGTATTCATTAAATTAGTCTCTTGGGGGAAGATTACTACTAATTAATTAATTGCAAACATTTCCAGAGGGAAGGTATGTCAATTGGAAAGTAATAAAATTAGATAGTCGAAATACTTACTCAGCAACTTTTATTGCCCATTCGTTCTTAAGCAGATTTTTTTTTTATTTTTAATGACAGGAAAATGGGGATGGTGGGGGAGAAAAAGCATTAGCCCTGTCCCTTGGCAATATGGTTGCAAAGCAGAGACTACCATATAGGATTTATTGATTTTCAGCTGATTTATAAGACCTCTGTGGTATCAATGCTGTGTGCAAGACTCCCCTTGTGTGCAAGGCTTATCCCTTGTCTTTGCTTTAGGATTAGAGAAAGACAAGAAGATTTTTTTTTTTGAAGAAAAGAAGACAAAAAACTGTGGCAAAATAAATTGGGAGTACAACTATGAGGAGACGTCAGCATTTTTTTTTTCTTCTGTGGAAATGGAAAAAAGAAGAGCATGTTTTATGTGAAGGTACCTCATCTATTGTCTTCAAAGTTGCTTTATGATTTTGGTGTCTTCTATCATAATGTCTCCCAAGGAGAAAGCCCTGCCCCGTCCCCCGCCCCCATGTTTCTGCCTTTGGGGAGACCCGGATTTAATATGTCCTTCCCAGGCAGAGGCTTCACGCACAGTAAAGCTCCCTTGTATTGATGACATTTGATTGTTACCATCTTGAGTATTTAGTGGGATTTCCTAAAAAATGGTTATTATAAGATGTGCCTAGAATTCCTGTTATTTTGGGACCTGCATAACAAAAGCCAAGCCAGTAGGTTAAGCCAACATCAACCTGTGAGTGGCAGAAACCTCAGGTGTAAAGGTGTCTGATTCAGGAACAGTGCTGTGGAATTGATTTTTCCTCGGTCTCCCTGTCTCTTCCCAGGCCCTTACCTCTGTAGCCCCGTGCTCCGGGCTTCTCTCTCATGGTGGATTTTCATTGCTTTGTTCGGGTGCTGATTAATTTAGTTTACGGGAAAATCCCCAATTGTATAGGTGTGCACACAGAATTTTACTGAAGCAAGTAATTAAACCCATCAAATACAGACACACACACACACCCCCAGTTCTATTCAAGGGAGTCATCCCACTGAACGTATTTTGAACAAATGATATAGATTCTTTTGTTGTTTTGTGCAACATGTCTGATAGGTTCTCTAGCTGCTCATTAAAACTAATAGGAAACAAAGCAAACAAAGGCCTACCTGGACCACAGAGAGTACTGATCCACATTGTTTATTTGAAGTTCATATTGCTTTGTGGTAAATGCACTGAAGTTCCTGAGCAGCAGAGTTAAGGATGTGTGTTTGATAATGAGTTTGAAGGCAGGTACTTCCAAAAAAAAAGGAAAAATACATCACATTGCATTTTTGGTGGGGGGGGGGGTTTAAAAATGTTCACGATTTCCAAATGATTTCCAAAGACAACAGATTTTACAGAAGGGAAAATAGCAAACTGGAAATGTCTCGAATCACAGCTGAAATGAGTGAGTAGACGGGCATAATAACATAGTTGAAAATGTGCTAAGTTATATTTTTTAAGTAGGAAATTTTTTTAACCGACTGTTTTTGAACTGGGAAGAATGAATTTTCCTCAAATCTATGCATGAATGAACAAGTGCATCTGGACAGATGCATCCATAATTTATACTGATCAGTCACCGCAGGTCTCCCCAAGTAAAGCCAAAATGAACACTAATTGTTTTGACGGAAGTGGTGTGCGAGGCATCTGATTGTGAGAGGTAGCAGTCCCTGCCTTGCCTGAGTACAGATTGTCAGCAGCTACTCTGGCATCAGGAGGGGAAAATAAAAAGGCAATAATTCCCAGATGAGGGTGTTGATGTTGCTTGTCAGCAAGGTGGCAAATAGCAAGAAAGAATTAACTTCTTTGAGATAAAGTCTACAATGAGGCTGTATGCAGAGAACCAGGCTTGTCAGAGTTGCACCTGAGCTCAGAGTGAAAAATGAATAGCTTGTTCAAAATGGCAAAATTCCATTGCATTGTATCAAGTCTGGGTAGCTTTCCTAAACTTCTGGGCTTTATCTGATTAAAGGTTCAGGATAAGAATATTGGGGAGGTGAGAAGCAAGACCAGGACCATCATGGAGCCAAGCAGCAGATGACAGAGAAAGGACCAGATTCCAGATCTCCTGGTTGGGGGGGTGTCTTTCTTCAAGACCATATTTCAAGCACATACCCAGCCAGCCACAGCCAGGAGGTGTGGCGAGCTCCGAGGGAATGGTGTGAATTCACGTTTAGTGCCTCCTGAAGACACTGGGTCGTTTAGCAGAGAAAATATCTGAAGAGATGCAGTTGTGAGGAAATGAGTGCAGAGTCCCTTCTGCATGCTTTCCTATCAATCTGTATTATGAAAGAGTTTATGTAATAATTTGGGGGGTTTAAGAAATTTGATGTCGATCATTCATTCAAATGGCACACAGCAAGCAGATCCAGGTGTGACTGGTAAGTCTATCAAAAATAAAAACAGCAACCCTCCCCACAAAATAAAGAAATAAATAAATAAAAACAAGAAAAAAACCTCTTTGAAAAAAAAAATCCAGCTGAGCTATTGGCTGTATAGCTACACAGACTTAAAAAAAATGTAATAGGTTTTGGTTACTGATTATTTTCAGGAAAAACTCTTTTTAAAAACCTTTTGTTTTTCTTATCTTTCTTTCTTTCTTTGCATCAGTGTGTATGGCAGGGTGTTGCTGCCTGAAATTCTCAATTTCAGAGCAGTTTTTCTGTGTAGCAATTCTGGATTAGTTTTATCTTGGGAATGACAGCATCTTATTAATGATAAGCTCAAGGCATCTGATGTGTTTTCAAGGAATTTGAGGCTCTAAAGTAAACAACAGATGTATAGATTTGAAAACCAGGGAACCGGTTTGGAAGCCAAAGTTGTTGAGAAAGAAATATTTATAAGTAATAAAAACCTTAACGGGGTAGTATGTAGGGACTCATGGAGAGAAGATGCCCACATTCTTCTTCCCCTTGGTGACAGGGCCTGGGATCTTGAATGTACACTCAGGGAGCAGAATCATGGCTCAGACAAATGAGAAAGAGAAACACAGCACTGTGAGCTCCAACTAAGTAGGGATGAGGTGTTTTGCATATAAACCTCTCCCTGAAGCTAACAAGCAGTTTAAAAGATTCACGTCTTTTTTTTATTTTTTTATTTTTACTTTTTGGTACTAAGAATTGAACTCAGGGGCACTTGACCACTGAACCCCATCCCCAGCCCTATTTTGTTTTTTATTTAGAGACAGGGTCTCACTGAGTTGCTCAGTGCCTCGCTGTTGCTGAGTCTGGCTTTGAACTTGAAATCCTCCTGCCTCAGCCTCCTGAGCTGCTTGGATTTCAGGCATGTGCCACCGTGCCCAGCTGCCTTATCATTCTTCAGCCTAAATCGTTTCACTGCATAGACACAAAAACTGCAATTAAACCATGAGCAGCTTCATACTGTACACATTGCCATCCTATCAGTGGCATGCACCCAGTATTCGCTTTTGCTCTTAAAGCTGAGCATTAGAATTGGCTGGGAGTCTTCTCCTCTGTGCCACCTGGGGCCCACTACTTTGGGGAAGCTGGAACCATTTGTGGTGTCACATGTTGGCCAAGGTGAATTTATGACAAATCTTCAAAAATCAATAAAAATATGGGGAGTATATCATTTTGAGAGAGAGAAAGAGAGAGGGGCAGAGAGAGAGAGAGAGACAGAGACAGAGACACGAGACATGGCCATTAAGGGCATAGCTATTCTAATACCTACAAGTCCGCTTGGGTCTGCAATTAAAAAATTCTGATAATAAATCTTCTCCCAGTCTCTTTTAATGCTTTTAACTTTCCTGAAGGTTCAAATTGGTATCCAAAAAATGTGCCAGGACTTTCACAAGGTATTTTATAGACTCATAAATAAATACAGCAATTAATCTATGCTATATTTCTTTCATATTTGATGATGATTTATTATGGCATTCACCCATTCGGTGCACAAAAACTCTAATGCACTTAAAATCAGATTTCAAACCAAACATTTTATGGGAACATATAGTATTGATCATCCATTTAAAGATCTCATGAAGATGATTCATAACCTGCCGTAAAGAAAAGATCTCAAGAGGATCTCGCAAATGAGTGGGTGGCGAGAGAGTCTATTCATAAAACTCGAGCTAGCGGATCAGCTTCTCTTGTTTTCTTCATCTATCTTGGAGCTCGTCAGCACTGATGACTTTTGCATGCCGCTGTTTTATAAGAAAAATCCCTTTCCATGACATTTTTCATCGTGACAGAGGTCACGAGATTTCACAGCGAATATTTTCTGCTGCCATTTTTCTACTGACATTCTGACTGCAAACAGAGTTTCAGGGGTGATAGAAGTTTCTGTGGCTTCAGAGTCAAAGCTCTGGGATGGGGCCATCATGCTCGGTGCGGATTCTATGCAATCTTACACCCCTGACGGTCCTGGGCTGGGGTAAATGCTTGAATGGCTTTTTGCATCTCTTGTCCAAGTCAGTTTTAAGAACCGAAAAAAAAAAAAAAAACCCAGGGTTCTGGCCTTTCTCTGCTTAGAGCACGTAGTCTGGCTGAGAAGAAAGACGCTTGTCCTTCATTCAACAGATACAGGAAGTGTCTACTGAATGCCAAGCTTGGTTCTAGGAGGCAAGGATACATCTCTGGACAAAATTGGATGATTGCTCTCTAAAATTTAGAGTGCATTCTAACAAATTAAATACTTTCAAATCACTCTGGAATCACTTGTGTAGCTCCCTAGTAATTTGAAAAAGAGGCCTGATGTTTACCGAATACTCAAAAAGTTTCTAAGTATGAGATGATGCAATTTTATAAAACCTTTCATTCATTCCTTCCCAAAGCATTTAGCAAGCATTTATTATCAAAGGGCACTGAGCAGAAGGCTGGAGGTTTCTGTTTGTCCCAATAAAAATCTCTGCCCCCAAAGATCTTACAATTTAGCTCTATTATCTACTTGAAAAGTAGATATCATTTGTTTCTTTTTATGGAAGTTGGAGCTTAAGAGAGATCTACTCGCCTGATGTAACAGACCTCGTATTGACAATCTAGGGTCTGAGCTCAAACAGTAAGCTCCAAAGTCTTGGGAAATCACAGATTTCAGATTAAATATTTAATCGCTGAGATGATTAGTTTTGAGAAATAAGGAACTCGCCTAATAGATAGTTGATGCATGGTGCTGTGTTCCTTGTATTTTACGGGGTTGGCTTCCCCTAATCTTTTATGTCTACACAATACCAAATATTTATACAAAAGGGGGAAGCCACATAGTGACATGTTGGTCTCCTTGACCCTGGCACCTTTGGATGCTCAGCTGATGTTTTGCATATCTGCCTTCAACTATGACCAGTGCTGTCATGTAATGTTCAAATGACAAACGCATCTCTCATACATACTGGTTGATGGGGGTGGAGAAGGATATAGAGCCAGGCTGTACTCTCACTAACTTCAAATCCACTCACATGATTAGCCACATATCCAACGCTTTCATAACCTACTCTCTTGGACCATCCCTGTCACTCTGGGGATCAAATAGGGCAAGATTCTCAACCTCTTTTCACAGACGAGCAACAGACGTGCAGAAGGGTCAAGCCACTGGCTCGGGTCGTGTGTGACTGATTGGCACTGGAGACAGCCCAGGAGGCTTTGGGTGTCTGAATTCCTGCCTGGTCCTCGTAGGCTTTAGTACCTTTTGAAAAAAACAAAAAGTAAGGGGCTTAAGAAAGATTTGACCTTGTAGTTATGAACAGGATTTAGGTGATAGCCCCAGTGCTCTTCCCATCTCTGGGAAAGGGGCACCTTGCTTTTTGGATTTGTCCTGTGTGAAGATCTCCATGAGTCCCTGCTTTCTTGTGGTTTGGGTTTGCTTCACCTGGAGTTCCAGAGAGAGAGAGAGAGAGAGAAAGAGAGAGAGAGAGAGAGAGAGTCAGTAGTGCTCACACAGCATGTGGACACTGCACTAAGGACCAGGGATTCCATTAACAGAGTGAACTCACACACAGGGTCTCCTTGCCTGCATTATTGAGCCCTGCCACCTCGAACCAGGGGTCTCGCAGAGAGGGTGTTTGTTTGCTCCAGGCACCTACTGTTGTGAATCTGCAGAGATGGAGGCTTTGGGGAAATGCCTATCTCATGGTCGGGAGAACATGGAGTTGATAAAGATAGCTTGAAATACAAGAGCTGGATTAGACTGTCAGTGTCGTCCAGAGAACATAAACCATTTCCTGTGTCGCTCTTAGGTTTGAAGGCAGGGGCCAAGCAGAGGGGAAACCTGCAATGATAATTATGACATGTAAATTTGTACACACAGAGAGGGGAGCCTGAGAGTAGATGTGAACCACGAAAACTTCTTTCACATTATAAACACCACCGTGATATGGAGAAGTGTGTGGGGATTAGGGCATCTTTTGGTGTTGGGACTAATTTATGACTCTAGATGATGCAGTTAAAGGAGACAGGGAAAACGGATACTTGGCTGTTTTTCTGTAACAGTTAAATGTGAGCAATGGGAGGGTCCTGCCCTTGGCTCTACACATGGGATGGTGGGGATTAAGGGGGCCAGGGGTTGAAGGCAGCGGAGAACTGGTTTGAAAGATGGAATCTACCTTGGCTTTGCCAATGACTGCCTGGGAAGCTTTGGACAATGCTCCTTCCATCAGGGACCCTCAGTTTGCCCATCTGCCAAATGGAGGCATTGAGATCAATGACCTACAAAGACCTTTTAGGTTTCTAGGTGTACGGATGACAGATTGCAGGTGTTATTCCAGTACTCTCAAACCCTTCAGCTACTGTTAGGGTTTTTTTTTTTTTTGGTGGGGGAAGGATGATACTGAGGATTGACCCGAGGGGCGCTCTACCACTGAGCCACACCCCCAGCCCTTTTTGTTATTTTGAGATAGGGTCTCACTAAGTTGCTTAGGGGCTCACTGAATTGCAGAGGCTGGCCTCTCACTTGCAATCCTCCTGCCTCAGCCTGCTGAGTGGCTGGGATTACCAAGGTGCACCACCACGCCTGGCCTTCTGTTTCCTTTCTGGAAAATTCCTTTTTTTTTTTAAACCATTAATGGTGGATTAGATTTTTTTCCTTTAAAAAAAAAAAAAAAACAGATACTCAGCCGTACCCTCTGAGATTCTGAGCAAGACTGGAGTGGGTTCAGACATCTCTTTTGAGAAAAAAAAATCTCTTGAGCATGCACTTGGTAGAAATCCAAACTACCTGCAGGAGATGTCCTGTGTCCTTGCTGAGAATAGCTAACATTGCCTGGAGTGGCCACTCAGGGCTCTGGAGGCCCCTCCTGGCTCTCTAGCTCTCGGGGCTAGGCCGGGAGCATGCTGTCTGACCCTATTCTGGCCAATGAGACTCAGGGGAAATCTATCAGGGGGATTCAGGGAAAGGATGTGACTTCACAGTACGAGAGGATAGAGGCGTGGTGCCACCGCTCCCTCCCTTCTTCAGAACTTGGACGTGCCCGAATCGGCCGTGCTCATCCATTGGTCCACCTGTTCTTTCACCAAAGATTCACTGTGCTCTTACTGTGTCCTGGGCAGGGTCTCAGGAAATGGCCATAAAGAAAGCAAAGTCCCCCTCCTCACTGAACTGGCATTGCACAGAAAAAGAGGGAGAAGAGGCAGGTACCCAGGTGAACCACGAAGGGTGGGTTAAACACATTCCACGGAGAAAAGAGCTAGGCAGAGAAAGGGAGTCGCTGGGCGCAGGACCAAGATCATGGCCTAGAGGCAGCCCTGGTGTCCGCGAGCCAAGGAGCCGCTGCTCCTGGACTCCTAGCTGTGTAGACTAGGGCACTGGTTTTATTTAAGTCTCTGTTAATTTGGTTTTCTATTACTTACAGCTGAGTGAGTGCCTGAGACAGGGTGGAGGGGGTGCAAAGAGACAAATAAGTCATCTGATTATTTCATCCTCACTCCCCGAGGCATGGAGGCTTAACAGTTTCTTGGCTGCTTTCCAGAAATTTCCTATGTTAATACAAGCCTTAATAATATAAGCTATATATACAAGTGCGCTCTCTCTCTCTCTCACACACACACACACACACACACACACACACACACCATGTTTGGGATCCCGGGTGTGGGTACTCATTACACAATAGCATGATGTAGAGGTGCCTGACCACTGACTAGCTATGTTATCTTCAACAAGTTGCTTGCCCTCTATTTTTCAATTTCTCCATCAGAAACATAGAAATAAGAAGCCTACCACACAGGTTTCTTCTGACAATTTACTGAGTTATCGTGTGAAGGATACAGCACTGTCCCCAGTCCGTTGTAGTGACTCACAAAGCTTCATTATTGTGTGTGATAAAGAGGATCACACAATTGTTTCTTTTTTTACTGAAGAATCTACTTGTACAGCTTTCTAACATTCTCATAGATAACTCTCTTTTGACACCCAATATGGAGCTTTTTGTCTCTTAAAGTTCAAAGGACATTTTGTGTTTGTGTGTGTGTGTGTGTGTGTGTGTGTGTGTGTGTGTGGTGCTGGAGATTGAACCCAGGGCCTTGTGCATGCAAGGCAAGCACTCTGACAACTAGGCTATATCCCCAGCCCCTTGATAGATGTTCTTGATGGAAGACCATGTTCAAAAGGATTTATGCACACACAGAAGCTGGCCAAAGAAAAAGGAAGAATCTGCTGAGGCGTACCTTCTTTTCTTCTTTACTCTCCTTTACAGTTGACACTTCCTGGTCTCCCACTCTATCTCACCTTTCCCTTTAGTTATGTGCAAGGTCATGTATGCTCACAGGGTGGCATTTAATAACTGATTCTTCCCAGACTCTCTCTTTCCCCACCTCCTACCAGGAGGTCACATCTCCTGTTTTGTTTATTTATTCTTAGTGGGTACTGGGGTTTGAACTCAGGGACACTCGACCACTGAGCCACATCCCCAGCCCTATTATTATTATTATTATTATTATTATTATTATTTTGTATTTTATTTGGAGACAGGATCTCACTGAGTTGCTTAGCACCTCACTTTTGCTGAGGCTGGCTTTGAACTCGTGATCCTCCTGCCTCAGCCTCCTGAGCAGCTGGGATTACAGATGTGCACCACCGTACCTGGCCATCTCCTGTTTTAGGATAGGCTAAAACAAAAACACAAACACAAAAACCCAGAGGTCCTTTCTGTACAGAGGTATATGGTGGCTAATTTGGCAGCATTAATTCTATGAAGAGGGAGGCATTTAAGGAACAAGTGGTCCAATGAGAGACAAAGACACTCAATCATCACCATAATACAACACATTAAGTGGAATGAAGGGAGAAACATAAAGGGCAAAGGGTGTAACTAATCCTGACAAATTCAGCCTCACAGATGTGTGCAGAGGATCCAGAGGTGGTATGGCTACCCTGAACTAGCTGGGTTTCTAATCAGAGGAGAGGGGCATCCCAGGAGGAGAGAAAAACTATACATACAAAGCCTCAGAGTGAGACCAAGGTATTAGGTGCAGAGGGATGGACATCTGGAGCCTGAGAAGGTATCTGGGGAGAGTGAGACAGGTTCTGGGGCAGTCCCCAAGGAGCTGAAGAGCAACAGCTCACCCAGAGCCCCGTGCATCACCATGCAGACAGACAGACAGACACGGTGCCTTGCAGAATTATGACTCCTGCCCAGGCACACACTCTTGGCTTCTGACTTGTCTGTCCTGTGACCCAGCTTCCCTGGGGACTCCACAAGAAAGTAGGTGCAGCTGCAAAGTTTGGGGAAAGAATAATACAGAAAACAGGTCACGGGCAGGGGGGAGATAAAAACAACACATCTTTGTGTTGATGGAGCTGAGTTGGCAGAGACCCTTGTCAGGTTCTTTGGTTGCAGATCCAGTGGTTGCTGGCTCACTTCAGTGACATGAAATGGCCAGATGAAAGGACAGTGTGTTGGAAGGCAAGTTAGACATCCTGCCTTGGAAGCCAGATCCAGAGGTCTCAGCAAGAGGCCCTTTCTTACCAGGGGTCTGCCATTAAGACTTGGCCTCCCATAACTTTATTCCTTTTAATAAATGTCATATTTCAGAGAGAGTCTAATTGATCCAATTTTGGGTCCAGTGTCTTTGTGTCTGAACCCATCAGGTGGGACTATAAAAGGGTGGAGGTGGTGGTACAAATGTGGGCACTGAAGGTTGGGGGACCTGCTAGGAGCTCAGCAGAACC
Source organism: Callospermophilus lateralis (assembly GCF_048772815.1). Lineage (NCBI taxonomy): Eukaryota > Metazoa > Chordata > Mammalia > Rodentia > Sciuridae > Callospermophilus > Callospermophilus lateralis. The sequence goes on along the minus strand of NC_135318.1, from coordinate 73,610,200 downwards.
CTCCCCCAATCCAAAATGGCCGTTGGCGATTTGTCAACCCTTGAAAAAGAGTAAATAAGGACCATCTCCAAGAATAAAACGTAGACAGTCTCCCATTCCAAGCATGGAGTGGGGGCAGTTAGAGCGACCCTTGCTGGATGCAGGCCCTAGGAAATCTGGACTTCATAATTTACGAAGGCATGGGGAGCCAACAAATCCATTCAGCACACATGAAATATTTCAAGTGAGGCACCAGGGAACTGGAGCAGGTCTTAGAGAAGATGGATTTACATCTGGGCATAAAATCCCAACTCCAGTAACCTCTGCACTTAGGTCTAGATTTTGTCTGGATCTTAAAGCTTTTATAAGTGTTTAAGAGCATGAACTCTTCAAGGGTTGAAATTTCTCTTGCCTACTCCCTCTAGGAATTGGGCTGCCAGGACAAAGAAGGGGGGTGGCTCCCACCTTTTATTCTCTTGGCATGATAAATTTTTGCCTTGGGTACGTTTCATCTCTGCTTATAGATAATCTTGGCCTCATGGGCTCTTGAGTGATCTACTTAACCTTGCTGAATCCCAGTTTCCTCACTTGTGAAATGAAGGTGTTCCTACCAACCTCATAGGACTTTCACGAGCACTAAATTCATAACAAATGGGAATTTTGTAAAATAAAGAATGAACCAATACAACTATTTTGGAATTGTGGAGTTTGGTCAATGCACATGTCTTGTAAGATCTGAGAACAGGTTCAAGACAAAGCATGTGATAATCATCCTTGCGTTGACTTGGTGGAACCACTAGTTCTCTGAGCCATTACATGGAGGACAATTGCCTTGAAGGTAGACCTGCAGCAAAGATAAGCCATGGAGATTTGGGAGATATTTGTTCTTGCAGCAAGTCCTAGCCCATTCTAATACACAATTATATTTGCTTCCTTACCTATGTGATCTTAGGTAAGTAGTTTAATTGCTCTGGGGCTTATTTTGCTCACTAGTAAAATAGGACAAATAGTGACATTAACTCTTCAGGTTGTTAATGAGATGATGCATGTAAAATGCTGAGCAAAGGGTTTGGCATATAGAATATACTTGATAGATGGTGCAGCAACAATAGTTATCATGGTAGTCATGTGATGGTGATGATGATCATAATGATGAGATGATTCAGAAGCTGGGTGTGGTCATTGATTCAAACCCTTCTATTTTAAGTAGACGAAGCCAGGTGCTCTCCAACTGTGGGCAGTGAGTGAGGACTTTCCTGACACATGTTGGTACTTTTTTTTTTAAATATCACATGGTACCAATTAATTGCTGATATCTGTGGCTGTTTACACAAATTTCTGGTCTATATTTAAAAAGATTCATACAATAAATTAGTCTTATTTAGAAAACTATTCACCAGAAAGTTCAGCCTGCAAACTGTACTTCTATTTTTAGTGCTATTAATAACTATTTTTTAAATGCATTTAATGAGAATGTGACGTCATCATGATACTGAGCCCTGCCGCTTTACGGACCCCTGGGAACTAATCTGAGACCTCAGGGAACTCACAATCTAGTTGACATTCATAAAAACAACTTTGGGATAGTGTATGTCTCTCTGTCCACTCCCACCTTGACTTACACCAGACTATCTCCATATGGTTCCCTGGGAAAAAAATTTGAGCTTTGTGGTCAGGGGGATTTGAGTCTGAACTCTAGTCTTGTCGCATTCTAGCTGAGTCTTTGGATAACACTGCTGACCTCTGTTAGCCTTAGGTTTTGCACTTTTAAAAGGGGAATGATGGTGGAGTGTGGTGGACATTATTATCCAAAGAACATGTATAAAGACACGAATTGGTGTGAATATACTTTGTATACAACCAGAGATATGAAAAATTGGTCTCTATTTGTGTAATAAGAATTGTAATGCATTCCGCTGTCATAAATAAATTTAAAAATTAATAAAAAAGGGGAAGTAATAATTGTTATCATGTTATGAGAATTAATTGCAACCTAATTAACATATCTTGAACAAATTCAGCATTTAATAGGAGCTCAATAAATAAAAAATATATTTTTTTTTCAATGTTGCATTGTTCATGATGCTTGGCTCATGGAAAGCATTCCATCTATATTTATTAAATGGAAGGAAGAGAAAAGTATATCCACCAGAAAGTGGTTTTGAGGGTATTTGAAATATTTGTATATTTTATACTCGCTTTAGGTTTAGGAAGAAAAGTTCTTTTGATTGATGTATTTTAAATCAAATAAAATATGAGCCTCTGTCATAGAATTCTGCTACCCCACTATTTTAATTCTGAACAAGTGGTTATCCTTGCTTGAGTGGGACCTTTTCTTTTTCATTTTACTTATATACTATTTTATGATTTTCATTCCTGTGGGTGATGAAGTGTGGGACGCAGCTTTGTGGATGTGTTTCTAATTTATGCGAATTGAACTGTACTGAAGCTTTCTTCACTTTTCTCCTATTTTGGCAGCTCACCCATCTTTTCTATGTACATCTAGTGCATTGATCCTTACTACTGTATAATATTCCATGGAGTCACTTTCTATAAACCAGAAAATCAGATTTACCAGAACATCTCTATTCGCTGGCCAAGTCTGCTTATGCTAGAAGTGCTGTCTTTGTTTCGTTCTGGGTGACTCAATCATTCAATTCTGACATTCGGAGGCTGCTGTCGCAGTAACAGTGGCCCCAGCCCACCCACCCACGTTGGGATTTACTGAAGGAACGAACTAAAGGCGGATTCTTTGATTTTCTGTTTCTCTCTCATGTGTACGTGTGCCCAAGTGCACAGAAGCTTCTGGCAATGCTGCACTTTCCTGTGTTTTAAATAAATTTTCCAATTTACATAATTGAATGTGTGCATGAAAATATACACTCGGGGCTATGATGTCAGTGAGAACAACTCGTATCCCACAGTAAGAAGAGCCGTGAGTGTAAGGCAGGTGATCCATATTCAAGTTTGGGTTCTGCCTCTTGCTGGGTGAGTGACTTTAACCAAGCCATCTCACCTCTTCCATGAAGGGAGAAGGACACATACAGGAATGTCATGAAGCCAAGTCGAGAGAGCGATTAGAGATGCTGGGGAAAAAGAACATTGTTTCCTGTATTTTATTTCATTTTAAATGTAGAGTTCTAAAACCGTCCATCGGCTGATGTTGGGGTGCATGCTCTGACAGGGCTCCTTCCCATCTGGTGCCCATGCAAGGTGTCACTAATTGAGTGGCACACAGCCTGGTGACACTTTTTAGCCCTCCAGGAAGTAACCACCCTCTCATGAGAGCTGACTCCACCCTAAATATCGCATTTGCCATTCCCGATTTAGGCACTGTACCGGGGGTCCACGGGGGTATAGCAGAGACACGTGTGTTCTTGGATCCGTCCTCCAACAACTAGAGTCAAGCAGGGGGTGCACACAGCAAACTCTGGGACAAGATACAGCCTAATCTGATGACACACCAGCCAAGAGCTAAAGAGATGCCAAGTCCTGGGAGGTTGATTCCATGATAGGAAGGAGTGACAGTGACGGGCGTCTGGAGGCTGGGGACTTTTTAGCTACACTGTCAAGGTCAGAGACAATTTGGGAGTTGCACATGCAGGGAAGAACAACCCGGGTAAGAGGAAGAGTAACCACACTGAAGATGTGAGAAATACACAGTATGTGCAGGGAGTCCCTCATGTTGGCTGAAATCCAGATGGGGTGATTTATAAGACAAAGAAGATACGAGAAAGGTTATGACAAGGTTAGGAGACTATTTGTCTGCTGCTGCTCTTACTATCATCCTATGATTAACACAGACTTGTACTTATTGAGCATCACACTATTCCAAGCACTGTGGTAGCCACATTAGATACACCATCTCCTTTGATAATTATACAGACTCTTTGAAATAGTGTATCAGCTCGTTACTGTGGTGTAACAAGCCACTCCAAAATATGGCCGCTTAAAAGAACAACCATTTATCATTTATCACAAGCCGAGAAGGGTTCAACAGACCTGGGCCAACCATGGCTGATCTCAGACTCATACACCTGGGCTCAAGGGGAGGGTCATCGTGGGCCTGGCTGGTGTTGTGTGGCCTGTGCTGAGCTGTGGGTGGCTTCCTTTTAGCAGACCAGCCTGAGCTTGTTCACATGCCCAGGCAGGATTCTGAGATAAAGAGAGGAGACACACAAAGCACCCTGCAGTTGAGGCTTACACAGTCACTTCTGCTGAGTTGTACCTGCTTCAGGTGTGCAACCCAGATTCCAGGAAGGCAGCAAAAGCTCCACCTCCTGATGAGAGGTGCTAAACATCCCCTTGTCACCTATCAACCACAGGTACCAGCTGCAATTATCATCTTCCTATTAAAGAGGCAGGGTTTGTGGTTGCAGGAGGTTGAGTTTCTGGCTCAAGTTCCTGTAGCTGCTAAGTGAGGAACCATCTGGGCCCTTGGCTAAGTGGGCAGTTGGGGCCAATGAAGACCTTGAGCATGAGAGAGCTGCAATTGGCAGACAAAAAAAAAAAGAAGGGATATTTCTATGGCTAAATAACAGCACCAGGGGGACGCCAATCTTGAACATTGCAGTCTAAGCTCATCCTGTATTCCCCACAGATGCACTAAGATCTTGGGGCCCTGTATTCTCTCTGACCCGCTCCGTGGTGATGACGTTGGTTTTGGAGAGATCCTCACTGGGCTGCTTTTGCTCCAGGTCTTTTGATGCTCTCTGTGGATAGCAGGGTGGACCGGCAATCCTCAGGTGCCTAACCTGCCAATGGGAGGTTTGGACCTGGGGACCCGGGACTCTGCTGGATCCAGAAGCAAACCTGAGACCCAGCCTGAAACAGACTCAAGCTGCAGAACTAAGCGACCACTAATTCTGGTGACCGGAGGTAAAAAGGCACAAAGGCGAGGGGTCTCACATAAGTGAAGACAGTCACCCCACAAATTCACAGCCAGGTTACTGTCACCATCAGTTAAGGTGGCCGCGAGAGTGGGGCAGATAGTAGGACAGGAGCCAGGCTTTGAAGAAGGACAGCCGGGCTCGGATTCTGCACTCCGCTTCCTCTCCACGGGGCACAACAGATCAGGGACCTCACTGTTCTGGAACTCAGTTTCCTCTTCATAAAGGGAAGACGACCCTATCAACTTTTCAGGGTTGTCATCATCACCGCTGAACTAGTGGGACAGGGACCTCCCCGGGAGCTGCTGTGATCAAGAGCCCAGCTGTATCATTGGGCAGGAAAAGAATCAGAAGTCACAAAACTGCTCAAGAAAGAGCCAAGAGCTGCAAAGAACCAATGGCTAAGCCCTGACCCCCAGCAAGTCCCAGCTCTGTCTGCAGCTGTTGCGCCTGAGCAGACCCCATGGTCCATGGTGTCAAAGTGGCTCCAAGATAGAAGCACTTGCTTTGGCGAATCTCAGTGCTCATGTCCCTCTCTGGACCCGTCAAGCCTGAACCTCTGGGGATGTGGCTCAGGATCAGGATTTTTTTAAGCTCCCTAACAGGGTTGAGACCTTTGTCAGGTAGATCAACTGCCTCATTTGCAAAATTTAGGGAGTCCCCACCTTCTGGAGGAGACCTTGCATTTCCATGCCTCCTTACTTTAGAGGCTGCACCTTGGAGCCAGAGTGGATTCAGCCCAGTCCTCACTCTGCCCCCAGGGGATTGCAATGGCCGGCCCCAGTTTGAGCAATGAACATGGTGAACTGCTATGGTGGCTCATCAGAATGGCTCGGTTTATGAACTTCCTGTTCCATCTTCCTTTCCTCCCCTCCACCCATCTTTAATTCCCTGGGTCCTTCTCTCTCTCTCCCCTCTCCAGGGATTGTACCCAGGGGTGCTTAACCACTGAGCCACATCCCCAGACCTTTATCATATTGTATTTAGAGTCAGGGGCCTCGCTAAGTTGCTTAGGGCTTTGCTAAGCTGCTGAGGCTCATGGTCCTCCTGTCTCAGCCTCCTGAGCCCCTGGGATTACAGGTGAGCTCCTCTCACCCTCTTATGTGTGTAGCCTAGGACATTTTTTCCTTGATGTTTCTCAGGGGGACCCTTTGGCTCCCAGTGACTTACCAGGATTTCCTTCCACATAACACTGGGCCCCCCACCAGAAGGATCCGCTTAATTAAAGAAAACACAACAAAACAAACCCGGTATCCCTGCCTCTCTACCTCATAGCCCTGGTGGTTACGTTTGTTATATGACATTGCTGGGTGGGGGTGGAGGTCCTCCCCAGCAGGGGCCATGCTTGGTTGTCACCACAGCATCTGTTAGACAAACCTTCAAAACTGAGTGAGTGAACACCTAGTCCTATCTTTTGGCTCCACCGGTTCTTTCCCTTGGGGAACTTAGGGTCCAGTCTCTCCATGGCTCACTCTGGGAGCTGCCCAAGGTCAGGGACTGACTACCCACACCACACCTTGCCAATAGCAGGGGACACAGGGTGCATTTATCAGAATGAGGTTTAGCACACAGCACCCCTAGAACTCATGCCCTCCCTCTAGCCTCCAAGGGGCTCCAGGAAGCCCCAAGAAGAGGCGCTGCCAACCAATCCATGGGCCAGGCTGCAAAAGACAGGTGTTTGAAACCAGAGGCTGTCCCACCTGACCCAGGACACGGTGGGAAGGCTGGGTGAGGCTGTGGCTTGAGAGTGGGGCCCCCAAGTATCGGAGGATGGGGTGTGGACAAGAGAGAGCTGACCTTTTCTTTCCTTCCCAGATGACCTTATAGGGCTGGGGTAGGGGAAGGAGGGTTGAGGAGAAGCCCAGAGATCAATTTGACATCAGATATGCCACCCGCTGCCTCTATTTGAGGACATATATCTACGAAAGAGACCTGCAACTCAGAGCTCAGCAGCAACCAAAATCTTTTTTTTATTAAAATGCTTTGTGCTCCCAGGGACCAGGGAGGGAGTTAAGCTGGTCTGTCTCCAGGAGCATGTTTGCCTAGAGCGCGCTATTAGATACTTTGTCTCCTTTAAAATAACATTAAGAGATCGGCTTTATGTCTCTCCCTCCTGATGTACCACCAGCCTGGGTCTATCCCACTGCCCGGGTCCCCAGAAGCTTGCAAGATGGAGAAAGCGGACTGGTTAGATCTGACCCTGGGTCCCCTTGTGAAATCCCGGCTTCCTCCATGCACCAGGCTGACGACAGCTCCGTGGCAGAGTTACAGATGCAGCCACATCGTTCACGGTGGCACTCCTCACGGATAAAAGATTTTATCGAGATCATTTATTTATAAAGAAAATAGTGCTTAGGATGGCCTCATTACACTCCCTGTTAATCAGCCCTCTGCCTGCCCCTGCTGTGCTCCAGCCCATAAGCATTTGGAAGATAAAATAGATACATCTGATTATTCCTGGGCACCTCAAGATTCCAAAAAGGGAGAATGGAGGGAGAAGAATATCAGGACCGCCAATCCTTGAAAGGGGTCACTTTGCACGGGCCGCGGGGCACAGTTTTGTGTTCCTCTGAGCGCGTGTGAAGGCATCTCGGAACACGTCTGGTGGTACCCTTGGCAGACTGCAATTGTAAATAACCACCTCCTTAAACGGTACAGTATGTATTATTTTTCTCCTGTGAACTGGGGGCCTCACGTGATGATTCTCCAGTTGCAAATCATAAAACAGCGGGCCGCGATCGGTGTTTTTTTAATTCAAGAAGAAGCTAGAAGAAATGTCTCGTTTAAAACTGCATGAATGCTGGGGCTTGCTGGGATCCATCCTGAGCAGCTCCTTTGCCCAAATTCTCAAGAACTGCCTAAGCCCCGTGCTTCTCCATTTAAATCTCTCTTTCTTGGGTTGCCACAAAGAGCCTTTGTGCCTGATTCTGAAAAGCCCTAGGCACAGGATTATGTGTTCTTACACGTCTTATTTTAGACACCCACAACAAAGTATACCAAAGGCGAGTTTATGTTTAGAGCTATCAATAAAACATAACTGAGTCTGCTAAATTAGTAATCATAAAAAACCTACCCCTGTTTTTTTTCCTTCCCTCTCTCTCTCCTCTATCTTGATTTCTCTTTTTTAATATTACAAAGCAACTTTTAAACCCCTTGCCTTTGGTGGCTGGGTGGTCTCCTAAGACGACGTGTACTTAAATAACTCAGAGGTACCTCAAGGCCTTATTTTGGGGTTGAGGTATCCAGGGACAGCTCAACTAAAAATCTAATAATGGCTTTGAGTTAAATGCCTCCAAGTGCCACCAAGGGCCCTGCCACCAGATGTCCCATGATTCAGGCCTCTTCTATCCACAAAGTGAGGAAGGTAATGTCTGTCTGCCTTTGTTATTAATGCAAGTGAATAGATAGTTTTACTGGGGCCTCTAAAACCTCCATTCTCATCTCACAGACCCCTGGGGAAACCACACATGAAACCATTTAGCCAAGAGGGACAGTGACTTCCCATCTCAGGGAAGCGACTCTGAATTTTCAGAAGGCAACATGAGCAGCCAGGTGGAAAGGAACCAGAGGCCGTGTCAGAGCCAAGTCTGGGACAGGGACAGAGCTGTTCTCCCTGATGCGTTTCACACCTAAGGAGGGAGTGGGAGGGGCAGGGCCATCCGGGTTCCCCCAGATGGGGTCCTGCAGACAGGGTGTCTGGGTGGGATTTCTTTTTTTGGAACCTCAATCATTTGCAAGAGGTTGGCAGACTAGAAAACAGACAATTATCTCTCCCGCCTGCTAGAATCTGAGAGCTGGGAGGCCTCTGAGATCAGTGGACAGAGTGGTTTTCATTTTCTTTTTAGCCTCAGAACTCTTTCTTCCCTCAAAATATTATGCAGAACAACTCTGATTATAAAAAAAAGATAAAAGCAGCAAGTTTTGGTTAAGGTGGGGTTGGGGGGGTTAGGAATCCCACCCACTGAGTGCCTCACCCTCCTTCGGGAGCTTCTGTGAATGCCTCAGGGTTCAGCAAAACCTAATTTTAAAGCCAATGTGTCTTACTTTCACATGCTCCCCACTCCTAGATAAAAGAAGCCATGTCTCAGAGAGGGCAAGAGACTTTTCCAAAGACACACAGCTTGCTAAGGGCAAAAAGGAAACCATAATGCCAGACAGGGGTGTTGCAGGCTCGTCTTATCGATTCAAAAGCAGGTAACTGGCTTCATGGCCACACCTTGGCCACAACTGATTTGCCAGACTCATGTCAATTGTGGTTCTGTTTTATTGGCAGCAAGCAAGAATATTCATCATTAAATATAAGGACGACGAACAACCCTGGTGACTCATTTAGTTTTTAAACATCAAAGCTGGCCACGTATGTTGCTCCTTTTCAGTTAATCATCATTCTATAGGAAAACGGGGACTTTACCTCCTTTTTGGGCATCGATGGCATTACAGAGCCAGCATCTCCCAGTGGCCCCTCTACCCAGCCATGCGGTTCCCACAGGAGAAGCCCCATTTTTACCAAATCCACATCCCGACCTGGGTGTATCAGCCCCGGACACTGAATCGAACCACAGCGTAGGAAACTCAGGATCTGTGACCGCCTGTTCTCCAAGAGAGGGCTCATCCTCCGTGAGAGGAGATGTGTCCAGCCGGCCACAGGGAGTCCAGGTGGAGAGCCCAAGGTGCCGTGCCTCTCTGCACCCTGGTGCCTCCGGTGCGGTGGCCGGGTCACCCTCCTTCTATCAATCAATCGGGTGCAGCAATCGGGCTGCGGGTTAGACTTTGGGAACTTGGTGTGTGGGATGGCACAGACACCAGCCCTCACTCTTGGCTGGAACAAGCCGTTTTCTGCCTTCTGCTGCCTCCATTCCTCGTCTGGGGATGAGAGGAGGAAAAACGCCAGTCTCGGAGCCATTTCAGCTGAGCACTTGGTCAGAACTCAGTTTCAGGAGCGTACCTCGTGGGCGGCTCAGCCTCTACCCGCTGTCTGTCCAGGTGAAGAAGATGCGCGGGTCTGAGCTAGAGTGAGCAGGGGCGTGGCCAGAGCTGCAGGGTCCACAAGCCCCGCCCCCTGCCGATGGCACACCCCTGGCAGGTCTGAACCCCCCCGGGTGCCTGCTGGGTTATCTTGGGCTTTGCATAGAGTTCTGTGGGTTTCTGCGGTTTCTGATGCTCTAGAGGTGACCGAGACTTACAACTCTGAGGCTGTGAGCACCCTTCGTTCAATAACCTGCCCAGCAAGACGGCGTACTCAGGTTATTTTTTTTTTTCATGCATTCATTCTACTGCTAGTTTGAATCTTGGTTGGAGCCCTTGAAAGCAAGAGAAGCCCTTGCAAGAAATTCCTGACAGTGTGGAGACTTGTAGACATTCAACCCCAAAGGTCAGGGTGGCTTCCCCGTGGCCCCAAGCCCTCTCCAGAAATACTGCAACTGGGCAGTCTACAGACAGAACCCCAGGCGTTGGCACAAATGCTTTTGAGTGCCTCTGGGAAGGGAAGACAGAAGTGGCCCTACAGGGGACAAGGTCTCCAAATAAAAGGGGGAGGGGACCAGTGGGAGTACAGGGTTAAGGACAATTGCTTCCAGGTTTGGAGATGAGGAAGAGGCTCACAGAGAAGGTGGCTTTTAGCTGTGGCTCTTGAGGAGGTGGGGGGACATCAGCAGCAGAGGTACTGGGTCAAGACACAGCAGGCTTGTTGCAGCGCGTGACTCCTCCTCTGAGGACATCCTAAATGGGAAATGTCCCTGAAGGTGCGTGTTGGGCTCAGGCGGCTCCATTGCTAGGATCCTTCCCACCGTCACAGGGAGTCGATGTGCTTTGTTGATGAGAGCCTGGGTGTGGGGTCTCAGCCATCCCTCCCTGGATGCTCACACACACTCCAGCCGAATCCCGATGATTTCCACTCCCATCGGAGTCTGCGTGGGTAAGAGGGAGGGCTTCAGTTCAAACTCCTCCCAGGCTGTTCTACATGAAAAACCATAACTTTATGGCCCTAAATTCACAGGACAAAACCCTGGGGAGATGCTGGTGACACACTGAGGCCTGTGTCAGTGAGAACCTAGACATGGCTCTTTCTCCTGTCATCGTCCTTCTACAAGTTAGCTAGATACAGCACCTCCTGACCTCCAGGTCCTGTGGCTTCTACATATCACCAGGACATCTGTGGAGATGTCTGTGGTCTGCATCTCCTCACGGTCTCCCACTTCCCCAGCCGCCCCATGTGGTTCTGGGCAGTCTGATTGGATCCCTGGGCCACGGGAATGTGAATGACACCACGCTGAGCCAATCAGAGCATCCCATCTGTGGTCCCCCATTATGGCTCAGGAGTGGGTATGTAGCATCAGCTGCTCTGGTCTTACTGGTTTTCGGGTCTTTGGGAATGCAGAGACAGAGATGATTACTGCTGTTCTAGGACATGAACAAAGAAACAGGAAGCTCTGTAGATACTGAAACCTACCTTGAGTCTTGGTGAGAAACAAAATCTTGCTGAGGTTGGAGTCATCACTGAGCAACTGGAAAAGAGAAATCAAGATGGAGAATCTAGATCCTGGCCATACCCCTGGGCTCCTGGATCACTCCTCACCTGAAACCTCAGTAGATCTAGCTACGGATTGTATAGTCCCCAAAGCCAGTTTCAGTCATGAACCCATTGAAATCTAAAACTTATGTCTTTGGAGGCTTGGTGGCCACGATTGGCTTGGGAAAAGTTCTCTCTGCCATAGTATGCGACCCAATCTTTATGTGACCTCAATTTTCCAAGTCTCAGTTACTTTACTTATAAAATGAAAAATTCATTGAAACAACAGTCAGAACGACAGTGACCGCCACTTCTCAGGCGCTTACTGATTGCCATCTGTCCTACTGAGGGGTTTGAGATGCACTATCTTATTTATTGGGATCAGCAGCCCCACGAAGTAGCACTGTGAGGCAGCCCACCCCCAGAGGGACTGGATCACTGGGTGAAGGCCACCCGACACCCTTCATAATGGTGGAGCTGAGATCAGACTGAGGCGCACAGCACAATGGACCTGATTTTTCTTTGCAGATCAGCTTCTTCAATGCAAAATGACTTTCATGATCGGTGAGCTCTAGAAGGTCCGGGACCCTGGCTGTGGTCTTCACCCTTTATTCCCAGGCACCAACCTTAGCACTTACCAATCAGAGCACTTGGCCAGGAGCAGAAGTCCAATGCACATTGTGTGAATAAATGGAGAAAGGAATGGGTGGCTAGCGCACCTCCACCGAGCCCTGGGATCCTCTCAAAGCCGCCTTATGCTCTTTGCCTAATGAGGCTCTGGCAGCATTGCTGGGGTGAAGGGCGGTCCCCTCTCCTCTGAACTAACGCTGTCTCCCCTGGCTGCCCCCCTACTAATGAGGGGACACAGCCCAAGGGGACTGTGTCTCCAGGCTAATTATTTTCTGGCTGCTCCGGCCACACAATTCAAAATATTCAGGCTATTGTTGGTGTTTTACATCTTGCCACGTTGTCCTTGTCAACTTCCAAGGGCAGGGAGCCATGACCCAACGGGGCTGGCCCTTTCAAGGTCAGCTCAATGGCAAAAACAAACTTAATTGAGCTGAAATTATATATATATATATGTATTTTTTTCTTTGCTTGATGTGTAGGTGACAATACTTAAAATATCGACATGCCTTAATACTTTTAAATTCAGTTGTTTGCTGATCAGCTGCAGCTACTTAAATTGACCAATCTATCTTGCCCAGCTGGAGATCAAGGGATCAGCACGTAATTTCATTCCCTGAATAAAGATTTTTTTTTATATCCACATGGAAATATCAGAACATGAAAGGTTAAATCAATATGGAGTTTTACATTGCTTAAAGGGCATTTGCATCCAAGCAGCCTTGAATGCAATTCACTTGTTTAATGAATTTTTTATGCTTATTTAATGAATTTCACAAAGGTTTGGTGTTTTTCATAAAATGGATAAGGACTTCCAGTTTTATGAAATAATAAAAATAGAACTCAAGTTATGAAATGAGCAATCTCATTAGTTAGGCATGATATATTCATATGAAAATGTACATGTCTCTGTATTATTGCCTGGCCACCATTATGCGAGCAGAGACTTGTTATAATAGCACGGCAAATATTCCTCTAGTTAAGATATCAAGAAATGACAGAAGGAAATTGCATTTTCTCCCCATCTCTAATAATGACATAATTAATGCTCATTTAAAATAATTACCTGGGTATTGTTTCCCAAGAGTACTGGGGACTAACTCAATGGTAAATGTGTCCTAAGATACTTTTGAACTTCAATAACTCAAATGATGTCCCTTGCTTTTATAATTACTTATTTGTGGAGGCAACAGCGATCCCCAGCCTTGCCATTTTAATGTCTTGGTGCACAAACAAAATTTACGAAATGAATTCTATCAAATGCAGAATTTTTTAAAAAAAGTCTCTTCCAGAGAAAGAGACAGAAAGACAGAGACAGATGGAAAGATTGAGAGATTATAACATTCATTCTTCCTGCTGGCTTTGTTAGGGGGTTGTATATTTCTTGGACTTCTTGTTGGGTATCCAGAATTTGGTAATACCTCACTAGCAACTCATCATTGATGTTCAGATGTCAGACAGTGAAGAAGTTGGAAATTCAGACTTTGAAACATGCATCTGTGACTTGTAACTGTTTTTTTTTTTTTTTTTCTTTTTTGGTACTGGTGATTGAACCATGGAACTACATCCCCAACATTTTTTTTTTTTGTATTTTTATTTAGAGACAGAGTCTCCCTGAATTGCTTAAGACCTTGCTAAGTTTCTGAGGCTGGTTTTGAACTCTCGAACCTCCTGCCTCAGCCTCCTGAGCCGCTGGGATTACAGGTGTGCGCCCGGCACTTGTAACTGTTTGACCATGGACAAGTTACTTAACCTCTCTGAACCTCAGCTGTAAAATAAGGATCCGTTCTTTTTGACTCCTGAATCACTGGGCTGTGGGTGAGGTTAACTAAGCCCGTGCATGTCAAGTGTTGAATGTAGTGCTGGGCACCCAGGGATCACCCCTAAGGTCAGCTGTGGTCAGGTGGTAAGAAACTGCTCCTGGGGGTTGGCCGGATGCTCTGTTTGGCGTCTGAACAGAGGTCAGGGAATCGGTGCTGGACGGGGCCTCAGTGGGGAGACAGAGCTGTGTCATCTCACTGTCTTTTTCTCTTCAAGAGGATGGGCAGCCAGAGTGCTCCTCCGGTGCTCAGCGTGGAAGTCAATCCTGGCCACTTTCATCCAACAGTAGAACCGAGTTCCTCCCGGCTCCTCCGTCACCAAGGGGACAGATTCAGGCAAACACTTCAGTGAGCATGTCTGGGCCACCCAGTGGGTGCTGGGTTTCAGCAGAAGGGACCTACAGAAAAGGAAAAGCAGAGACTTTAATGCTTAGGGAGTCTGCAGTGACTAGGCCAGAAAACGATTCTACACCAATAAACCTCCTTTGCTTATAACAGAAATCTTTCAAGAATCACATAAATAGTCACACCTGCTGATTTATTAGGACCCCATTGATGGTAATTTGAAATAATTTCACTGGATATTGTGAGGTGCTTAACATCATGGTCACCAATTGGTCCGCGCAGTTGGAATTGGGTCTGTGCACTTGTTCTGCCAAGCTCCAGCTGTGTGACCTTCTGCAACTCACTTAACCTCTCTGACCATCAATGTCCTTATCTTTTGAATGGATGATGGCCTACTAAGTTTGCGGGCATAGAAGACACACCCGTCTCTTCTTTCCTCCTGCATTATAAATTATTATGTTCAATGTGCCCATATTCCAGGTGGAAAGGAGTTCAAGAGAGAAATAGTGGGAGATGCTACCCCCCAGTGGTGGAGTTGGGTAATGCAAAGCTTCACAGCCAGGGTTGGGGAGCCTGCCCCTGAGAACCCTGGGGTTGGCACATCTATTTTATTTGGTAGATACATTCTTATTTTGTAATTTTTTCTCTTAGTATTGGGAATTTAACCCAGGGTGTCTTTAACACTGACCTCCAGTCCTACTTCATAATTTTTTAAATAAAAATTAAAACCTACCAGCCCTATGACTGCTTCTGACTGTAATTATCTCCGCTGTTTTCCACGCTCACTGATGTGTGTGTGTATCATTGTGTATCCATGTGTGCATACAGTTGGACCTCCATATCCAAGGCATGTCCTTCCACCAATTTAACTAACTCAGGGTCAAAACTAAGAAAGGTTGTTTTGGGTATTATAAGTAATTTAGAAGTAATTTAAAACATAAGCGGGCTGTGTGTGAGTCATGTGTAAATACCCTGCCATTTTATGTAGGAGACTTGACCATCTGCAGAGTTGGGTATCTCCTGGAATACTGAAGGGTGTCTGTATATGGCATATTGGGTTTACTTTTATGTTGCGTGCGCGCGCACACACACACACACACCACACGGTTTTTAAAGTGCTGCCATTTTATCTTCTTTGTAGATTTAACAAATATCCAGAAATTAAGATTTCCTACTTGATTTCAATATATAGTCTAAGGCATATAGAAAAATAAAATAATTTATAATTATTATAATAAAATAATTTCCCATATATTACCTTAAATTACAATAAAAATACTCAACTTCTTCCTTTTTTGAGGGTGAAACTTTTGATATTATGTTACTAACAACAAATCCAGTACTGTATCTTTAAATGCCCTGGGGTCATGACCCTTCCCCAGCAGGGCACCTCTGTCCTTGGTGGCTCTTGTGGCTACACAGCACCCCCCACACACTTCTTTCAGGGCTGCATTTTTTTTTTTTTTGGCTGGGGATGGAACCTAGGGGCGCTTAATCCCTGAGCCCCAGCTCCACCCTGTTTTGTATTTAATTCAGAGACAGGGTCTGACTGAGTTGCTTAGAGTCTCACTTTTGCTGAGGCTGGCTTTGAACTTGCAATCCTCCTGCCTCAGCCTCCCAGCCGCTGCTCCCCTGCCCCCCTACGGGCATGCGCACTGCCCCAGCTCCAGCCCCTGCTCTTGATCTGAGCCACAGGAGACCACCTGGGGACTTGAGGACCTTGGCCAGCTGCAGCCCTGGAACTTGACCTTGGCCAGCTGAAGGGGCTGCCCCGGCCTCTGTGCCCTGAGAACACTCACCTGGTTCTTCTGCTTTGTCCCTGAGGTCGTGAAGGAATGAGTCCTCGATCCTAACCCAAGGGACAGGGAGGACGCGTTGACCATGAACTGATGCCACCAGGTTAGAGTCGGCCGCCACCTGCAGCTTGGCTCAGTGCTCAGCCCCCGAGGCCAGAGCCGCCGTGATTCTCTGTGATGGTGGGAAGATGGTCGCATCTGTAGGTCTCCCCCAGCCCGGCCT
Source organism: Callospermophilus lateralis (assembly GCF_048772815.1). Lineage (NCBI taxonomy): Eukaryota > Metazoa > Chordata > Mammalia > Rodentia > Sciuridae > Callospermophilus > Callospermophilus lateralis. The sequence goes on along the minus strand of NC_135318.1, from coordinate 73,594,013 downwards.
CCTGCCCTTCCCACACTGGCCCTGCAGGTGCTCAGACCCCTCGTTGGGGTCCTCTCTGACTTCTCCCCGCCCTTGGCCCCTCCATCAGCAAGCCCTGCTGGCCCTCCCCCTAGAACCTGTCTGGCACCTGGCAGTGTCCCCCGGGGCTGGGACCCAGGCCGCTGTCCTCCAGGGCGGACCCTGCGGTGCATTAGCCTCTGCGCTGACCTGGCCTCCGGCCTCACGTCCCCTCTGGGCCCCTCTGCTGCTGCGGGCAGGAGTCAGAGGAAGCTTCGAAGTTGCAGATTAAGTCACCATCTTTCCTCTGCTCCAACCCCTCTCACTCAGAGCTGAAACCCTGCGGCCCTGTGTCGCCGGCCTGGCACCCTCCGGGCCCTGGGCCCGGCTCCCCCTGACCCTCCGAGGTGCCAGACCTCGACACAGGCCCTGTCCCAAGTGCACTGCACTCGCCCCCTCTGTCGCCATCCGCCCTGGACACAACGCAGGAGCCTTCGGAGGCTGGACGGGGAGGCCGCCACCTCTCGAACTGACTGGGGTCCCTGGGGGCAGGTGGGTGCGGCTGGAGGCGGTGGTCCCTGGGGTGAGCCCCGAGGGTGCGTCTCCTCTGTGCCCCTGCCCGCTCTTTCCCTGCCGCTCACGGTCTTCCCTGGCTCCTCCCGCTGCCCCGGATTCTGCTGCGGTTTCCTCTTAGTGACCCGGTGGCCGGACACCGCATCCTGCACCTCCCTGCTCCGTCTTCCTCCCCCCTGGAGCTGGTGGCTCAGGCGTGGCCCCTGCCCAGAGCAGACGGGCTCCCAGCAGTGAGGGTGGACACTCGTTGACGGCATGAGTGAGTGAGTAGGCCCACATGACCTTTATGCAATGTCTGGGACACCTGTCCTGTCACCATGCAGGACTCACAAGCTAGGAATTGGCAACCGTGGAAGGCAGGCCAGCGCCCACTGGACGTAGGCCAAGGCCAGCCTCAACACCACCTCGAATGTACACGCCTCATACACTGTGCAGATCAGTGTGTCACGTGTGCCTCAGTGAAGTGTTAAAATAATAAAAAACTTTATAGACAAAAGCAAAAGCAACGCGGGCATCAAATCCCCGAGCCCTTTCTCTCCAATCACCTGTGAGAGTCACCTAGAAAACCCAGATCCACGAGGGTCCCGATGACGCAGCCCGGACTGGACATCCCGCCTGGTGTGCTGGCTGAGGTCCACTGTGCTCAGTGCCACACAGGGCAGGAGGGAGGACAGGGAACCAGAGGAGGACTGTGCCCTCCAGGGCCACTCCAGTAGGGACGGACACACAGCACTCAAGCCCTGGGTGACAACCAAGAGCCAGTTAAGTGGAGGTGACAACCCTGTGCTCAGGGCCAGGAGGGTCTGCTACATCAGCTCCTGATAGTTTGACTTAACCCACCATTATTATTAGAATAATAATCAGCATCATTATTAATTATTGATAATATATTATTAATAATAACAAAATTATTGATATTATTGATGATGATCTTTATAATTAACAATAATGTTAATAATTAATAATAATGGTGATGATGGTGATTTCTACTGGGCCTGCTTTCTTTGGTATCAGTGGGTGATTTTTCTATTGCCAAAATTAATGATTAAAAAGAAAGAACTCACTGGAAATTAAAAGCTGTTGTCCAGAGGGTCAGGGCCTCCTCCTGGGGTGGGGGAGATTTGTGAGTACTTTTTGAGGATCCAGCCCCCAGCCCCTGATCTCCTCCAGCTTAGTATCAAGGAAGATGCAAAAATCAAAGTCACATGAGGGCCTGTGTCTATCAGCTTTGCCATTTAATATTTAACATCTGGGAGGAAAAATGTCCTGAAGCTTTTAAAAATGAATGACGACACACATTTCAGGTTTGTGGCCAGGATCCCAGACAGGGCTGGCGCTTACCATGTTATAAGACTAGGCTGGCCAGGTTGCCCCGGGCCACCCACAGAAGGCTCATGGAAGGCGTGGCGTTCTGGGGTTGGTTTGCCTCTGCATGGTTCCTAGATTTCGAGGCTGCTTTATAGGTAGGATTAAAAATCCTATACCTATATTTTCTTCTGGGTGTAATAACAGGCTTTGGTGCTTAGATATGCAATTGTGCTTGGTTATGCAAGCACATATGGGAATGAGTCATTCCTTTGTCCAGTGTATCCACACAGTATATGGGACCCACCTGTAAGTCACCCAGCCATCTCAGTTATCAGATCAACTCACAATTTATGTGTGTTCAAGTAACACTTACTTAACTATGTTGGCCCAATGAGCAAGAGTAGTGACCCCAGCAAATTCAGATATGGCAAACAGAAGCCATAAAGTGCTTCTCTTTGCCATAAAAGGAAGCTTAGTGCTTCCTTTAAGTGAAACATTACCTAAAATATACAAGAGATCTAAGTATTTTGACAGAGAGAGATCATAGCCACTTATCTTTTATTACAGCATTTTGCTGTAATTATTCTTTTACTAGTTATTGTTCATTTCTTGCTATGTTTTATTTAGGAATCAAACTCTACCCTAGATAGATATCCTAGATAAGTACATAGAAGAAGAAAGCATGGTGTACGCAGGGTTTGGAACACCCTGAAGTTTTAGGCATCTCCTGGGTCTTTGAACATATTCTTCGTAGTCAAGGGGGCGCTACTGTGCACGGACATGTGTGGGTGGAGGGGCCTCTGGAAAGCAGGAAGACCTGCCTTTATCTCAGAGAACAATCTGGTCAGCTGGGAGGCAGGAGGCTGGGCCCCAGCAGAAATCTGGATCTGCAAGTGCTAGAGCGTCCCCAGGAAGACTACCTGGGAGCCAGAAGGCTGCAGTTTGTAAGTGCTGCAGTTTGTAAGTGCTGCATTATCAGGAGAAACAGCCTGTAAAGGCTTGAGTATGGTTCGGGGCTCCCAGGAGCAGAGGTGGCCTGGACCTCCGTGAGCACTGTGCTGTGGGTTGTGTGCCAGACCTGGTTACAGACAATCCTCCTTGGGTTTTCAGTGCTTCACAGCCCAGTGTGCCTCCTGCAACTCTAAGCTCCATTTCACAAATGGATCTGAGCTTCTAGGGATATCTAGCCGGTTGAAGAGGTAGGATTAAAATTCCTATACCTATATTTTCTCCTGGGTATAATCATAGGCTCTGGTGCTTAGATGTGCAATTGTGCTTGGTTATGCAATTGTGGTGCACTAAAAATAGCTGCAAATTTGGGTATGCTTCTTCCAGGCCAGGTGGGGTTGTTCCCACCTCCCTACCACCCCCCCTTGCATCTGGACTCACCTGGAACTGCTTTGACCAATGAAATGACAATCTGCCAGTTCTGCTTTCTACTGTTTCTACTTCCTTTTGCTTAGAGCTTTGGGTTTCCATGTCAGAAGGCCACCGAGTCCTCTGCAGAGAACATGCAGAGAGATTCTGAAGCCACACGGAGAAGGAGTGGGTCCAGCTGATCCAACCGTCCAGCCACCCCACCAAGACACCAGAGGTGTGAGTGAGCCAGTTTGCCCTGCAGAACATGGAGGGACCCAGCCAACACTGGAGACAGACATCTGTCCACTGAGCTCCCTCCACATTCCTGACACATGAAGGTACAACATTAAATAATAACTTGGTTGTTGTCTTAAGCTGTTAAATTACATGGAAGTAGGTTATGCAGGCAGCTATGTACATAACTGCAGTTCTTACCTGCGTAGCACTTGGGAATCACTCTGTTTCTTATCCTGATTAGGTAAGTATGTCAATGTCAACATAGTGAATTTGCAGAATGTAGAAAAGCACAAAAGAGAAATTACCTTCTATCTAAAGATTGTCACTGGTAATATTTATCTCTATAACTTCTTCTTTTCTGTTTTTTTTTTAACAAAATTGAAATCAGGCTGGGCTTACTGCTGTGTAATCTGCTTTTATCACTTAGTGCATCATGAGCATTCTCCCATGTGATTGAATATCCCTCAGTGTGACTTCTAATGGCTGTGCAGAGAATTTGTTATAGAGATATTATGATTTATGTAGCCAATTTCATATTGTTGGAAAATTTAGTTTGTTTTCAAGTTTTCTGCATTATAAATATTGTTGCAATCAATATCCTTGACCATTATCATTAGTTTATATCTCTGATTAATTTTTAGGATGCATATTTGCAAATGAAATTTTTAGGTATAAACTCTATGTACAAATTTTAGGATTTTGAGCATTGCAAATCCATTAATTGCTCATGGATTAGTGATATTTGAGATTAACAATTTTCTTTTTATTTATTATTATTATTATTATTTGGTAGCAGCAGGGATTGAACCCCAGGGCGCTTAGCCACTGAGCCACATCCCTATCCCTTTTTAAATTTTATTTAGAGACAGAATCTCACTGAGTTGCTTAGGGTCTCATAAGTTTCTGAGGCTGGTTTGAACTCATGATCCTCCTGCCTCAGCCTCCCAAGTCACTGGGATTATAGGCATGCACCCCTGCACCTGACTGAAATTAACAGTTTTCTAACAACGTTTATATACTGAGTGCTAAATCCCACCGTTTTTAGCTATCGTTTTTCCAGCACTGTGAAGTACTGAACTAACTTTTAATGACTCTATGAAATGAGTATAATTATTAGGCTTGCTTTGCAAAGAAGAAAACCAAAATTTAAACAGAATAACATCATATACATATTTGAAGAGCACTGTGTGACTTTATACTGTTAACTTTTCTAATGTGTTTAAAAAGTATTATTTTAAAAATTCATGTTTTCCTGTTATATGGTGAGGCCAAACATTTTTCCATGTCTACAAACAATTTGCCTGACTCCTTTTGTCAGTTAACCATTTATGCCTTGACAATGTTTTTATATAATGTTCTTATTTTGTCATTTATTTGTGGATGCCCTTTATAAATTAATGGCACCAACCTTTCACATTTGCTACAGTTTTTCTTCAGTTTTTTATTTTTTTCCATACATGCTCCTTTTCTACTTATAAATTTAAAAGTTTTGAAGATATATTCTACTAAGGTCCCAGAGTGGCAGAGTTTACAGGACCCCAGACCTGGGAAAAACTTTTGAAATTAATGTTTGCTTCATGTCCACATGAGGGAGAAGAGACTTGGAGAATGGGAGGCCTATTCTGTGATGGAAATAATTAGTTTTCAGAAAAAAATTTTTTGTTATCTTACACATCTTTGTATACAGGTGGAGAAAAGAAACGTGATCAAATTAACAAATTGAAATTTCACAGACAGAGTTTATACCTCACAATTTCATTTGCAAATATGCATCCTAAAAAATAATCAGAGATATAAAGTATGGTTTGGATGTTAAAGTAATAGGACCTTCAAGAGGTGAAGCCTAGTGAGAGGCCCTGGGTCAACTAAGGTTGTGTGTTTGAACAGGACTATAGAACCCTAGAGTCTCTGGCTCCCATGTGGAGACATAATCTTTTCCTCACACACATTTCCCTCCATGATGCAATGCAGACAAGAGGGCCCTTACCAGAACCTGAACCCATGGAGCTACCTAGCCTTAGATTTTCAGCATCCAAACCTGTGAGCTAATAACCCTCCCTTTTTTCCCATACAAGTAGCCTACCTCAGGTATTTCATTACAGCAATGAAAAACAGACTGAGGCGCAGAAACTGATGCCTTTATTCAGACGTTTTCATTATGAAGGGAATGGTTCATTTAAAGCTTCAATTAGATCATCTCTGAGGACATCCAAGCTGAACATTCTTAATCATCTGCTTTAGGGAAACCCAGTGTGAACACGTCTTCTACTTCTGCCCAGGCTCAGGGCCAGATGTCCAACCAGGTCAGTCTAGGGCCAATGTGGTCTTGGATGACGCTTCCCTTCATGTCCCTGTGCTCACTCAGGAAGTTCAGCAGCTGCTGCAGGCCTCCAGGACTCTGCACTAGTGGTCAATGCTGGGGAGAGGCGGCCATGCAGGAGGGTGGCTGCAGGCCATACCTCCTCCTCTCCAGCTCCCTGAACCACTTCTAACAGGCATGATCCATCTTCCCCTTCCCTCCTCACTGACCCCTTTTAACTCTTTGGAACCAATCAATCAATCAATCAATAAGTCTGTCTAAGGGAAGGAAATAAAACAAAACATAATACTTTGAGAAGCCACCCTGACCCAAACACAGCAGAAGCACAAGGCTGTAGCCGAGTGTAGTCTCCTGTCCCCAACCTTGCTCTCAATCCTGCCTTGAAGCTGCATTAATTATCAGGGCCTGTGACACAGGCTCACGGGGGCAAAAGACTGTATAAGAAAAAATTTAAAACCAGTGACAGAGCCCACCTCCTCATTTTAACTGAGGCTGCCGAAACCCAGAGAGAGAAATAGACTTGCCTAGGGTCACACAGCACATTAATAGTTTGACCAGGTCTTAAATCCAATCATCTAGTACTCTGTCCAGGCTGATGTCCTGCCACCTAAATAGAAATAGAAAGACATCAAATTAAAAACAATCACCTTTTCATTAAGGAACATATAGACTATTAATGTAGAGAAAAGTGGTGTAAGTAATCCCCATTTTTTCCACCCACAGCTTCGGTAGTTATTGGCACAGGTTAAAAGGTCACCCTAAAGCTGCCAGTTGCCCTCTCTAGTGGTGTGATGGAGCAGGTGGGAGTCTGGGGCAGAGACATGTAAGTGACATTTGAAAGCCAGAAATTTCTGTGGCAGGGTCAGTGCAGAAGGGAGGATGGTTGCCAAAAGTGAGGATTTATCTTATTCTCCATCTTAAAGGGAAAGCATTTAGTTTTTCACCACTAAGTATAGTGTTACCATATGGGTTTTTGTGGATAGCCTTTGAAAGTCTCCATCTATTCCTGGTTTGCTGAGAGTTTTTAATATATAGGGGTGACACATCTTCTCTACATTTTTTCTGAGTCTATTGAAATGATCATAGGATTTTCCCCTTTCACTAATATGCTGAATCATATTGATTTTCAAGTGTTAAACCAACCTTGCATTCCTATGAAGAACTTTGCTTGATCCTATTACTTCTTATATATCTATATTGTTGGATCCAACTGCTAATCTAACAACATAGAATATCTAAGATGTGAAGTAATATGATAAAGTCAAGAATTCCTGTGTATCTCCCTGTTCATTGGGGTTTGTTATGTGATTTTTTTTCCTTGAATGTTTTCAAATGGCCTTAGTATCATGGTAATGCTGACTACTTTTTCTATTTTCTGAGCATGTAAAACTGGTGTCATTTTCTCTTTAAATGTTTAGGAAAGTTTATCATTAAAGCAATTTGGGCCCAAAATTGTTTTGTGAGGAAGGTTTTAAATGATAAAATTGAATTTCAAAAATAGACAGAGGGCCATATTGATATTCCTATTTATTTGTGTCAATTTATGAATTGATATTTGAGCAAGGCACCTGTTCATTTGATTTAAATTGTTCAAAGTGTTAGCACAAAATTATCAAAGTGTTCTGTTATCATTTTTTTTAATGTCTGTGAAAACCATAGTGATGTAGGTTGTGGTTTGTTTGTTTGTTTTTGCCTTCCATGACTAGTAAATTGTATTTTTTCTTTCTCTCTTTTTTCTCCTTCCCCAATTCAAATAGAAGAATAAGCATAGCTGTAAATTTATCATGTTCATTGATCTTTTCAAAGAATGAAACCTGCTATGGTTTCCCTACATAGAAAATTTTCTCAGGTTTTTTGTTTTCTTCTATTTTTTTACACCTTTGCTGTATTCCCTAGTACCTGGATGTACCTGGACATTTGGGATTTTTCCACTCCTGTCCTGTTGTGAACCGTGTGGCAATGGCTAGACTTGGGTTTACATCATCTCCCCATAGATGTCCATCTGTGGAATAAGTTCTCAGAATTACAATGCTGGGTCAAAGGGCAGCCCGTCCACCTTTGGGATTCGGATAAATATTGCCATTAAAATATTCATTTGTCACCCTCTCTCCGCACCGTATGATTCCTTTTCACAGGACGCATGCCTGTTACCCCCTGTCCTTGACAACAGACTAGGTGGACACGACTTTGGGGTTCTGCCGATCTGATCAACGAAAAACCACAGCTCAATGCACTTTTGGGAAAAATCTCTTCTGTTTCCCATCTCTGTTTCTCTTCTGAATGGCAGGTCTTTTACTGATCTATTCCTCAAGCAGTTGTTATTTACATTTTTTTGTTTTGTTTTTCCTTTGGGGGCCTTGCAAAAAGGTTTAAAATTTTTATTTCATGAAATGTATCAATCTCTACTTTAATGACACCTTGATTTTGAGGTGCTGTCAGGAAGAGCTTTGCCCTTCCAAGAAGATGAAGGTGATTTCCAATGTTTTCTTCTGGAACTCTTATGGCTTAATTTTTAAAACTTAAATTCGAGTTTTAATTTTCCAGGTCACTTTAATTATGGATTTATTTATTTATTTATTTATGGTACTGGAGGTAAAACCCTGTGTTGCTTAACCACTGAGCCATATCCCTAGTCCCTTTTTGTAAAATTTATTTAGAGACAGGGTCTCACTAAGTTGCTTAGGACCTCACTGAGTTGCTGAGGCTGGCCTCAACTAACCGTCTTCCTGCCTCAGCCTCCCGAGTCCCTGGGATTACAGGTGTGCACCACAGTGCCCAGCAACTTTCCAGGGTTGAGATATGGACTAACTTTATTCATTTTTTATTACTTTATTATCGTTTTCCTTCCAATTGGTTGTATTGTTGTTCTGTGTTGAATACTTGCTGGTTAATTGTTTCTCTGATGATTTGAGATGGGGTGGCAGTAATTGGTCAATATGAAGTAAATTCAGTCAATTCTCATTTTCCCCAGGAAATAATAAATGACTTGATGTCTCCCTGGTCCCAATTCAAGAGAGAGCCATAGGGATTCACCTCTGGTGTCCCCACTCCTCTCTGAGGATTTTATAGCTACCTCCAAGACCCTTTATTTATTTATTTTTTGTTTAGTTATTTATCTATCTATTTATTTATTTTCAAGATTTTAATGCTTTGGTTTTAGAATTTTAATCAATAGAAATATATAATAATAGAAAGTCACCATCTTATACGAAGAGAGTTGAATTCAAAATGTGTTTCTGACCAAATAGGACAAATGAAGGTCACCTGTTTCATGTGGCCAAAGTATAAGATTTTCATTTGTCCATCTGAGTGGTCTCCCCAGGGTCTCCCCTTGTGCGAGGAGGGTCCTGGCTGACCCCATTCTCTTAAGCCTCCTGTCCTTGACATTGAGGGCTGCACCTCTCCATGTTACCACCTCAGAGCCACAGGTGTCAGGGGCTTAGGAACCATCGCCCCAGCCTTGGGTTTCTGGAATCTATTCTGAAACTCAGGACTTCAGAGTATTCTTCCTCGATCCCCCCTGAGTCCTGGGGGCCATCGCCCAGCAGTGGGGAGGGCAGCACTGATAGGGAAACTGGCCCAGGACGACCAGGTCCACATCTTCCAATCCTCCTCAGGCCGCCATATTGGTGAACATGGTACTGGGGGGCGCTACTTGGCAACTTGAGGCGTTTCTGACCTTGGAAATAAGGTTTGGAGGACGAAGGTCTTCTTCCAGTCCCTGGTGAGACCAGTTCACCTTGGGAAGCTTGGGTCCCTTCCCCTCTTGGAGCCTCAGTTTCTCTCCTGGGTTGCCCTTTGTGCCAGTTCCCTGAGAATCCAAACCCACCACACAGGCAAAGCGCTTTGTCCCCCTAAATCGCCATACACATGTAAGGCCTTACGATTATCTTCGTTCCCATCAAAAACATTTATTGAGGGCCCCCTGTGTCCCAAGGCCCCTTTGCAGGCATCTGCTCCAACACATAACAAATACCTCTTTGAGATGGCTTTAATTGCCCATTCCCTTCCTTTCAGGCCTGATTCATTTCTGATCCCAGCAGCAACAAAGGGAGCTTTGATGGCTGGGGTTCATTTCTGGAAATTAAATTTCCATTTTCAACACTAATGCTACTGTCATCCGCAGTAGTTTCTGTTTCCTTTTATTGTGTCTGACAGAGACCAGCCTCTCGGCCTAAGTGGCTGAATGTGCGTGTGTGTGTAAATGCCCGACATGAAAAGGCAGTTTTGAAAAGCAGAGGGAAAGGAAAACATTTAAAGTAGGAAATTAGAGCAGTCACTGGATCCCACACCGTGGTTAATGAGTGCGCAGAAAGCAAACAGTGGCCAGCTTGGGGACCTCGAGCGTCACAGCCCGTGCGACACTTCTCTTGTTTTTGGAAGGAAATCAGTCATAGTCCTCCCCCACCCCACGGGAAACCTTCACTTGGCATTTTTGAATGCTCCAGGGGGGGACCGGGTTTCTGGTTTCATATCTGTTAAATTTTTCTTTAAAAGACCAGTTTTGTTCAGAAACCCAAACAAAAATTAGCATAGGAAGAATATATGCAGGTCACGCCTGGGCCCCCCTGGGCCTAGATTTCATGGAGTGTGGACGAAACCAAACCATCGGTGGGTTCCTGAGAAGCGAGGCAACCAGTCACTTTGGCTTGATTAGGTAAACTCTCTTAAAAAAAATACCCTCCTATCCCCTACTCTTTATTGAGAATTGTGGGTATAACACCAGCAGGAGGCCCGTCAGTACTTCAAAGCTAAGCAGGCCTTGGAGAGTCTCCTCTTCTGGTTGTTTATCTGTGTTTTCTAAATTTTCTGCATCAGAAGAATTTGGCTGAGGCGGTCCTCAAGACAAGGAGGGCACCTTGGCTTCTTTATTTCACCCCAGGCCTCGGATAGAGGCCCCTTAACTTCTGAAATGAGCAAGTCCACTTGTTTCCTGAGGACCCCTGATAGGCTGGCTCTGTCCTCCCATCCTTGTGTCCCTGGACAGTTTTTGTTTTCTATTTACAAGTGACTCTATCTGAGTAGATCTCTGTGCCTTTGAGAAACTGAGCAAGCCCCGGGAACCTGGTTTGAAGGTGATATATTTACATACAGAGGAGAAGAGCGGAGGAGCCTTCTGCCCATGAGTGTGGGCTGGGCTCTAGCCCATTTAGAATATTCTAAGGGCTGAGGGTATGACCACCCCCCCAATACGCTGACTCAGCAACACTTGGAAACCGGATGCTCCCGGAGGAGGCCTGATTCTGTATCCTGTGGCTCTGGGAACTGGGACAGATCTTTCTCCAAGTGTCTGGGCAGGGGGGTGTGGACTCTGTTGTTGGGAACAGGTTTTGGGGGTGGGACCAGGAATGGGGTGTCCCGCGAGGGAAAAGCAAAGAAGAGGGAGTCAGCTGGTCATGGGGCTGAGAAGCATCTGTGGTGGAATCGCCTTCAAGTCCTCCTTTCTGCCTGAGCTCTCCCATGTTTTCCCTCCTTCATCTCCCTACCTTCCCCCTCCTCCTCCTCCTCCTCCTCCTCCTCCTCCTCCTCCTCCTCTTCTCTCCTCCTTTCTTCTTCTCCTTTACCCTCTTTCTCCATACCCCCAGGCCTTCTTCTTCCTGGTCATGGAGCTGGAGTGGTCTCCCCACCATCAGATCTGGCTCAGTCAACAGAGCCCGAGCAGAAGAGCCACATGATTTTCTTGAGCCAAGGGCACGTAGCGCTGGCACATCTCCCTCAGTCGTTTTCCTTCCTCCAGCTGAAGGCAGATGAGAAGACCCTGTGGGATGGAGAAGCTACACCACAGAAGGACACAAGGTCCCCAAGTAGCAACATGGAAGGAAGCCCCCATGGCCAGAAGCATCTGCCTCAGACATTGCACAAGGAGAAGTGAAGGCTGATGGTCTTTGAGACGTCACAAAGTGGGGCCTGTTTGTTATCACCTTTTGCCTGACTAATGCATGTTGTGGTGTGGGGTCTGTTTGTTACCACCACTTGCCTGACTAATGCAGAATCCAATGCCAAGTTCAAGAGTATGAGGCAGGATCAGTGGTAGAGCCAGGATTTGAGCGATGGAGTCTGAATGACCCTTACACTAACATATGGGTCCATAGTCAATATGATGAGGACAAAATCATGGGGTCTCCACTGCAGGCCTTAAAGATACAGGAGTTGCTTAGTGCAATTAGCTTCCTGGGCTTTGTCCCCCATCTGTCACATGGAGTATTGGACAAGATCAAGAAGAGCCAGTGGAATTTATCCTGGGACCCAACACTGGTGGATGGGTCAGGGCCATGTAGAGCACTGTGTTGAGAAGGGTTCTGAGGTTGGATCAGAGATATGGAGGAAGAGGACCATGGGCAATTAATGGTCAGGCACAGGAAGGGACAGAGGGGACAATGCGCACCAAGAGGAGCAATAGCATGCCAGAGGTTCTCTGATATCTGAGTCTCTCGTGGGCAGATTTCCTCAAAGCTGGATTAGCCAACGTGTCCAGCCATGGTTGACCTCAGAGACTGGCAAGTCGAGGCCCATCCATCTCTTATGGACCTTAATTCTGTATTTTTAATTTCAAAGATACCAAACGTCCACTTCTATAGGCATGGAAATTCTGCCAAGGTTTTCATTTTCTATTCTTCCCAGATTATTCTAAAACAGCTGCATGAAAAGAAGATGCTCTAGTAAACTTGACTCTGGGAGGAAGTTCCGACTGAGTTCTAACCAGGTCAAGTGACTCAGCCAAATTTACTTAAAAAAAAAAAAAAAGATGATGTAGTAAGAGGCCTTGGGAAGAGCTAGTGAATCTGGTGCAACTTGCAAGATAAGCCCTTCAAGCAAGGTGCATAGAGGAGAAAAAGGAACCCATCATTCAAAACCTGGGAGACTCACAGCATGCAGCTAGGCCTCCAGAGTCGCAACCTTGTGGCCAGAAATGCTGGGTGGCTTTAGGCAAATGACATCCGCTCTCTGAGCCTTAGCTTCCTCATCTCTAAAATAAGGGTTTTGGACTCCGTGAGTGTGTTCCTTGCACTTTAAAAATTCAGAGAGGATTCAGAGAGGATGTGTGGAGTGGAGGAAGAATAGGGCTGAGTGTGTGGGGTCCTGGACAGGGTGGGAACAGCCCCAGCGGCCCCAGAGGCCCCAGCGGCAGAAAGGGTGCCATCTGAACACAGCACAGCTGCCTAAATACTTAGCCTCCAGATCCCACGCCAGCCCCCATGCTCTGGTCTGGCCTAGCGGGGAGCTCTCACTCTGCCTCTGGGTTTCTGTGGGTTTACCTCCTAAACTTGATATTCAACCCCCAAGTTGGCTGTGGCTCCCCTCTGGTTTAACTTGGACTTGGTCCTATGTGGTTTGCACATGTTAGTCCTGATCACGGACACGGCCCTGCGCTACAGACCACTTCAACTTTCCAAAGTACTTCTGCCCACATGAACACCTGGACCCACAGCCCAACCCATGCATCGTGACTTCTCTTCCTCGCTTTCTTCAGCTGCAAATGTGATGCCCAGTTACCCTGCGTGGGAACCATTCACTGTGGCCCCAGGCCGCCATGATTTGAGTCTTGGTTCTATTACTTACTAGCTTGTTACTTGGGGTAAGTGACTTACCCTCTCTGAACTGTGGTTTCCTCATATATAAAGAGGGGGAAAGGCAGCACCTCCTGCATAAGCTATTCTCAGATTAAATGATTTAAAAAATGTGCTTGGAGCAGGGCCTGACACATGCTTAGTGCTGCCAATGTATTCACTGCTGTCTTCTCAACAGTCGCACAATCAGGAAACAACTAATAATAATAAGGGTAAGACCTGACGTCTTCCCCATGGCACCTGGGCGTTCCCAACAGGGATGATAGTATCTCCACAAGGGCAAAAATTTGTTCTTGGCAAGTGACGGCAATCTGACTCTTCAACTATATAAAGTGAAAGCGTAGAGCCAGCATATGAATAGGCTGTGGCTTCGGATTTTCACGTCCAAGGCAATGGAGGGCCACCACGAGAAAGAATGAAACACTGCGCTGCTCCCTTTCTTAGGTAGCACTTGGCTCCGAGTCTGTCCATCCGACCTTTGCAAAAATTTCTAGTTGCTTTTCCTGCAGCGAAGCTGTCTCGGAGCTCCTGGGCAGGTGCATTCTCTCCCCCCTCCTCCTGGTCCTTTCCTGGCACAGAGGCATCGTGATGGGCAGATGGCGCTGCCCAGGACCCAGCATGATCAAGGCTCTGGGTTCGGTCCTTAGCGCCACATAAAAATAAGCAAATAAAAGAAAGTCATTCTGTCCATCTACAACTATAAAAAATTAGTTCTTAGGCCTTCAGATTTTTTGATCTGTGATGGAGGTGGGGGAGTCAAGGGGATAAAACAGGACCCAGGCATCCTGGGCATATGAAGAATGGCCAAGCCCAGATGAGCACCTACTGTGTGCCAGCAGGTGTTCAAAACACTCTGTACACATTGCCTCACTGTATCCTTGAAACGAGCCAGTGGGGTAGACATTGCTGTGGGTGGCATTCAGTTCATACAGGACAAGAGAGGTTTAATAATGTGCACAAGGTCTCAGAGCTAAAATGAGGGAGAGCTGAGATGGAGAGTCAGGGTGCACAGTCTTGCTAGCCTTGCTGTCTTCCCTTGGGATGAAGAGGAGGAAGAGGAGGCAAAGGGAAGGCAGTGTGGGTCCATTTGGGGGTCCCCCATTCTCCCCTGGGTTTGGGCCTGGTGTGACCTGTCATTTCTGCACATGCACAGCTGAGGCCTGTGGAGGAGGGCATGGCTGCCGCCTTGGGACAGCCCGGCTCCTGCTGCGCTCATCAAGCCCCACAGCCAGCCGCTGCGCCCGTGGTCTCCAGGCCTCTGCCTCGTGCTGCCCTCCCTCTCACTTCTCCCGGTGCCCTCCAGCATCTGCAGTGGCTTAGAGCGCCCCCTACAGAAGCGCCCAGGACCTGCCGCTGCTCGGGTGGACCCCCTTCCCTCAGCGCCCCTCACTCTCTGCCAAGGGACCTCCCTCTCCATCCCATTCGCAGAGGATTCCAGAATGACTCTGAGAGCAAACCGCTTGGCTCCAGATCCCAGCTTGGTCACTCTTTAGCTGGGTGACCTGGGGCCAGCTGCGTTAACGCGCGGTGCCCGTGCTTCTCCAGCTGGGAAGGAGCGAGGGCCACACGCGGGCACCCGGTGCCCGGTGCCCTAGGAGGCCTGAAGGGGTTCGTGTGTGCAGAGCGCACGCGGCCTGTGCGTGACCATCATATCTTCATTGGGGAGGAACGAGGCTGAGATCCCGGTTCAGAACTGTCCCTGGGGAGCTTCCCCGCAGCCGGGTGTCCAGCCTCTTGCCCGCGCACTGAAGGGTGCGCTCCACGCTGGCTGGTGAGAGAACGCGCTTTACTGGAACCCAAAGCCTGTCCACTACATCCAGCCATGGTTCTGCCTGGGCCCTAAGAAACGGACCTGTGCCCCTTTTCTGTTTTCCTGACAAGCTAGGAAAGGGCTCCTTTCTCAAGGTTTGTTTTTTTTTTTTTTTTCTCTTTCCCTTGCATCGCACAGCTCCTTCGCGTCAAATCATGCCTTTCATTTTATAAATGGGAAAATCAAGACCAAAAGGGCAGGCAATTGCCCAGGGTAACAAACCAACAGTATCCAGGAAATGGAACCCAGACCTCCTGGTTTCTGGTCCAAAGTGCTCACCGTGAGCCCACCAGTGACCCCCTTAGTTGTCAGGTAGATGGGGTGTGACAAGGATGTGCTGGCATTGATCAGATGGCATGAAATTTTAGTAATCTTCCCCCTGTCCCTCACCTGCCTCCCTGGCTCACTGACCAGGTCTGTCAGAGCACTCAGCATTCTTGTGTTGGGACTCACTGTCTTTGGGACATGGCCACCTTTTCAGAAGATACGCCTGGAGGCGTAGTCAGTCACACTGTGTGTGAATGAAGGTGCCTTCTAGGGGGAGCTGGGAAGAGAATGGGGGAATCATGTAGGAGGCTGAGTGTTTGAGAGCCTGAGGCTTAGGGCAGGTCCTGGGGGGAAGTGCCAGGGCCTCACCAAGGGGTGCAGAGTTTGGCCTTGACCCTGGGTGGGGGGCCATATGGATTTCAGCGACCACTGTTCTCGTGGTTCATTCTTCACCCCACACAGGCACACTAGAGTTTGATATGTCATTCTGGGTTCCTGGAGTCAGGCCCATGTCCTGCAGAGGCTGAGAGAGCCTTTCCTGCCCAGTGTGTCACTCACAGTGCAGAGCTCACAAATGGCAGGACCAAGGCTTGAACTCACAATCAGACTCCAAGGACTCTAAGACCTTGACCACCGCACTGTCTTCTCTTGCCCATTGTAGTCGATTAAATGCTTGGCCCAATCCTCTGTCCCTGTCTATACCCATACAGTGACTTCTTAGCTCCTCCTACCACAGGAGTAATGAACCAGCTCTTGACCTTGACCTTGACCTTGGGGATTCAGCTTGTTGAAGTCAGTGCAATGGGAATGACCAGGAGTGTGGGGAGCATTCACACCAACATCTCAAATGCCTGCATTTACCAGTGTTAAACTTGGCTATGTCCACCTTCCCCAGGGAGCCATGGGGCCTCTGGTCTTTCTGCAGATGAACCTGGAGGAGCAGAAAGAGACCAGGATCAGCAGGAGGGGTGCCAGGTGCACCCAGCAAGATCGCCAGTCCCCAGCAGAGCGGGAAACCTGCTCTTTATGTAACCTTCAAGCAGAGGCTGCTGGTCACCTGGCATTAGGGTGATTGAAAGGAAAACCTGGCTGTCTGCCTCTGTCCTGCTTGGTGGCCTCTGGCTCTGCAGGGCCCCCATCATGAGGACCTTCTGATGAAATGCACTGAGCATTCACTTGGGCTGTGGCCTTCATCCTGAGCTCTAGCCTCAACCCTGCCGTGCACAAGTCAAGGTGACCTTGGAGACACCCACGCCTCCTCTGGGCTTCAGTTTTCTCAGACATGAAGTGAGAGAGGGCCAGTGAGTGTCCTCCAGCCCTAACATGAATGGTTGCTGGTGCATGAGGACTGGGAGAGCGTGGTGTGAAACACATATCGGAAAGATGTCCACGTGTGGAAATGGGAGGCCTAAATCCCAGTGTCAAAAGCAAATGAAAACACCTGGGGAGAGTCACTTTAGAATCAGGGGCAGACTCTTGGAAGCATAATAGGTTCCGGGAAAGAGTCACGTAGAAAAGGTCCTGTCAGGCACGTCCAATGCTGTGACATGTTAGATCTGTTCCCTTTTGATCCAGTGGCCTTGAATTACCCGCAGCCCGGCTGCCTCAGTGTCTTTCAACCCCTAAGGCAGTTAGGAGCAGGGGCTGCCCTTGGACAAGCCTGGGTGGAACCGGGTCTCTCCTCTTCCTGGCCCTGTGACCTTGGGAAGGGCCTGTCTTCTGGGGGCTACCTGAAGTGTCAAGTGGGAGGACGGAGCTTAGGGGTCCTGCCAGGCACCAGGCCCTGTGTTAGCTACTTGGTTGGGATTAGGGGTTTAAGCGTCACCTAGCCCCTGGGTCGGTCACTATGTACTGCCACGTCCCCTTTACAGAGGGAGCAAGGAGGCTTAGAGAAGTTAAGTAACTTGTGGAAGGTAGCACAGCCGTGCCTGCCAGGACCTGAGCGGGGGCAGTCTGGTGGCAGGGGCTCTAACCACTGCCCCTCAGGGGGCGGAGGCCACAGGGTCACAGGAAGTGCTCAGACCACCCTGGGGAAGGGCTCCAGAGTCAGAATCCCTGGGAAACCCTCGAGAGCTCCATGCACAGCAGCGTGATGGGGAGCAAGCCCTCTCTGCCTGTCTCTGGGCTGCAGCAGCTGATGCAAATTTGGGCTGCTATTGGCTCCATCTTTTCTTTTTTAAAACATCAAAGAATGGCTGAGTGACTTAGTTGTTTCTGTCCTCTCTGATTATGAATGCCCCGGGGGGGGGGGTGGGGAAAGGGGACAAAAATCAATGTGGGTGCCAACTGCAGCCCTGGTTCCTTAGAGGAGAGCCAGTTGTCCTGAGGGGTGAGTCCCCGATCAGCCAGGCGCCGGGAGCCCTGGGACAGAAGTCTCATTCCTGTCTCTGGCCCTGTGTGCGGATGCCTGATCGCTTTTTAGAGGTGGCGCATGGTGTGGCTCTTTGGAGAGGCAAAGCCAGAGGCCTGATTTGGGGCAGGGGGAAGGGAGGCTCTGCAGTTTCCAGCATTCTGGAGAGCTACTTGGGCACCCCTGGCCACCATCCTCCCCGGGGTGGGGGGAGTGCGCGCGGGAGGGAGGGAGCTGCCACCAGAGAAATCTGTGCTGAACCCTGGAGGAGGCGCAGCTGCCCAGCTAGGGTTTCAGAATCAGATGGTGCAAGGGAAGGAGGCAGATCCAGCAGCTAATTAGTTTAAATTGCTGCAAGGCAGGAATTAAGGGTTAAGTTTCAAGTAACCAGTACCAGGAAAAAAAAAAAGTCCTCACTAGAAATAAACCAAAGCTGGCATTAAAAGAGTGAAAGAATAATAAAGTGTAATTTCCGGGTCAATTTGTCTTTATTGGCTGACGCATTTGCAGATCACTCATTCATTCCTGCATTCACTCATTCAGCCAGGGCGGGACCACCCCCCCACACCCCACCCCCCACCCCCGTCACAGACTAGGCCTGTGCTTGGGTTTAGGGTCCATCTAAAACGCAGTTTGCATTTTTACTTCTTCTTGTTCTTGCTTTGATTCCCAAGGACTGGGGACTCCAATATCTCATCAAGGCTTAGGGTGTCAAGCACATCTAAATCTGGTCCCACATTCAACAAGCATTGACTGCTAAGTCCAAATGGGTGTTGGCTACACAGAAGTGGCTGTTCCCGTCAGTCAAGGGGTCAAGAAGGGAGAAAATAGAGATGTACTAGGGCACTAGTATAGCTAGGGCTGTCCTAGGGCATTTGCTAGGTGTTAGGTGGGGTATCCAGTGCCATTAAGGACTTGTATATTCTCCACTGATGATGGGTACACACACACACACACACACACACACACACACACATACACATAGAATAAGGAATTGGCACACACATACAATTTTAGAGGTTGGCAAGTCTCAAGATCCGCAGCCACAGACAGCAAGCTAGAGACCTAGCAGGGCCAATGGTATTATTCCAGTCTAAAAGCCAGCAGACCGGAGACCCAGGAAGAGCCCATGTTTTAGTTTGAGTCCAAAGGTAGGTAAAAGCCAATGTCCCAGCTCCAAGGCACCCGGGCAGGAAAAGCTGTGTCTCACTCCCAAGGAGACACAGTCATTTTATTCTATTCATGCCTTAAACTGATTGAATGAGGCCCACCTACATCAGGGAATCTCCCTGACTCAGTCTGCTGATTCGTATCTTCATCCCATACAGAAACACTCTCATGAGCACACCCAGACTAACTATCTGGACACCCCTGTGGCCCAGTCAAGGTGGACACATAAAATTAACCTCACGACTGTGAACATGACTCTTTAGTTAAATGTGCTGTGATTGTGTAAGAGAGAGGGAATAGAGGTCCCCCACAGGGGACCATGAGATAGGCGGGTGGAGCCATTGGGAAAGCAGCCAGGCTAAGGGACACAGCTTGCCCAATGCGCTTGATGGAGACAGAGTATCTGCGGTGGGGGCTCCGTGTGCCATTAACAGAATTATTTCAAACCAAACAAACTGGTTTAAACTGCAGAAAATAACAGGTAGACTTTTAGTAAGGGGACCATCATCCTGGTTTGCCCAGGACAGCCCCAGTCTGTACCTGTTGTCTTGGTGTTGCTCTTGATTTGGCCTTTGTCCCCAATGAGTGTCTCAATTTAGATGATAAATTGTATTGTCACCTTCAATCTTCGGGCAGTTTGCGTTGGAGCTGTCAACATAGTCCTTGGTGTTGGGAAAGGCTGCTTATCATCTAACTTACATCCTGCCAGCTGCAACCAAAGCCTGCTGTCACCGTGCTGATGTCAATGGCACCAACCACCCAAAACAACCAGTGCTGGGAGTGGCACCAGAGGCTCTTCCAGGCCTCGGGCGAGAGTGCACATGGGCCTCTTGAGTAGCAGGACCGGAGAACTGCATCTGGGGATTCCGGCTTTCAGGGGATCCCAACACCTGAGCAGGTAAAGATGATCCAGAGGATTAGAGCTTCAGAGGAGGCGCCCAGGGCTCCAGAGCCCCACCAGAGCCCTCTCACGACCGACCGGCCAGTGCTACAGGCAGAGCTTTCTGAGGAGCTCAGTATTAATTAATGCTCAGTAACTGAGCACCTGCCCTGCTGTCACCTCACCCCCTGCAGATGACACTCTACACAGCTGCCAAAAGAGATTCCTTTTTTTTTTTAAGGTTTTATTTGTTTAGAGAAGTTGTGGGATCACAGCAGGATGGTGAGGAAGGCAAAGCCACCTGGAGTGAGACATTTATTCCAACCAATGACATTTTGTCACCCAAAGTGCACCATGTCCACAGGGCTCACTCCTGGGGTCATTCACTGTAGGGTTCTGGACAGATGTGTAAGGACACGTGTCCGTCACAACAGCATCCTCAGATCCTCTGACTCCTTCCCCCGGGCACCCTCAGCTCTTTCCACAGTCTCTAGAGCTGTGCCTTTTCCTGAATGTCACATAGTTGGGATCACAGGACATAGAGTCTTTTCAGATGGGCTCTTTTCACCCTGGAACATGCATGTAGGGTCCTCACTGTCTTCATAGCTCGACAGCTCACTTCTTTTAGAGCCGTATAATATTTGGTGGTCTGAATGTCCTGCAGTTCAGCGATCCATCCACCCACTCAGGGACGTCTTGGTGGATCCCAAAGAGATCTTTTTAAGATGGAAAGCGGAGAAGTCACTTTCAACACACCCAGGCTTCCCGTGACAGAGACTCGCATCCAGGCCTCTCACCAGGGCCACCCTGCAGTTCTGACCCCTGGCTCCCCATCCAAAAGTCTTGCTCGGGTGGAAAAGGGCTGACTCCTAGTGAGTTTCCTGTCTTTGTTTGGATGTAAGCAAAGGGAGGGTGTGGTGGATATTTTAGAAAGAAGTAAAACTTAAAAAGGGAAGATTCTAGTAGCTGAATTTTAAGTCTATTTTAATGTTATTCTACGATAAGTTTTTGTTTTTGTTGTTGTTGTTGTTGTTGTTTTTATAGTTGTGAGCCATTATTTTTTTCCTTCTGCCTCCTAAATCTTTCCCAAGAGCTGGAGATACTAATCGAAATGGAGGCTGATTCGGGTCCTCAGTGGGCTCCGGGGCGGTGGGCAGGATGACAGGGCTCCCACGCTGGCCAGGCTCACTTTCTGGATGCCTTGCTCTCCCCAGACTGGAGAAAGGCCTTTGGCCCTCAGGACAGCGTCAGCTCATCCCCAGAAAACGAGATGGTAGAAACGACCACCATCCCCACCTCACAGATGAGGGCCCTGAGGACAGAGAGCTTGGGGAGCGCGTTCAGGGTCACAGAGCTGGCCGGCCGGTGGACTTGGCTTTGAAGCCAGGCAGGCAGCGTGGTTTTCAAACCTGCCTGACAGCTCTGAGCCTCTCCAGCCAGGTGCCTGTTTTCACATGCCAACTTCAGCTATTGAAGCACTTCCTGGCAGTCAGATTGGGTCTCACTGGCTCCCAGGCCCTTTGCATGCATGGGCTTGGGCTGTCACCTTTGGGACCAGGACTCCAGGGCTCATCTCTTGGATGGGCCCTCTCGCCTGGCACAGCCAGTGCAGAGACCTGAGCTGGGTCACAGCAGACAGTGTGGATGACTCTGGGCAGCTGACCTACCTTTCCTGGGTCCTCTACTCATCTGGTAGGTTTCCACTGCTTTGCTACTTCCTCGGCAGGCCTTACTTGACCCTCTGCCCTGCCCCACCCTAGGGGTGTCAGGCTGCGCTAGGTTGTGCTGCAGTAACAACCTCCAGCATTCAATGGCCCTTCACAGCTGAATCACACCCAGTAGCTGCAGTTCAGGCACCTGTCTGGGGTCTGGTTCTTACATGCAGTAAATTCAGGCTATTTCCACCTCATGCTGCTGCCTTCTCAACCCCCATGCCTCAAAGGGAAACAAGAGGCTGCAGAATCATGGGCGATGTTTGAATGGCGTATATATAGTCACCCTTCCTTGGTCAAAACCAATCACCTGACCCCAAAGGGATGGGGAACTAGTATCCTGAGGCCCAGGCAGGGGAGGAGAACTGGGTAGGGTGAGCACTAGTAATGTGGTTCCACGGTAGATCAGCCCTTCTTATTATTATTCTCATATCAATATGTGCCTTATTTATATATCAGTTGTTATTATACATCTGTGCAATTATATAATGGCTATCGGTCTCTTTTGCAATTGCCATTAACATGTAATTCCTATGAAGTAGGAACCAGATCCACATTTGCTTTCTGTTCAATGAGTGGATAAATGAATGGATTTATGAATGGGTGGATGGAGGGACAAATGTATTTATGAATAGATGAATAGGTGAATAGATGGATTTATGAATGGATGGATGGATGGATGGATAGATGGATGGATTTATGAATGATGGATGAATGGATGGATGGATGGACAAATGGATGGATGGTTGAATGAATGAGGAGGTAGGGAGCCCTTTGTATGAAAAAGAAGATTTGTTAGATGTGTCATTTCCTCTCAAGTTTCAGAACTTAGTATATTCCTATAAGGGCTAATTAACATTTCCCAGGGGATTAATATCTGAGATCTTTCAGAAAATCATTGCTGTTCAGGGTTCAAGATGGAAGCGAAATCCCCAGGAGAAGTTGGCATCTTGGAACCCAGGCCCCGCTTCTCTCCCAGCTCCTTTATTCCTGACCTGCCGGGCTCGGTGTTTGACCTGGGACCCTGTGACACCTCTGCCTGCCCGGGAAAGGCTCCTTGCCTGGGCCACGTTACAGCTTCCCTGGCTCCTCGTCCCTGAGCACAGGTGGAATCACAGTGATCCCCCTCCTAAAACCACCAGTCAGTCAGCTTCCTGTTGATGCCACAAAATACCTGAGCAAATCAGCTATAAAGGAAGAAGGTTTATCTTGGCTCATGGTTTGGGGTTTCATTCCTTAGTCACTTGGCCCTGTTGCTTTGGGCCTGTGGTAGCAGAGTGCATCATGGCGGGGAGCAAACAGCAGTGGAGCTGCCAGATCATCCTTGTGGCTGGGAAGCAGGGAAGGAGCGGAGGCTCTGGTCCCAATATCCCTTCAAGGACACCCCCCCAATGACCTAACTTCCTTCCAAGAGGCCCCGCCTTTTAATAGTTCCACAGCCTCCCAGTAGTGCCCAGGTTGGCAAGTATTTAGCATGGATCTGGGGGGGGACACTTATTCAAGTCATATAGCAGGCTTAATTAAGAAGGCTCTGCCTTTGAGATGTGCCAGGAGGCGTCTGGGCCCACACTGCAGAAGGGGTCATCTCAGGACCTCAGAGCCTTTTCAGCACCACCTAGAACTTCATTCAAATAATCTCCTTGCCCCCATAGCTCTGCCACTTGGTGAGAGGTTACCACAGAGAAGGCCAGTGCCTGGTGGAATGGCTGAACTCCAGGGTAGTGAGGAGTGTCCACAGAGGTCACCTCAGGACTCCTCTGAGTTGCATGATTATTTCATACAGTCATGAGAAGTGGAGTTGTCACACGTGGTGGTCACCAGCCATGCCGCCACCATGTTCAGATCCTCCTCCATCAGGGCCCCATAGAGCTGCGTCTCCACCCAGCCCACGGCACAGACACTGACTCGCTTTGGCCAACGGGATGTGAGTGGAAGTGAATCACTTCTGGGCAGAAAACTGGAGAGTGGGTGTGCAATTCGCCCTCGGCCTCCTTCCCCTGCCACAAGCTGGTGACGTTCCAGGAAAGCTCAGCTGCCCAGGTCCCTGAAGGAGGAACGTGCAGGCCACGATCCTCAGCTGCCCGCAGTGTCTATATGGAGTGAGTGAAATGTCCACCACCATCGGGGTAAGACGCACGCTTGCCCTAGGTCATCCTGCCTTGGTGGGTGTGCCAGAATACAGTGTCCCAGGGAGGACAGCAGGCACTCGGAGCAGGCCCAGGGAGCAGACCTCTGGCATTAGGCCATCCCGGCTTCTGATCCCGCTGGAGGCTGAGTGACTTGGGGTAAGTTAGTGAACATCTCTGGGCTTCATTTTCCATTTCTGAACAATGGGGCTAGACCGGTCTCAGGACTGCTGTGAGGGGCGGACATAAGGTGCCCCTGGTTAAGTGAATGCTCAGTAAACGCAGCCGCAGAGTGAAGCGCCGTGTCACCAGGTGCCACCCGTATTGTGGCCTGCTTGCTTTGCTCAACGACTCGTCTCTGTTTCAGGCCAAGAGCTAGAAACCAGCCCACTGGGTGCTGCATTTCCTGGGGATTTGTCTGTGCTCTGCAGGGTCCTCAGGGGATGAGGGCCACCATCCCTGTGGCCTCTTGGCGTCTGCTGACTCATCCTCATCCCCACCTGGCCACAGGGACACTGCTGTGATGTCCTTCCTGACTGAGCAATGTCTCCTCGTGTGTCAGCTCCAGGGTCCACACCGGGCTGCTCAGAGGACACTCCACACTGACCTCTTCTCTCTTGGCTGTGGGCAGCCTCTGCACAGGAGCAGAAGGACCTGGGGTCCTCGGCTGGCCCCAGGAGGCCCCGGGGGGCAGTGTGCCCCTCTGTCACAGCTCTGCTCCGCACTGGGGGTCTTGCTCCTCCTCTGGGGATGCTGGGAGGTGGCCGGTGTTAAGGCTCTTCCCCAGGCCAGGTGGCTACAGGTTCCTCTGGACTTCTTTGGATCCCCCATCCCCTGAGGCTACTCATCTAATCTCAGGGGACAGTAGACATGACTCTGGCCCTCATGTCTTTTCTAAGGAGATCCGGGGCCCAGGCTCTGGGCTTACAAATACTTTTTGTGTTTTTTCCTTCACGTCGTTTCCTGGAGACAATGGATGCCCTACGGTGGGGCTGCCCCGGGATAAGACGGCCTCACGGTGAGCAGGAAGTAGCAGGAAAAATCGTGAGTGGTAGGTATTTTAAGTGACCACCCGGCCGCGATCTGTTCCTATAATTACTTTAAGCATCATGGCCGTGAGGGTTAGGGGCTCATTTATTAATAAACAAGCTCCGTGTGCCCTGGGGGCCCCTCCCCCATTCAGATACCACCCATGTAATCACGGCTCTATTGTTGCCACAAAAAGTATTTCCTGCTTGATGGCTAAATGAAATAGGTAAGTTATAGAAGGACAAATGCATCATGAGGTATCTAGAGAAATTGAAGTCATCACAGCAGATAGCAGCATGCTGGGAGCCAGGGTTGGGGAGGAGGTGTTAGAGGGTCTGCTGTACCATGAGTTTAAAGTTTCAGTTGTGTGAGATGAATAAGTTCTGGAGTTCTGCTTGGTGACATTGCACTTTGGTTACTGAACCCAAGTTGGTTTACTCATTGCTTTAGAAGGACCCAGTGAATCAAGTATGAATTGTTGGGGAAAGGAAAATGATTTATTGGGTAAGCTGGCAAGACACAGAGATGGTGAATGAGTCCCCAGAAGGACCATCTTAACTTAACGTGGTTTAAGTACCCTTCATGTATATGAGGAAGTGATTGAGGAAAACCAATACTTGGTTATCTGGTTGATTTGCACCAGTCTTGAGGGAGAGGAGAGAGATTAGGGAAATTTTTGCATGCTGCTACTTTAGATGATTAATGAGGGCTGTGTGGTCAGATAAATGCATGCAGCTAACAATACTATGATGGACACTTAAAATTTTGTTTTATTTCAATAAAAAACAAAGAAGGAAGAGAGAGGTCATTGGAGAGGGTGGACAACCAAAGGTGCCTTCCATGTCTATTGGCACCAATTCTGACCTATGAGAGGTGTTTCTATCTTGGATGGGGGATTTTGAGGAAACTCCAACTGCCTTTATATTGACATTTTCCAACTAGTTCTACATATTACAGGAGAATAGGTGTTTCCTATTTGAAAAATAATTTTTAAAGTTTTTGATTTATTTACTTTTCCACAGATCCTGCCTGGGTTATCAGCCCCCCTCTGACTTCTCCGTTCTGAAGACCAGAGGTGTCCAGGGAAGAATCATACAGTCCTTGCTTTGTGTACTGCTCTGCCCTGTGCATTTATTTTTCTTCTCTCCCTAGGTGGGTTGTAAGTTCTTCTATGTCAGACACATTTCTTCTAGATTGTCAGAGGATCAGGGCTGAGAACTTGGGCTGAGCACAATAAATACCAATTAAATAACTTATGGCGTGGCCTGTTTCAGGTCAAGTCCTGAGAGAGAGGACAAATATGTGGTCATGTACTATCAATCCATTTCTCAAAAAATACTATCATTTTCCTATTTGGATTCCTGGTAATAAAAGACAACTTGAAGAACTTAAATGTTGGGAAGACAAAAGCAATAAGAAGCAAATAATTACATAATAAAAACAAATTCTATTTAAAAAAAAAAAGTATTTCCTGGCCTCTGGCTCATGGTTCTTGCCTCCTCTCAGCTCCTGCTTGATCACTGTCTCTGGTCAAGATCAATCTGTATGTAAATGAAGTTGTCCTGTGCTCACGTCTCATTTGCTCTTGTCCCTGTCATCAATGGCTGCACACAAATGACCCCCACCCCACGTGAATGCTTAAAGCCATCACTTCATTGTGTTAATGGAGTCAAGTGAAGAATTTGGGAAGGGTAGAGTGGAGATGGTAGGTCCTATGCCATGGTCCTTGGGTCTCTTCTGGGACGATCCTCAGGAGGGTGTTGACTTGATGGCTGGGGAGGGACCACCGGAGATGTCTTTCCTCCCAGCTCTGATTGGATGCTGAATGTCAGCTGGACCCCACACGTGCACTGGGCTCCCTCCCATCATGGCGGCCTCGGAGGTCTTACAAGGCCGTGCAGGGCCCCCCAAGGCAAATACACCAAGAGAACAAGGCCGAGACCCTGTTGTCTCTTGGGAACGGACCTTGTGTGTGATACTCCAGCACTGCCACCTTAAGTTCCCGATTCAAGGCGGGAAAACTCTCGACCTCACCTTTCGGTTGGAAGACTGTCTGTGTCTGTCCATTTCCTGTGGCTCCCTGGGATACCACAGAGTGGGTGTTTTATAGACATTTCTTCCTCCCATCATTCCTTACACTGCGGAGTGCAAGAGCCCTGCTCAGCATCTACTCAGCCTCTGGGGAGGGTCTTCATGCTGCACCATAACAGGAGAGACAGAGAGAGCACGCGAGCTCGGGTCTCCCTTCCTCTTTTTGTCAAGCCATCAATGCCATCCTGGGGCTCCATGCCCCTGATCTCATCTAACCTGATCACCTCCCCAAAGCTCTGCCTCCAAACACCACTCACTCGTGAATTAGGAGAGTAAGTACCCATCACTTGAACTCTGGGGGGCCACCTTCAGCAAATCACAGGGTCGTAAGAGCCTCTGGTCGGAAAGATGACATCCACCACCATCTAGAGACGTCCCCTCTAGGGTTGAGAAAATGACTTACTTCTCTCTGAACTTTTTCCAGACCTCTCCCATAGCATCTTGAATGTAACACTGTTCAGCGACTTTTGTTGACTGGCCCGCGATGGGGACAGTCACATGAATATGATGGATCGCGAGGATCAGGCGCAGAGAGCATTTCACCATTGACAACCACTCAGATCCGCGCATGGCTCACGTTCACCCTCACCTCGCTGGCCCCTGAGCCTCCAGAGAGGTCAGAGGACTTGTCTAAAGTCCCTGCCGCTGGCAAAGGACAGATTCGAACCCAGGATTTGCCATCTGGCC
This sequence comes from Callospermophilus lateralis, assembly GCF_048772815.1. Lineage (NCBI taxonomy): Eukaryota > Metazoa > Chordata > Mammalia > Rodentia > Sciuridae > Callospermophilus > Callospermophilus lateralis. The sequence goes on along the minus strand of NC_135318.1, from coordinate 73,566,529 downwards.
CAGACTGGTCCCCATAGAGGGGGACAAAGGCCCCAAGGAAACGAAGCTGAGAAGAGAGTCCGGTGTGTCCGAGTCCTGCCCGTCTGGCCAGCCCCCTCCAACATCTGCAGCCCGTGGCCACTGCCCGCTCTGTCCTTTCCAGGGCTCACTTCGAAAGCCAGGCTCCTGGGAACCCGGATGGTTGGCAGTGGTCTCTCAGCGAACTCGACTCCTGAAACCCCTGGTCAGTTTCACAAGGACTAAGACACAGGGCATCCAAGGCACAAGCAGCCATCGTCACACGGCTGGGCGGGCACCAGGAAGGATGGCGGCCACTGATGCCGTTGCCCCCCCTCCTTTTTTTTTTTTTTTTTAAATATTCTGTGGGCGATTCCAGCGCTCGGCCATCTGTTCCTTGTTGTGGGTGGTTAAGTGGAATGGGCTGCCAATACGAATAGCCCTAGTGACGTTTGTTTGCATAAATTGTTTTGAAAGCTTCATGACGAATTTTCAGGATTACTTGCCATGGTGGGGGCCTCGGCGGAGGTGGAAATATAAATTTAGCTGTGCCAGTTGGAATCTATTAATTTTTCTTGCAGCCCGTCGCCCCGGCTCTACTGCTTCATTGACTGTGTGACCTTGGGCAGGTGAATCAACATCTCTGGTCTTTAGTTTCCCTGTCGTCTCAATGGTGGGTGATAGGCATAGTAGCTACTTTGGGGGATCACAAATTTGAAAGAATATGATGCATAGGAAGGACCCAGCACCTGCAGTATGTGCCTACTAAGTGGAAGAAATTAGAGTCCTTTTCTGAAAGGAGGGGAAGAAGGGACCCACTTAGTGTGCGGGATTCGATAGCCCTGGGGTTGCTCTCTGGGTGACTGTGGAAAGTTGTTTGTCCTCTCTGAGCCTCAGGTTTTAGACTTGGAGATAACAGGACACGAGGGCCCCAAAGGCACCTTACAAGACTCAGTGGCCCTGGGTCAAGTCCTCACGATGGCCAGGGCCACTGTGCTGCCACAGACACAGGGGCAGCTTCCGGGGGAGTCCGGCCCTGTCCAGGGGGCGCCCACCCACTCTGCGCCCGGGCTGCTCTGATGGCGTGGATCCCTGGGGCAGCGCGTCCAGAAGGAGCTGTGTTGGGGGGCAGGGGGCAGGGGGGCTCCCACACGGAGTCCTGCTTTGGACTAAGGCAGGGGACCTTAAGACTGCCCCCTGCCCACACCGGGCTGGTAAAGAGGGGAGCCCAGTGCCGAGGCGGAGGCTTGTGTGGAACTGCACCTGGTTGGGGACTCCCCTGGGCTGCTGCCAGGTCTCCAGGGGTCCCTGGGGCATGTCTAGGGAAACAGTCCACGTCCAGTTGGTTCTCTTAGGGCAAGGGAGAGTGAGACCAGGACAGGATCAGGGACACTGGGCAGGGCTGGGTGTGGGGTGGGGTGGGGTGGGAGATGGAGAGAAAGTAACCAAAGCACAAGACTAAGAAGGGCGGCTAGAGTGGGCTCATCTGGTACAGTGCCCGCCTGGCAGCAAAGGGCCTGGGTTCACCCCAGCACCACCACAGAAGGGCAGGTGGAGAGGCGCAGGAGGCAGATAAAGAGGAAAGGGGGGAGGAAGAGACAAAGGGTCAGAGAACGACAGAGATTAAGAGATGGAAAGAGAGAAACTCAAAGGGACAGAGAGGGTCACAGATGAAGAGGGAGACATGCAGAGAGTGAGGACTGGACATGGAGACAGGAAGGAGAGATAAAGGGAGAGACAGAGAGAGTTGGAGGGCAGAGGTCCATGGCTGCCCATCTATGGCTGATGCCACAGCGGGGAGTCCAGTCCGCACAGGGATCTGCACAGCCAGTGACCATAAGAAGTGACGTGGGACCCAGCTGACCACAAGCACCCAGCCGGGCCCCCTGACAGGCCGTCCAGGCTCCGGGGGCCTGCCCAGGCCTTTCATCTTCCGCCCTGCGTTCCCCACCTAAGGCCAGGGGCAGATGGAGGGAGGCTGGAGCCGCTGGGCGGGCGTAGGGGTCCCACGGATGACAGTTAAATCGTCGGCCTCTGTTCCTCATTTACGTCACAGACAGAAGAGGCTTGGGATGACCTCCCTAAATGAAAGCCAGCTGCCACCGCCCCTCCCCGCGGCGGGCCTCACTTCAGAAGGTCCTCGACTCTCAACCTGTACCTGCCGCGACCGACAAGCCAGGGCCTGGCCACGTTTTATTGCGTGACTTCACCAGACCCTCAAGGTCCACTTATGCTGGGCTGAGGGACCGGGCCTGGGGCCACTCGCTGAAGCACCCGGGGCCCCCATCAATCAGGCTTCAGGTAGAATATCAGGTTTCTGGGCATCAAACCCAGCCCCCGCCCACCCTCCTGTGCCTGGCACCCAGCAGACACCAGGCACAGTTGAAACCTGCCTCCCCCCGGCAGGCGCGGCCGGCTGTGGTCTCGAGGCCCTCGCTCATTTGGTGGAAGTTTGTTGAGATTCTCTCGTGGAGGACTAGGCGGCATGGCTCTAGGAGTGTTCCCTGGCTCCAAGTACAAGCTCAGCTTTGTTGAGATCCTGGTTTTGAGGGTGAAGCTTCAAGTTGGGTCGCACTCAGAGCCGTGTTTGCCTCTTAGGGTACATTGGACAATGTCTGGAGACAGTGTTGGTGGTCACCCTGGGAGGAAGAGGGGGCAGGCATGCATCTGAGCATCCTACCATGCCCAGGGCTGTCCCCCACAAACGAGAATGATCTGACCTAACATGTCACTAGGTGCAAGAAGCAGATGGGTCACTGTTGAGAAATTCCACTTCAGATAGAGAACGTGTAGTGGGCTGCATGACTCAGATGGCCAGGGGCCAAGTACAGTTGTGCGGGTTGTACATTGACCCACTCTGGTAGTGGCTCATCACATTGCCTCTGATGAACATAAACCTGCTGCAGGGGTGCAGTGCAGCAGCTCTGCCGGTGGAGGGGGCACCAGCAAAGCTCAAAGGCACCACAATCTGTGCTCACTTTGACTGAAACATAAGGAAGTTGGAAGGTGCTGGAAAGAAGTGAAAAGTCAAACTTAGTTCCGGGAGCTACGACTTAGTTCTGAGAAGTACTGGAAGCTTCGGAGCAGGGATGGGGTCTGAATTGTGCTTTGAAAGGGTGCAGCGGGCAGCCACCCGCTATGTGGATCGATGCCATGAAGGGTGGAGAGTCGAGCAGGCCAGGCTCTGAGAAGGGGTGGCCTGTAGGCAGACACCTGCCAGGACTCCAGAGCCCTCTGAATGGACCCCAAGTGGACCCCCACCCACTGCTGTAACAGGAAGCTGTGTCATCTCCCATTGCCCGTCTGCCCTAGGACCACGGAGTCTTCATTTCACTTGATGATGACCATCGTGGTGACCACGAGACCCAGAGAAAGGAAGACAAGTGGACTTGACCCTTTCTGAGCATCGAGTGCTGAAAGTCAAGAGCGAGGAGCGGGGATCGTGAGGCTTGTTGTCCAGGGGAGGGAGCCCCCCCACCCCGGCCCCATGGAGGCCACCTGTGGAGGCCGCTCTGATGAGGTCCTGGAGGCTGACGCGCAGGACAAAGTGCCCCGTCCTGAGAAACCTCTGTTCTGGGTCTGGTGCCCCCTTGCTGCCCTGCAAGACGGTGGCACTCAGCACTCACACCCTGGCTCTGGTCTCTCCGGCTTGAAGAGGAATCTGTCCCCATGTGTCCCCTCCAGTCCTCAGTGGAACAAAGTGGTGAAGTGCTACCCACTGACCGGGTGAGGATCTGCAGACGGCCTTGGCTACAACGTTCCCAGCATCAGTTGGTGCTAAAGGGCTTTGCCAGGCGGCTGCAATACAGGCTGCCTCGGGCCACCTGCCCCCTCACCTGCCCCGTAAGCAACACGACTCTGCTCCCCAGAAAGCAGTGACCAAGAATTAACCACCTCAGTTTCCCAACCTGCGCTTCATGGAGACTCGTGGTGTCACTTGGAACTGTTACTGAGAACACGAACTGAGTGAATGACATTCAAGTATTCCAACAGGAGTCGGAAAGAAGTAAATGCTCAATAAAAGCTGGATATTGTGCTCATTATTTTCTTTATATTCTGAGAGGTGACCCTTAAAAGCCAGGTGACATGTCCTGTGACACAGGCAGGAATGCTGTTCTAGGCCCTGGAGATGGCGTGTCTGTCTGGGGAGTGTGACGGGCCGTTGGTTGGGCAAGTCTTCTGGAGGCTGTGAGCCCCAGGCTCGGCTTTTCAGATGTGGTGCTTCTCTGAGTCGGACTTACTGGACACGAGCCAGTAAGGTCTCCCCACCTTCACCTGGTGCTGGGGGCCCAGCACAGGGGCTCCACCGGCTCAGCCTGGAAACTGTCATTGGCCAGTCAAGGACACGTCCCCTCAGGCCTGAGCTCACCAGGGGCAAACATCCTTTTGGTTCTTCTTACTGAGTACAGCAAACTAAAGAGGAAGACAGTTAATTGAGATAAAGTGATTGAGATGTGTTTTGAAGGAACCTGGAATAACTCGGGAGAGAGAGATGCCAAATAGATGTTTCCAGAACATTTAGCTATAGCTGCAACGGCTGGGGCAGACACCCCCAGTCACCCTGTCCTGTTCTGTTCAAGTCTGTGACAGTCAGGGGACAGATAGACCAACCAATGGGGGTGAGGACCTGTCCGCTGAGATGTCCCCCAGTCAACGACTTCAAGGAATGGTCACAACACGCTTTCTGCTCCCAGAGGAAATATTTGAATCCACCCTGCAGAGGGTCTGGGAGGCATCTGGGTGGCCAACTGGATCTGTCACCTGTCCTGGCAAGAGACAGAGACAAGTTCTGCTGTGGGTTTCAGAACAGCCTGGTGGTCCTTTCGGGCCTGCTGTGGCTCTCTGACCTGCAATGACCCATTTAAATCCACCAGGACAGGCCCTCTGCCTCCTGGGGGTCCCCTCCTGTGTCTCATGGGGCAAACTGCACTAGGGTTCGGGTGACAAGCAGATGCCAGTCTTCTCCGGGCAAACCCTCCCCAGCAGGCCTCCCTCTGCCAAGCCTCCTGTGGCCCCAGCACAGGCCCATGTCTACACATGGCCACTGGGTGTCACTGTGCCACTGGGCTGGGCCCCGGGGAGCATTTATCTGGCTGTTAAAAATCCCTGGCTCTTAAGGACAACAGCAGATCAGGGTGGTTGGGAGACTCCTCAGCCAGGGGCCTCCAGACAACCGAAGCTGGCGGAAAAGGTGACGTTCAGAATGGGAAGCATTTGACGAGGCTGACTCTCATGGGCTGGGAGACATTTTAGACCCCGTTCCAAACAAAATGTTTAAAAAAAATGAGAGAAAGGTGAGAGAGATCCAATCAGCTCATTCCCACCCCCAGGTGACAGCTGGACACAAGCCACGTGGTTGTGCTGTGGGCGAGGACTCTCAGCGTGGATTTTTCTTGTTCTCTTTCTCTCTCTTTTTCTTCCTTCCTCTCTTCTTCTTCTTCTTCTTCTTCTTCTTCTTCTGACAGCTCTTCAGCCCCCCACCCCCATCTTCCAAGAGCCACAAAAAAAAAAAATGTTTTTAAATAAGCCCAGGCAGGCATGTGTCAGCCGTGATGGATGGCCCGCTCGGCCTCAGCTTTTGATAATTAAGTTCTACTCTTCACAGACGAAGGCTGTTCTGCCAAATCCCAAATACCCTGGAAAATGTAAAATTAGAACCTTATGAGAAAAAAGAAAGATTAAAAGAGCTAAATATACATGTGTGTAGTTTGGCTGAGCGGTGACTGGGGCGGGGTGGGGTGGGGAGAGGGGATGATGGGATCTGATAACCAGATGCCCGCTCCTCTGCAGGGGGACATGTGGCTCCGGAGAAAGGGGAAGATCTACACGTGGGGCAAGGTTGAGTTAAGAGGAAGTAATGGCCCTGATTAAAAACCAAAAAAGCAGGTGTTGAGGACAAAGGACACACAGTCCTGATTGACAGGAGCTAGCGCCTCTATCAGGGTGGAGCCTCAACAGGAAGTAAGACTCCAAGGCTGGACAGAGTTTGTGACTCTCCCCTGAACACACAGGTGAGTGGCCCCGTCTCCCAGGTGTGCAGCAGGTTTTCCTAAAGCTCTGATGTCCCCATCCTTTGCACGAGGGACCTCCAGGTGACATGTCATTGTACACCATTTCCAAAGTGCAATGCCCAGCTCCCCAAGACCGCTCTGAATCATGAGTTGGAGAAGTTCAGCTGTGGCTCTGGAAACCTACCGTGCAATCCCGGCCAAGGTCAAGGAGCACCTGGGTCAGGCCGTGGGGCAGCCCCATGTGCTCTTTGGCCTGGGGGTGACCATCTTGTTTGGCTGCATTTCCCGTCCACCCAGGATTCCCAGGCTGCACCCAGGAAAATCCAGCCACAATACCCGCCGGTGACTTCACCCTGGATCAACACCACCTCGGATCAAGCAGCAGGAATTGCTGATTGGCTTAGTAGACGAGATACTGCAAAAAGATACTTTAAAAGCAAATTCCCTTAGCCCCACGTAATGGACCGAACGAGGGGAGGAGGGAGAGGCCAGGAACTCATGTGGCCATGACATTCTTGGCAAGAAGTGCCCTCTGGGTCGGCTCACTCAAGTGGGCAGGAGCCGGTTTCACAAACCATCCCTATCTTGAGGACTGCCAGTTGGTGTTCATTTGATCACCCCAAAAGCTGGATCTTTATCTGCCCCAGTAATTATTCTCTTTGGAGGGAGAAAGTAGGGGAGGAGAGCGATGCAGCTGATAAACACGCCCTTTCCCAGTGCACAATTAGCCTCAGTTACACAGTGGAACTGCGGAAGGGGGACGGCCTCTTTGCTGTGAAATTGATATTTCAAACTGCCCCCAGCAGGTCGGCTGTCCCAGGCCCCAGCACTGTCTGCCCGGAGACACTTAAGGAGCCAGGCGGGAACTGACTTATCAAGTCTGAGGGGCTGGGGCACGACAGGGAAAGCCGGGCCAGTTGGTCCTTCCTCCTTGCCCAGAAACCTCTGGATTTTCAAGAAACCTCTGGATTTTCACTCCTGATATTCTGCAACCAGTTGCAAGCCTGGGCTTCAGGGCAGCCCCCTGACCCTGGGCCACAGGTTGGTGAGATAGTTCGAACCTGCTCTTTGTCAGAACTCTCTCCCCACTGACTCGGCTTGGTGGGAACCCAGAGATAAAAAATGGGAACTTACTTCTTCCATGGGGCAGGAAAACAAGCCAGAGGAAGAGCGGACTTCCTGAGCCTCTCTGACAGCCGATAAGCGGGATTGGCTGGGTCTGTCTGCTGCACATTGATTACGCCTCCTCATAAAGCACTGTTGATGGGCACGTACTGGAACAGGGGCCGGAGTGGACAGTGCTACCACCTCTGTTATTTGCCCAGCAACCTTTTTCTGGGGTTCACTTCTTGCCATTGTGAGTTGGGTCCCGGTGTTAGAGGCCTCTGTGTGCATCAGTGACCCCCCTGGGATCCAGCATGCTACTCCTTTAGGGGCCGAAAGGGTGCTTTCATTGGAAGCAGAAAGAGATGGGTTCCTCATACAGCTGCAAGTGTGGTTTACGTTTGAACTAAGATGGACGGGCAGAGGCGGGTGGCTGGCAGTTATATAGAGTCACAAAGCACTGGGATTAAAGCTGACTGAGTCCAGGCAAGTCACCGTACCGCTCTGAGCCTCTGTAATAACACTGATCAGAAAACGATATTGTAAGAATGAACTGAACCATCTCCCTCTCCGCACCCATCCACAGAAGGCTTGGAACCATCCCTGTTCTCAACACATCCCAGCAAGTTTTAGGATTCTGTTTTCCATTTTCATCCAGGTCACTTCACCTATCAGGGCCAGATTTTGATCTCTCAAGCGCTACACATTGAAAGCCTGAGGGCCATGGGGACTGGAGAGTGGAGACAGCTTCCTGCCATGCTGTGAGACAATTCGGAAAGCAACATGGTGGAGCTTGGTTCCACTTTGATACATATACATATAAAACTGAAGGCCAGGCCTCTCTGTGTATGTCCCAAGGAAATCACCACACAGGTCTGTCGTGAAGGGATGGCTAGAGTAAATGCCCTTGTGTAGTATTTCCTGGTGGTGGTGGGACCTTGAAGATAATTTGGGGTCCACCCCGGGGCAACTGGGAGTACCCACCATGGAGAAACGTGGCGTTGGAAGCAATAGACAGGTATATACATGGTGGCGGGGCTGGGTGTTAGGTTAACAAAGAAATGCAATGAGATATAATGCCTTTTAGGTAAGTGCAATACACAGGCACTAAACCACACATTCTGTAAGAATATGTGAAATCACAGAGATACACAATAGAAGGTGGGGAGGAAACGGGGGTCATGGAAATATCGGATAATCCAGAAAGTGCACTGAAGGTCTTCTCTAGAATCAGGCAGCAACATATCACACACTGAGGATAAAATTTGTTCAACACCCTGTCACTGAGGTCCAAAAAGAGCCTGCTTACTCCTCCATATTATTACTAAAAGAAAAAAGCTTAGATGTTCATACCTTATATATATATGCAACCCACTTGTATTGCATAAGTTTTTCATATATGTGCATTAAATTATGCACTAAATATAGAGAAATTTAATAAAGCTATGTTTCCCCCTGATTAAAATAACCTTTAATTTGGAATAAATTTAGATTTCCAAGAAAGTCACTGAGTGCAGGGTTCCTGTATTCAGAGCCATGTAGTGTTTGTGACATCTGAGTTGGTAGTCTCGTCTGTCACCAGTGACCGACCTCTGGGTGGTTAGAGTCTCACCACTTCCCCACCAGCGTGGGGCATGGACGGTTGCAGTATCTAATGGTCACATCCTTTCATCCCCTCCAATCTGTGACAGTTTTTTGGGATTCTTTTTCAGGTTTTGCGTGACCTTGACAGTTCTAGGAGGGTGGAGCAGTTGTTCTGTAGAATGTCCCTGACTTTGGTGTGTCTGATGTTTAGACGGAGACTATGATTTGTTGGGAGGGACATCACAGAGGTGACAGGTCCTTCTCATCTCTTAGTACAGGAAACCAATATGACATCTGGTTAGTGATGTTGACCTCCATCAGGTGGTTCAGCTGGTGTCTGCTAGGGTCTTGCCGTAAGGTTAAGATTCTCCCCTGCTCATCCCTACTCCTTTCTTTGGAAGAGGTTGCTAAGTCCAGTCCCGTGCTCCAGGCCTGACATCTGCATTTGGCTGGGGGCAGGAAGTACACACCTCAATGCATTTTTATTGTGATAAAATATACATAAAATAAAATTTATCAGCTTACTTAGGCCTAAATGTGCCTTCCTCCCAAAGCCTTTTTCAAAATGACTTAGAGACTTAATTCACTTACCAACAAACTCACCCCTTTGAAGCATGAGAATCAGTGGTTTCCGTGTATTCACAGGACGGCACGATTACCGCTAACTTTAGAATATTTTCATCTGCCCCCAAAAGAAATCCCATGTTCATTAATGACTACCCCCCATTCTCCTCTTTCCCTGAAAACCACAGATCGACTTGGCCTCTCTAGAGATCCACCTATTCTGGAGACTATGTGTGAAGGGATTCCTATAATATGTGGTCCTGTGTGGCTTCTCACTTAACATAACATTTCCAAAGTTCTTCCATGTTGTAAGATATGTCAGTTCTCTGTTATATTTTATTCAGGAATAATAGTCTGTTACATGGATAATTGCACAATTCACAATTGCATATTCTACATACCCATACTTCAGTGAGTGGTCTTCTGTGTTATTGTATTTTGATAATGCTTCTAGAATATTTCCGTATGTGATTTATCTATTTATCTATCTATCTATCGATCTATTTATTTATCTATCTATTTATTTATTTATTTTTGGACTGTTCTCATCTCTTCTTGGTATATATCCAGAAGGAGAACTGCTGGTCATATGATACCTCTATGCTTAACATTTGAGGAATTGCCAAACTATTTTTCCAGGTGATTTCACCATGTTAGCTTCCGACTCAGGGTATGAGGTTTCTGGTTTTCTTCATTCTTGTTGTTATGGCCTTTTGGGTGGTAGCAGCCCTCTGAGTGGGGGGTGAAGTGGTATTTAATTGTAGTTTTGACCTGCGTTTCCCTAATGGCTGAAAGTCTGGGGCATCTTCTCATGTGTTTATTGACCATTTGAATATCTTCTTTGGAGAGAGGTCTAGTCAAATGCTTCACCTGCTTGAAACATTGGGTTGTGTTTTTTGATTATTGAGTTACAAGAGCTCTTTATATATTCTGGATCTCAATATTTTCCCAGGTGAATGATTTGCAAAATATTTTCCGATTGGTGGATTCTTAAAGGTCCTAGGGCAAGAAGCCTCTGTGATAAAGCCTGTGATTTCTTCCAGCAGGAGAGCCCAGGAGGAGGGCCAGGCTGGTGTGACCAGTCAACACCTCGGTTGCTGAGCCATGCAGCTGGGTTCAGGGCCACACCTTCCCAGGGGGAGCAGCTGACACCTTTTTCTTCTTCATTCTCTCCCAGGAGCACCTTTGGCTAAATTTCTCCAAGGCACAATATGGATCATCAGCAGCTCTAATTTGAAACTCCTTGAGATGAGAGCCATGGGCCCTTACCTGAGAAAAATGCATGCATTCATATAAAATCAGGGCTCATTTCAGGGGTTCCCAGGTTCCTCAGAGGGAATGCATGCACTCAGCTTGGGGTTCAAGGAGTGGGGATTAATAACGACATCTGGGCAACATTTCAGTGTTTGCTGAGTGCCTGGGGGAGAACCTAGACCCATTTGAACATGCGCCTGCAACTTCTTTCATCATTTACTTCCTATTTCCTACAAATTACTTCAGTTAATTTAACCAGAAAATGTGCTTGATATCACTTCAGTGGTGTCTGTGGAATCACGGGTTTGATGTGCTGGTCCTAGAGCCAAACCACATGGCTTGGAGTCCTGTTTCTAGTACTTACTATGTGACCTTGAGCAAGTTACTTGACATCTCTGTGTCTCGGGTCCTCATCTGTAGAATGATCTTCTGCAGAGTTGTGAGGATTCATAAGTCAGCACACAGAAAGCCATTTAAACAGTCCCGGGACCTAGTAACCACAGTAAGTACCAGCTGTTACCGTGATACCAGTGATTTCCCCCCATTATATTCTGAAATAGACATGAGCTAATAAATCATCCCGGGAATCCCACTCCCTCACTTGTCTTCCATTGTGGAAAATGTCGCTAAAAAGTTATGACCTTTCAGAAGAAAACACCCCCCGCCCCGTCTGCACACACTGGCACGCATGCGCGCTGCTGCCGGAGGGGCAGGAAATCCCAAGGAGGAGATAAAGGACCGGGAAGGGCTGGGGGAAGATACCAGGGGCCTCTGGGGCTGTGTTTGTTTCTGGATTAGAGTGACAGGGAGAGAAGAGAAAGCAGACTGTTTGTGCTGCCTGATGCCACCTCCAGAGAGGCCAGGAAACACATCTGCCCTATCTGGCCATCTGCCGGGCAGGGCCTGCACGGTGGCTGTCCCTCTGTCCTTGGGCCCGGGCTCCCTCCCCTCATGGGGAGCGGCCTGGCCAGGCCTGGGCATCTGCAGATCTTTGTGTCTTTTCCTCTACACCTTCTTCTTGAGGGAAAGCAGAGAACTCTCCTGTGGCCTAGGCAGGCCCTTGCGCTCCCCTGGGTTCCTGAGCTTCCCAGCTCCAGGTGGGAAGCTGTGACCAGGCCTGGACCGGGGCTCTTTCTCTCCTTGTCATGGTGTTTGGCTGAGGGATGGGCCGTAAACCAATTGGAACCAAGCTGATCCGACCGTGGGGATTTCCTCTGAGCTATGAGAGAAGGGTCTCTTGTCCCCTGAACTGGGACTGGGAAGACAGGGACCTAAACTGCCCGAGGCCAAGCATGGAGCCAACGGTGGGCAAGAGCATCAGGAGCTGGTCCTGCTGGTGCTGAGTGAATGGGCTGGGCATCAGGTCCTCTCCAGGGCCTGAAGGGTCAACCCTGTGACCTTCATTATGACTCCCGGGTTTCCCAAGGCACATTAGGTTGGAGGAGGGTTTTCCACTAAACCATTGCTTTATAAACAGAATATCGGACTCCTTTTTACTAATAGCAAGGCATCTTAAGAGTATCCCCGGGGATCTTCAGAATTTGAAATATGATGATGTGTTAATAAAATTATGACTGTATTGAAAACAGCAGTAAATCCAGAAATCCTCACCAGGGCCTCGGAGTGCAGAGCCTGGGCATCCACAGAGCATGCACCTCAAAGATTTGAAAACTGAGGCTTAGAGGTGGCTCTTCTGACTTTGCAGACATTATGTGCCTGAGTTGGGACTCGATCCTCTGCCTCCTGTTCCCTGTGCTCCACCCCGAGACGCACCATCTCTTTCCATTTCTAGGACTCACACCTTCCTGACCTCTGTGACGTCCCTTTTCCTACGGGGCACTTTGCAAGGCCTCTCCTGCCTCTGAGCAGCTTCACCTGCTGGCCATGAATTGCTGAGAGCCATAGCTGAGTCGGAATGGCCCCTGGCATTTTGCCAATAGTATTGATTGACAGGCGAGGCATTAATGTCTGCCTCTGCCGCTACTTTGCAGTTCTCATGCTACTTTGGAGTTCTCGTGGGGATTCCTGGGGATTCCCGGAGAGTTCCCACTGGTTGGGGAAGTGCAGGAGGAGGGATTTCCATAGGATATTTCCGGCTGCTGGTTCCTGGACAAGCTGCGTGGGGTTCGGGAGAGTTCCCGGGGAGCGTGTGTGGAGTGTGCTGGTGGAGTTCAGAAATAAAGTTTGTTCCTGCTTCAGTGGCTCGTGATTTGTGCCCAGCCAGACTGCAGCAATGAATTCTCTGGATTGCCTTTGTAATACTGTCTCTTCATAAATCTTTAACCACTTGGCACCTGATTATAAAGTAATAAAAGGTTCATAATGTAAATTGATATGTTACATTTATTGTTGTTTAAATGATGAGGGAGAAGAGAAAGTTCATAAAACATTTAAATATTTCTTTCCCTCAAGGGCTCTGATTAGAAAGCTCTTCTTACTTACCTCTGTAAAGTTTTTTCTCCCCAGTTTGAAATATAACAGACATTTATGAGCATTTGGTGCCAGCCATTATGCCATCTACAGATACCAGTATGTTATAAAATGTGGTCTCATTACTGATTTTGGCAGGGATTGCTTGGTTTGCAAACTTACACAAAAAGAAAACAAAGCCAGGTGCAATGGCACACACCTGTAATTCCAATGACTCAGGAGGCTGAAGCAGGGGGATGGAAAATTTGAGGCCAGTTTTTGCAACTTATCAAGATCCTAGGTAACTTAGTGAGACCTTATCTCAAAATAAAAATACATTAATGAATTAAAAAGGACTGGGGATGTGGATGAGTGATTAAGCATCACTGGGTTCAATTGGTACGCATGCATGCACACACACACAGTAGTCCTAAAGCTGTAGAAGCAATTGTATTAGTCTGGTTTTTGTTACTGTAACAAAATACGTGAGAATTGATGGCTTTATCAAGAAAAGAGGTTATTTAGCTCACATTTGTGGAGGTTCAAGGGCATAGTATCATCATCAGGTTGGCTATGGAAAGTACCACATAGTGGATGGATTCACAGTGACAAGCGTGTGTGCAGGAAGAAGAGACCACATGGTCAAACAGGAAGCCAAAGAGAGTAATACACAGATCAGATTCGTGCTTTTATAACACTTGCTCTGGGGAGAACTCACCCCAGGAGGCCAGCATTTGCTCCTCAGGGAATGTCCACAATGAAAGAAGGACCCACCTCTTCCAGATTCCGTCACCCCCACATTGCCACACTGGGGACCAAATTTTCAACGCAAGAACCCTTGGGGGACAAACCACAGCAGCACGTTAGGGAACCTGTATCAGTTATCTATTGCCATAATAGTGCTGTGTAACAAAACTCCTGAGACATTATTTGATTTAAAACAAATAACTCATCTTGGCTGATGAGTCTGTGGTTTAGTGATTTAGGATAACGGTCGCAGGGCAGTCCTTCTGGTACCCACTTAGCTCTCTTAAATGTCTGGGTTCAGCTCCAGGACTGTTGATCTGGAAAACCTCATCTGGGCAGGCTGGGTGAACTGGCAGTGTCCATATGTCTTATGCTCCACCAGGACAGCTTGGGCATGCTCTCATGGGAAAGGTAGAGGAGAAGCAGCCAGTGTGGACATGCTCCAGGTCCCACTGTGCAGTCATCAGTGATATCCCCAGAGCAGTCTCAGACTGAGCCCAGAGCCCAGCATGGGGAGGGCGACTTGTCCAGAGCAGGAGGACACTACCAACCTACCCAGGAAATGGAAGGAAACCCAGAGGGACAGACTCGAAAAGCAGGAAGGAGAATTGAGGAATAGGGCTGGAAGTCACCGTGATCAAGCCTGCCGCTGTCCCTCGGGGCTGCGCCTTGTCCCATCTCTGCAGCTCTGAGGCCCCCCTCCCCCTCCCCCACGGGGTGGCCTTTCCCCACCTTAACCAGCAGCTGCCTGCGCCTTTGCTGCACATCACTGCCTGGCACCGTGGCCCCTCTCAGGGCTGTCCAGCACTGTGTCCTAACCTCACGTGCCTGGATGGACAGTCGCATCCCAGCCTCGGGAAGTGCCGGGTTAGGGTCCTAGTTTCCCCTTGGCCTATGTCCCTGCTCCTGCTCCCCAGCTTGGCTGACTCTATGGTGCAGACGGGGGGGGGGTTGGGGTCTTCCTTGTTCTTCTCCCTCTGCCCCCTCGCCCACCCCGCCACCGAATCTGCAAGAACCACCCTGAAGTATCTGGGGTCCGCTGGCTTCTCCCAACTCCTGACTCACACCTGTGGGTCCCCGGCGCCACCCTCCCATTCTGGTGCCCTGTGGCCTTCCCCTGGGCCCACCACTGCTCCCTGATGTTCTCTTCCATCTTCTCCCTAGCACCGACCACCACAGGAATCGTCGCATTTGTACCTTCATCCTTACCTGCCACCTTGCAGCAGAAGGTGAGCCCTAGGAGGACGGGACTTGGCTGACTTTGGTTGGGACTGTGGGACCCGGTGTCTACAGTGACTGGTGAACAGTAGGTGCTCAGTGCCCGCGAACCCACAGGGTGCGTCACTGAGTGAAAACAGGGCTGCGAAGTCCCCTCCCCACCTCCTCCCTGTCCTGCATGGAGGGACAGTGGTTAGATAGGGAATTGGTCAGGGGAGACCCTCCACGGACACTCACTGCAATGACAGATGTAGATTAAGAACTGTGACAGTGAACTTGAACTGTCACCTGGTTGGATTAAGAGAAGCCCAGGATTAAGAGGCTGAGGGGTGTGCCAATGAGGGTGTGTCTAGGAATGATTGGCATGTGGGACAGTCAACTGAAATGGAGACCCTCGCTAAGTGTGGAAGGCACCGTCCAATAGGATGGTGGCTTGACCATCCAATAGGATGGAATGAAAGTTGGAAGGACAAGGGGCAGATGCCAGCTCATTCTTGTTGTGTGGGTTCTGATTGCTGCGGTGGCCACCTGAGGATGTCAGACTTTCTTTTCTTTACTCTTCCAAAGCAGATTCCCCAGAAGCCTTGGGTCTCAGACTAGAGCAGCACCGTTGATCCCTCCTGTTCTGGGGCTTCAGCCTCTTGGACTGCGCAGCTGGTGTCCTCCAGCTCTCCAGCCTGCAGACAGCCATCGTGGACTATCCGGCTTCTGGTTACGCAAGCCAACCTAATACATCCCCCTTTTATAATTATACTTCCTGTGGATTCTGTTCCTCTAGAGAACCCTGACTAATACGAGAACCCAGGGACAGAGTGGGGCACAGGGGTGCACACCTGCAATGCCAGCAACTGAGGAGGCTGAGGCAGGAGGATAGCAAGTTGGAGGCCAGCCTCTGCCACTTAGAAAGATTCCGTCTCAAAATAAAGAAAAATAAAAAGGGCTGGGGATGTTGCTCAGTGGTAAAGCATCCCTGGGTTCAATCCCCATCACAAACAATCTAGGGACCTTGGAACTGCTCAGGCTAGCAGGTCCTTGGCGATCTACTGAAGCCAGTCTTCTCTGTGAGCAGGACAGGAGTCAGGCCCACTCTGCTTTAACCTACTTATGATTAATTTTGAGGGTTCCTTTGTCATTAGCACAAACCAGTGTCCTGCAATTAGTGTAGAAGCCTGGCTTCTGATTCAGCCAACAGAGGAATCCCAGCAGGACAGCAACTTAGAAATAGCAGTTCATGGCACGGGAAGAGTCGCTGTGAATACTTGAACTAATAAAGCTGCATCCACTTAAAAATATTCTTTAATTCTGCCTTCTCCCTGGCCAGCTCCCCAGCTCATCCAAATGTGTTTATTTAGGATGTCTAACTTCCTGTTCCCAAAAGGACTTGATGTGGCTGACATTAAAGCTGCACTTCAAATGGAATGGATTTAACAGGACAGAGAGCAAGACAGTGTCCCGTCTCCCCGAGGAGACCCAAGGGGCAGGGAGGAGATGCAGCAGTGACAGGGCACCCTTTGGCTGAGGAGGAGTGACTAAGCATGGACATGGCAGACCTTTGGGGTTTAGGGGTGAGATGATTGCTCAGTGCCACTCAGGTCCTGGGAGGTGCAGTTTGAATCCCAGCTTCCTGTGGGTGGGGGGATGCTCAGCGTTTCACTGGTTGGTCTGTTGGGCTTCCTTCCCCATCGTGCCTGTTTGGCCAGTGGGTAGGGTCTGTCCTGCTCCTCTGGGTTTTTTTCCTCTGGTGCAGAGATGGAAAGGGAGCCAGGAGGGGAAGGAGATGGCTGATCCACACCAGGAAAATCTAACACTTACATAGAGCCTACTGGTGCCAAGTAACGTTTGAAGCGTTTTATGTGAATCCAGGGGATCTTTGTATGTGAATCCCATCATCATCTCCACCATACAGATAAGCCAACGGAGCCCTGGGGAAGTGGAGGGTCTTGCCCAAGTATGGCCCCTAACCACTGGGCCATACTGCCTCTCTTTGGGCAGGGCACATAGGGGGTGCCTAGAGCAATGGCCATTGGCTCGCCTAGTTGTATCTGGACCTTGAGAAAGACTTAAGGTGGGGAGGGTTTCCAAGGCTGATCAGAAAAGAGGACTGAGAAAGGGGGGCTGTATCAAGAAGAGATGAGCCCCCAGTTTCCCCAGGGGATGGAGGCAGAGGAGGTAGTTCTAGATTCAGAGAGCATACATTTTTGCAAAAGACCTTATTGCCCACTACCTTGACCCCCCCAAAACTGCAAGTGGCTTCTGAGATGCACCCGGCTTAGTTAACTCCCATGGGATTCAGTGAAACTTGACCTAGTAAAGCACTCACACCGTGTGCCCTGGGCACTGTCACAACTCAAATCAATTGTCGTTGAGTCAAATTTGCAGTGGGGAGGGGTCTGACTGTGAAGTTCAGGGATCCTGTCCACAAGGCAGAGAATCATTTGTGCCGGGCTCTGCTGTGCCAGTCTGCCCTGTTCATGATACCTGCTTGGAAAAGGGGGGGAACAGTAAGAGCTCACCATGACGACCACCTGTGGTGGCTTTCTTCATCTTTCCACGGAGGGAAGGACCTGCCAATGCTGTGTTTCCTGAGACTATGGCATCCTGTAACCAGGGCTTATGATCCTTTCCTCTCTGCATTCAGACTCAGAGCACAGAGGACTCTTTCCCAACTTGCCCTCTCCTTTCAATTCCCCCCCTCAAAGCCCTGTCCAGGACTCCTCAATACTCCAGTCCCACAAAACAAGTCTTCTGATGTTGTTGGAGTTCAGCAAGGTTTTCAGTAACCCGTGCCTCAGTATCATCTGTAAACTGAGGATAGTAATGTTCCCCATGTCTTATTGTTACCATTAGATTGAATAACTAACATAATGCTTGGCATGGTGGTGCACACCTGTAATCCCAGCAACTTGGGAGGCTAAGGCAGGAGGATTGCAAATTTAAGGTCAGCCTCAGCAATTTAGTGAGGCTCTGAGCAACCCAGTGAGGCCCTGTCTCATAATAAATAAATAAAAAGGACTTGGGATATAGTTCTGTGGTAGATCACTTTGGGGTTCAATCCCCAGTGCTAAAAAGGAAAGGAAAAAATAATGGTAAATAACTAATATAGAGAAAACAATGAATATAGTGACAGGCAGCTAGTAGGTCTCAAAAACTATTCGCTACTATTATATTAAGTATATTAATTGTATCAGCTAGTGGGGCCACGGTAATGCTGCGTAACAAACATCACATAATTTTAGTGGCCTAGAACAATAGTTTATTTCGTTTTAGCTGTGGCAGTTGGCTGTTGGTTAGCTGGTCTAGACTGGCGGACTTATCTATTTTCTGGTTGGCTGAAGCTCAGTTCTGGACTGGGATTGGTTGGGATGTCTTGCCTGTGTGGTTTTGCTTTAGGTGTCTCTCATCCTTCTCCTGAGATCAGTGGACTCTGCCCGGAATGGGCTTCTCACGGTGGTGACAGGAGTGTGGGGAAGGAGAAGCATACAGGACCTCTGGAGGTCAAGGACAGATTGGTGCACAGTCCCTGCTCTTCCTTCTGTTAGCCAAGAGAAGCACATTACTATCCTCTGCCTTCTGAGAGTTGCAAGGGAAGGGTGTGGGTACTGGGGAGGGTAAAACTTTGGAGCCATTGATATAAGTAAACCACTATGTTTCTTATCATCATGACTGTACATATTTAAATGCAGGCTTCGAAACAAAATCCTCCAGGCTAGGGCAGGAGTTGTGACTCAGTGGTAGAGCACTTGCCTAGAATATGTGAGGCCCTGGGTTCGAGTCTCAGGCCCACATGTAAATAAATAAAATAAAGGTCCATTGACAATTAAAGGATGTTAAAAAAAAAAAAAATCCTCCCAGCTAGATCTAGGGAATGACCTTGCAGGAGATTCTGATGCAGCAAGCTTGGCCTAGGGGCTCCGAGGGTAGTTTTGTAATGAGCTGGTCGTAAGGATCATCTGGGACTCTGATGGAAAAAAATATTCAAATTCCCAGGCCACTATCCTGTAGATTTTGGACAGAGCTCCAGAATCTGAATTTTCACAGGTGCCTCACAAAGTGATTTTAATGGTTGGGACTGTCCGGCAACACCGTTCTGATGCCACCCGTAGGAAGTGGTGTGATTAAGGTCACCCAGCATGAAGATGCCGCCTGGGGCTCCAGTTCAGGTGAGCCAGCTCCACCTGGCAGGGTTTTCTGTCCCAGTTCACCAGAACAGGTAGACCAGTCTCTACACCTGGACACTGTCGCCACAGAGCCCTGGTGGGACTCTGTGCCAGACTTGGACACAAGCTGCCTGGATTGTCCTTCAGGGAAGGACTCAGTGCCCAGCACCGTGGTGGGCAGGCACCTCCCATGCTCAGGCCATGGGCAGCTGGGTGAGGGGTCCTGGGCCTGATGGCTTTGGCCTGTGGAGGGGCAGTCCTTACTGCACAGGGACCTGCCGACCGGCGGGGTCTCTGCTGAGCTGCTCTAGAATTCAACAGCTTCCACGTTCCATCCTGTTGCCTTTCAAGACTCACAAAAAAACACCTTGAACCTCAAAGTCCATGGCAGCGTCTCCTCAAACAGGACCCGAGCCACAGCGGGGTCCCAGGTGATGGTGGTGGCACAGAGGGAAGGGTCCTGGCAGGGGAGGGCCTGAGCCATGCTAATGAGCTTTGCTCAGGAGCCCAGTGGGGAAAACCAAGAAGTGTAACATCTAAAGTGCATGCTTTTAAGAGAAGCCGTGGCCCTGAGAAGAGCAAGAGACACCCAAACATTTAAATCACCTTTTCCTATTGATTAAGGTAAATACTTTACTGATGGTGTTAATCAATACCCCCTATAAATCCTTGGCATGTGAAGGTTTTACTGTGTCCTTAATGTTGCTGTCTGTGATTGAGTTACAACCCCCTCAGCCCAAAATGATGAACTAAAAGTTAGAAATCACGTCGGCATTGACAAAAATGGAAAGTAGTTTGTCGTTGGGGTGGCTTCATTTGAAGAACCTGACTTGGTCACATCCCGTGGCCTCTTCTTACCTCACTGGGCCTCGGGTGTCTTCCCCAGAGATGGGGAGACGGCTGCCGTGCACATGGGAGGTAAGAGCAGGGAAAGCCACGGCATCATTACAGAGCCTTAGTATAAATGCCTCAAAGAAGGGAGCTATAAGAAAACCTTCTAGAATCTTCCGTGAGACCCACGGGGAGTAGCCACAGTGGGGCCGGAACCTGGGAATTACTTCCACCACCATCTTTCTGCACTGACATTCGCTGATTGATCTGCCCCTTTAGTCAGCTGAGTATAAATATTTCCTTCTCAATCATTCCATTTTGTTAAGTGCCCACCAGCCCCGAATAGAGATTCATGCTCTTCCAGGGACAGCTCTGGCTGTGTGCACAGGGTGCCACAGGGTGCCACTGGGTGCCTCCCCCTATGCACCTGATCATGATCTTGTCACACACATGATCTTGTCCCCAGAAAGAGGTCTGACCAAAAGGCAAGAACCAGACTCAGGTCTGCTGTCCACCCTGTCCCTGCTGAGAGGGGGACTCAGTAAGTCTCAGAAACTAAAGGAACAAATTTCTTCCTACAGAGAAGGTGCTACAGCAGTGGTCCTCAGCTGGGGGCTACCTTATCCCCGTGGGGGATATTTGGCAATGCTGGAGACAGTTTTAATTGTCAGTGGGGTGCGCTCCTGGCATCTAGGGGGCAGAAGCTAAGAATGTCACTAAACATTCTAAATGCTGTGTACAGTCCCCCCTGCCCCATTCCAATAATAACCCAGTGCAAACTGTCCACAGCGCACTGTAGGGAGAAGTGGATCTCCCGGATAAAGGGGTATCGGGCAGCTCAGGGAAATATCCTACAGCGAGGTGGTGATTTGTTCAAGAAGGGCAGCAGCTTGGCGGGTGGATGAAGGTGACAGTGTTATCAGGCAATGGAACATCAGGCTGCAGGGACCAGAGCTGGTCCAGCCTTTACCATCTTAAGTTTACAGAGATGGGTGCTGAGGCTCAGCTGGGCATACAAGGAGGATCCTCGACACATGGCTAGCGCTCCAGGGCTCTTTTCGTATTCAGAGATAGGAAAGCATTTTAAGGGATTCATTGGAAGTGGCTCTCCAGAGTTCTTGTGCCCAGGAGCACCTGATCCTGGCAGAGGAGAGCACTGGGATTGATTTGTGATGTCTGCCACAGACCTACCAAGGAAGGTGGCATGTTTGAGCAGCGTATTTACCATCTTGTACTTCACCGTTTTTCTTATCCACAGTTATCCACGAGAAACACGTTTAAGGATATTTTAAGAATATTTAGAGGGGGAGATAGGAAGGGCAGCACAATACAATAGACACTAGTATGGCCCTATGTATAAACGTGGCTGTATAACCAATGTGGTCCTGCAATCTGTACACGTGGAAAAATAAGAGTAAGATTACGTACCCCATTTGAATCAAATGTATGATATGTCAAGATCATTGTAATTGTTTTGAGCAACTAATAAAGAAATTTAAAAAAAAGAATATTTAGAGTCTCATTAAGCAACAGATGATTTTAATATTCTCATTGCTTAAAAATGAACTTTCCTAATCATTTTAGTAGTGCATGACTGTTAGAAAAATAAAGACAAAGAGAAGAAAACAAAAATTTCCCTCTATTCCATAGTCACAATGGATATTTTTATAGTTCCTTACAGACTTTTATTCTATCTTGTGTGTATGTTCTTCTCCTTGATTTCCCTGTCTTATTCATGATGATTGTTGCTATTTTTTAATTAAAATTAACCATGTCCTTAAATATTTTTGTAAATGTTGTAAACATTGTCAAGGCTTACTGATATGGATGTGTTAGCATTTAGTTACTAAATATCTATACTTGGACACTTGGGTTTTTGTTTTTTGCCTATTATTACATGATAAAGAACTCATACGTATCTTTTTTGCACGTGAGTGATTTTTTTCCTGAGAATTAATTTTCATAAATAGGATAATGATTAGCTCAGAGGCTATGAGAACCATTAAGGTTTTAGATACATATTGCCAGATTTCTTTCAGAAGCATGGAAACTTCAGAACCAGGATGGACCATGAGGCCAGTTTCTCCAAAGTTTCATCAAATATGACAATTTTTTAAATTGTTCCTTTGGAAAATAAAAGAAAATGTCTTTTTAAGATTTGCATCAGTGCAGTTAAACTTCTAAAAATGTTTGCAATTATCTGTATTATTTCCTTGTGTGAATTGGTTGTGCCCTTTATTTATTTTTCCTTTGGGATTTCTTTCTCTGTTTTTCTTTTAGACAGTCTAGTCTTTATTAAGATTGGTATATTTCTGATAAATATTTTCTCTAGTCTATGGTTTGACTTTTATGCATATTTGTGTGTGTGTGAGTTTACATTAAAAAAAAAAGAAAAAAATTCTTTTTTTTTTTTTTTGGCAGTGCTGGGCATTGACAGGGTCTTCATGAATGTTAAACAAGTGCTTTACCATTGAGCTACATCCCCCACTCCTACGTTAAAAAAGCTTAACATATTTGATAAAATTCTTTCTTTTCTTCCTATTTTGATATTTATTCTATTAACTCTCCCTTATCTTAATCATGTATAAATAATTCTTCCTGTATCTTAATCAAATTTAAATGTTTTTCATACACACAAACAGAGACTTTTATTTTAATTACATAAGAGTGATTTAATATATATATATATATATATATATATATATATATAGTTTCATCCATTTTTTTTATATTTTTAAACATATTTGCATGTGAAGTTATTACTTAATTCTACTTTCTATCCTTTACTTGATGACATCACATGTAATCCTTATACTTACCAACGTTTGTTTGTGGGGTAGCTACTTCTTTATATTTTCCTGCAAGTTTCCGCAGTAGTTACTATTGCTACTGACCAAAACTCTGGACTGCTGGATTCCAGCAATGTCATTTGATTCCTTGTCATAACAAGTAGTTAGATTGCATTACCTGACTTCCAATCCTTGTCTGGAGTCCTCTGACAAATTATAGTTAATGAAATATAAGTAGACATGCTGTGGGTCTTTTCTGGGCTACAGCCTTCATTTCTTACTGGGAAACAATACAGAACTCTCTCTTTCACCACCAACTCCAAGCACCAGAGTAAAGAAGTCCAGCAGAGCCCCCCAGTCAACCAGTAAAGGACCTGCATAGAGCCCAAGATATAAATTGTTTTTCATAAGTCACTTATATTTGGGTCTTTTTTTTATTACTGTAGCAGAACTGAGTGTGTGCTGACTGATACAAGGCCTATTGTTTTAATTGAATGCATTTAAATATATATGGTCAATTAAATCAGTCATGTTCCTTGCCCCCAATCTCAAAAAAAACTTCTAAATAATTTTGACCCTCTGTCATTGTAGACTTTCTGAGCCATTGTATCAAGTATCACTTCTTCTTCCACTCCTAAGTAAATCTTGGTTTGGTTTGAGCTATATGAACATATTATTAAATTTAGAAATAGTTGACATCCATTCAGCATTTTATCTTCTCATACATAAACATGGCATCTTATTAATTTTTCTACATATTTTTACATGACTCCATGAAATGTTTTATGCAGCATTCTAGAGAGTTCTGTATGTTTGTTCTAAACATTATTCTTAAATATATCATATATTGTCATCTTTCTTCTTATGTCATTTTTTCAATGCTATTTTCTAAGTGGTTTTTGCTGTTATTTATAAGAAAGCTTTTTATTTTGCACATTTGTTCTGAATTCATCTGCCATAAGATTTGACTTAGTCCTAATAAATTTTTAACTCATCAGTTTGTATTTTTTCCAAAATATTTATTTGCCAAGTTAAAACATATATTATAAGTTGAACAGCTAATTTTTATTATGTCAAATAGAAATGATGGTGTGACTAAATTGAACAACTAACTTTGTATCACACCCAATAGAAATGACACTGGGGTTAAATGAAGTAGGATGAATTACTTTTGCAATTAGTAATTAGAACTGTATCCTGGACACTCTCAGGTTTTCTTTATAGGTATATGCTTTCATTTTTAACTCTTTATAGAGAACAGTATAATTAACTTACATATACACATCTCCTAGCTTTAAAAATTTTCACGCAAGGCCCATTTTGTTTGATATAAACCAAACAATCCCCACCCACTCAATATTCCACTGAATGATTCTGAAGCAAATTCCCACAAGATCATATCATTTCATTCATAAGTATTTCATATACTCATTTTTTTCATTAATTATGACTTTAATTAATAATTAATGTTAATTTTTAACTTTCCAAATTATACTTGTTCTCCTAAAAAAAAAAAAAAAAAAAAAAGAATCTCAGGTTGGCTGTCCCGGTCTGGTTGTAATTGAACCTCTTTTTAATTGAACATAGAATGCTGATTTATGATAACAATATTTTAAAAGGTCTTTAAGCAGTAGGAAATGAATAGACAATGCAAAGTTTATCCCTGGGTTCCCACTAATTTTTCTGCAAATGATCACAAATACTTTTCCCTTGGATATTCCAGACAGATGCCCTCTTTAATTCTGGTGGAGGCTAGAACTTCCCGTGTAGTTCTGATTACACTATTTATCCCTAAGCAAAGAGAGAAGCCAAGACTCAAATACCCATGATCAGAGGTGCCAGACACATGTTTTAACCACGGCACAAGACTTCAGCCCAGCAGAGAAGCATGCTTCCCTTTTCAGATTGCAAAGAACTGGGTATTGAACTTGATCAGATCCCCTTCTGGCACCTATTGAAATGATTATACATATGGTTTTGTGTTTGGCTTCTGGATGTAACATTTTGTTTTAATAGTTGTTACCAGTATTATCCCATTCCTTAATTCCTGGGATAAATAATATTTGGAACTAAGTTTAGTTTGTGTTATTTTGACATACTGCTGGTTTCAATTTGTTAGTGTTTTTAAATTTAGGAAATGTTTGCATCTATATAGTTACTGGTGAGATGGAGTAATAGATTTCTGTTATCTTTACCAGGTTTTGCTCTGCTATAAAATGAATCAGGCTTTCTTTTTCATTTTTTCTAACATTGAAAGTTCACCAGTGTGGAACTAATTTTGCTCCCTGAAAGTGTGAAAGTATTTACAGTGAGACACAGGAGCTCCGGAGACTTTTTTTAAGGCAACTTTTTGATCGTTTTTGAAGTGTATTAAAACAATGTGGAGCAATTCTATTTTCTTAGAAACTGTCCATTCCAAGGAGATTTCCTAGGAAACTTTACCTAATGTTTAAATGTACAGGAGGTAGTCATCAATTTTTGACCTAATTATATAAAGAGAAATATGTGTAAATTTTAGAACATTTGAAAAACATGGAAAAGAAAATTCAAAAAACAAAAAACATGTGTTTTGAGTTCCTTTCAGCATGGTCCTCTATAGACTTTATTTGGCAAGCTAGCTCTCTATTTCGTTTCATAAAACACGAAGAACTTTCTATGTCATTAGTTTTCAAAAAATTGTAACATGAAGCACTCCACATTGTCTTCTTATAGAGAGGTACCAGAACATATTTGTCTGATCTATTATTAGACATGGAAGTCACTTCCATTTTTTCTTATGGATAATGCTAGGATATAGAGCTTTGGGAATGTACATATGCATCCTATGGGATCACTTTCTCAGTGCCTATTTTGAGAGGTAACGTGAAGTCCAAGGTTATGGATATTTGAAGGTGTCTTGGTCCTTATTTCCAAGTATCCTTCTATAAAAGTTGAGCCAAAAGCCATGGAGCAAAAGACCAACTTGAATCCATCCTCACCCAATCTGTCTAATTATCTTTCAAATATTTGTCTCTTCATTTTATTGTTTCATTGTTTTCTTTCTCATTGAGATAAAACTTTTCCCCCTAGGTATCGGACATTGAGAGTTCCCATTTCTCAGAGTCGCCTCTTCATATTCTTCTTTCCCATTTGCTGATGGGGTTTGTATGATTCTTATTAATCATACAAACTAATCCGGGTGGCTTGTCAACCACAACTATTGAAAATATCTGTGTCAAAGATGGTCATACGCTTTTGATTCTTCTTAGTCTTGCCATCACAGAGTCTTTTCTAGTTGACATAGTCTATTATTTTTTCCTACGTGCCTTCCTTGGACTCTTCTAGCGAGGACTTCCCGATTTTGTTTTTAAAAACTCTTCCCTCTGGTTTTATTCCATTTCTCATTTCTGGTTTTATTGGAGTTTACTCTTGCTTTCTCTTGTATTATTAGATTTGCCAGAGCACAGCCTGCTCTCTTACAGCTTTAAAGAGACAGCACAGACGTTCACACCAGCTAACCTCTGTTAATTCAATCATTCTTTTGCATGTCTCCATTTAATTTTTATCCAGCCTTTGTTAGGTTTGTTTTGTTCCTTTATTAACTTCTTGAAACTGAGTTTTAATCTCTTTATTTCTAGTCTTTCTCGTTTAATAATGAAACAATTTATTGCTTTGCCTTTCTTTCTCTCTCTCTCTTTTTTTTTTTTTTTCTAAGTGAAAATCTGGCATTGGGCCACAAGCTTTGACAAAGCGTTGTTTTGTTCTCTTTTTATTATTTTCTAAATAGTCTGTTTCTGAGGTTTTTATTTCCCGTTTGACTCAATAACTATTTATGGGATTTTTTTTTACTTATTTATTTATTATCCAAGTTTCTATCATTTTCTCAGTGGTGTTGGAAATGTTTCCATTTATTTTTATTCTATCAGGGAATTTGGCCTGTAAACTTTTCAATTTTATCAAGATTTTCTTGGTAGTGCAGTGCATGGAATGCTTTAAAAAACACTCTACTAATACTTAAAAAAGTATCTACTGGGGACCAAAGTGGCTATACTGTATACTTTGATCTTATTAACAGTATTATTTGAATTTTCTTCATGGGCTTGATGTGTTGAAGGCACCCATGGGTTATTAACTTCTCACAATTGCATCTCCTTCACTTCTTTCTCATAGTTCCAAAATATTTAAATACTTTAAATTTCACTAGCCTAATGTATTGTTATCAGAGCTTTTACTTTTGTCATAATAAAATGACCTTCTTTTTTCATTTAAAAATTCGAACTTTAATTTTCTTTCTTTCTTGTCTTGAATTTGTCTTACTTTTCTCTACTATTCCTATTAAAAATCCTCTGTTTCATTGTCTTTAGTCAGATTCATTGTGGAATGTAGGTAAGGCCATTTTGCTCTCATCTGTTACCTCCCCCCCTCCCCACCTTGGTAGCAGGGATTGAACTCAGGGGCATTTGACCACTGAGCCACATCCCCAGCCCTATTTTGTATTTTATTTAATGACAGGGACTCACTGAGTTGCTTAAGGCTTCGTTAAGTTGCTGAGGCTGGCTTTGAACTTGCAGTCCTTTGCCTCAGCCTCCCGAGTCCTGGAGCCGTGATTCACTGCAGCCTGCACTGGCCACCCCTGACTGCTCTGGTGTATACCTAGAGGTTCAGAAGAATGCCCAGGGATAGGTCCTGCTGAGGGAAAGAGAAGGTCTCTTTTCCTGAGGAAAACCGTCTGTGGCAAAGACTTAGTAGAACAAGTGATTTTTATGTAGAACATAAAATATCTCTTGCTCAGGTAAATCTCCATTGGAGCCCATCACCAGGGCCACCTGTGATGGGGAGAGAGTTACCTGTTGACATTACTACCTGTTCTGTAGGATGCACCCCTCAGGTAGCATTGTCTGCAAGTCCTTCTGACTCATCCTAACCCAAGGTAGAAAAGATAAATCTTTATCCATCTATCATATTCACCAAGAGGCACCTCAAGGACTTGGAATCTGTGCAAGCTCCTAGGTCCTCAAGTGTACCTGGTGGTGGCTGCCTGGCCAGGAGCACTGGAGCCCAGAGCAGGTCACCTGGCACTTGCTTGGACTTGTAATGAGCCTGCAAGCCCCCAGAGGACTTTAGAAAAACCTGGCAACTCACTGAGTACACTTCTGGGACTTAGGACCTTGTGTGGGAAGACAAAAGCAAACATGTGAGTGATAACCTGTGTCCAGGACCCTACTGTCACCCTCACAGGTTGGTGTTCCCTGGGTAGACAGAAACTGATGCTTAAAACTGTTGTGCATGTTCTATTTTTTTTTAAAGATTGATGTGATTTTTTTATACCTTTATTTTATTTATTTATTTTTAGGTGGTGCTAAGGATTGAACCCAGCACCTCACACATGCTAGGTGAGCGCTCTACCACTGAGCTAGAGCCCCAGCCCCTGTGCATGTTCTATTTTTCTCTCTTATGTTTTAAGAGACGTATTTTTTGACCAGGTGCTATAAGCCCCATGGATTTTTTCTTTCTTTTTCTTATAGATTAGAAAATTTACTTTTGAATCTTTCTCTTAAATTTTTTTTTTCATATTTTGACTGTTAAATTTTTTTTTTTTTAAATGGCTCTGGTTCAATTTTGAACTACAGGTTTCCCAGGGGATCATTGTCTGGTGAGCTCCCAGGGGGGCGTCTGCAGAGATCTTTTTCAGGAGGGACTGGAGGGCATTCTGAGGGTGGAAACATCTCAAGGGAAGAATCACATGTCATGAACCATTAACGATGGTTCCAGGGCTGGGGACTTAGCTCAGTTGGTAGAGTGCTTGCCTTGCATGCACAAGGCCCTGGGTTCAATCCCCAGCAACACACACACACATACACACACACACACACACACACACACACACACACACACACGATGGACCCAGATTGTGATATTCCTCTGATTGAGAACTGGGGCCCTGTTTCTTCTCCTCTTGAACCCAGACAGGCTCTGTGACTGTGTGACTAGAGGAATATGGTGGCCATGCTAGTTTCTGAGCACAGGCAAATTGTACTTTCTGGCTTTTGGGACACTCACTGTCTTGGCATCAGGTGCAAAACCAAGATGTTATAGAGGCACACGATTTTCTACTAGTTGGTTACCCAGCAATGCATAACTGACACTCAGCATTTGACCTCGAAGGAGACCTCACGATTTTGAGTGGTCATAACCATTCGCTTCTCTTCTAGCCAGTTCTGCATGACTTATGTCTCAGCACTGCAGACAACTACAGACAACCATAAAAAACAGAAAAATCTGCTTCTCTAACAATACTTTAGATCATTGAGGCTTAAGTACCATGGTGCTATGATGGCTCTTGGAAATCTGCTAACCAACAGCAGCAAAAAAAAAAAAAAAAAGTAGAAAGTCAATTTTTTTCATTTTTTTTTGGTCTTTTGTCTACATTTACCATTTTTCTTGCATCCTTCTCCTCTTCTCTTCTGTCCCCCCCCCCTTTCTTCCTCGTTCTTGAGACTCTCTCACTGAGCCTCCATTCTGGCCCTTTGCAGTATCAATTCTGCTCTCTTCTGTACAGAATCTGGAATGTAATGCTCCAATTGCACTTTTGGTTTCTGTTCAATTCTTCTTGATCTAGTTTATTTTTATTTGCATCTCATTTTGTTGGTCTTAACTGGTCCTCCAGGGCTTGGTGTTCTAGTTCCATGGTAAGCAGGTCTGACTGGATGCTCTGGAGAACACCCCCAACAGTTCTTGGTCGTGATTAACTCTTCTTTGTAGATTGTTTTCAAAGACCTGCTCATCTGCATGTTTGGGAGACTGCTTCTCTCCCTTCTCCCCAGCAGGTTTTGAGAAACTACAAGATTGGCTATTTGTTTTGTTGTTGTTGTTTTTCTCTGGTGCTCAGGAAAGCTTTCTCCAGGCATAGGGAGTGTTGGATAGCTTTGTCCAGTTTTCTGTTTACCAGCAAACTGGGACAACCGTGTTTCCGGTCCATGTTGGGCAGCATGTCTATGATAAACCTGGCTTAGCCTGACTTTCATCTTCTGAATGAGCCACGGTGGGGGCTTCTTCACCTCCCCCTGAATCTCCTCCTGATTTGAATACTGTGAAGCTCTTCCTGATTCCAACTCCCCCCCAGCACTCCCCAGAGCTTCCTTTCAGCACTCCCCAGAGCTTCCTTTCAGCGGGTGGACACCAAGCCTGGGACGACAGAGAGGAAACAGTCACTTAGGAATAAGTGAAGGCACTTGGGAAGTGAGGTGGATGGCCAGTTCCCTTCTGCTCCTTCCCTTGAACACCAGTGCATCTTCACCAGAGGGGAGCAAGGTTCTGGATGCTCTTGTGAACATCTTCCTGTTCACTGATCTGAGGACACTGGCTCTTTCACCTCCCCAGGGCGTTGCTGCAGTGGCTGCCCCTTCCTGATCCACTCTTCCTCATGCCCAGCACACCCTACTCAGCCACGTCCCCATTGTCTTTCAAGATCCAGTGAAATGTCACCATCTCTCCTCTCCAAACTTTGCTCTTAGGTTTCCTTCCCTGCTCTGGATGCCCACGGCAGGCTTTATAGACCCCATCGCATGGTCTCTTGTGGCTCGTGTTTAGATGCCATCGATCTTTCTGGAAGACGGTCAATTTCCCCAAGACAGAGGTTGACTTGATTGACTCTTGTGTTCCTGCCCTTGGCGAGACAGTCTCACAGGTGCTTGCGGAAGGGACTGACTGCTCCTGTTGGAACCCCCAGTGGTCTCTCATCCTGGTGGCAGAGCAGGACGCCAGGTACAAGACCCTGAATGTTATATGACCAGGTCTTGGAGCACCTGTTGGCCATCGGCTCCCGTGAGGGGGTGCTGACCCCCTCGTGTTGTGGGAGGACCACCTTCTCTTTGGGCAGCCCTTTGGGGTCTAGCAGTTTTAATGACCTGTTTGGGAGGGAGGGTCTAGTGAACCGTGGAAGGCCTTGGGTACCACGCTCCAGCATTTGGGTAGGCTGGTTCCACTGACTAGTGTGTGTTCTCAGCCATATTTACTCCCCTCTCTGTTCCCTGGTGTGAGGGGTGAAATCTGGACCATCCCCTAGAGTGTCCTGTGTTAAAGGCGTAGTCTCCAATTTGAAGCAATTGAGAGGTGGTGGGGCCTTTAAGAGGCGGGCCTTGGGGGAGGTCTTAGCTAACTGGGGGCGAGGCCTTGCAGGGGACTGTGGGAGGCAGGTCTCCTCCTCTTTCTCTTTGCTTCTGGCTCCACAGGGTGGTCAGGTGGCTCCTCCATGTGCTCCCCGGTGATGCCATGGCCTGCCACAGGCACAAAGCAATAGGCCTACCCCCTCACACTGAATCCTCCAAAACTGTGAGCTCAGAAAACCTTCCCTCTTTTTAATTGACACCTCAGGTGTTTTGTTGATAGCAACAGGAAGCTGAGAGACACCCAGCCTGCTGATGGGCCACCTGGTGATGAATATAGTCTCTGCCTTGTAGTTTGCTCGGGCGATGAAAGGAGCTACTGTCCAGAAAGCACAAAGTACAGCACCAGCTCCTGGCACTGCCATATGGGTCCTGCAATTGCCATAAACCCTGATCCGTGAGGATTGGCTGGTGTATCTACCTGGGTTAGGAAAGACTTAGGGCCTTCTGGGCTCGACTAGGGAGGAAAAAACACCAGAGTCTCCAAGAAATGGTGGCTCCTAGGTCAATGTTGGTTGGCCCATCCACTAGGAGACCAAAAAGTTATTATTTAAAAGGGTCCTGCAGGAATATGGTGTCCACCTGGCAGCTTCTGGACAATTGCTAGAGTTGAATTTGAAGGGGAGGCCAAAGGAGCTCCAGGTCCCTCCTAGTAGAAACGATGGTGTGCGCATGCGCAGACCCATTTGCACACCACGCACAGGGGCCACACCCGGTGCCAAGGTGACCCGCGTTTCCTTTCCCCCTCTGGGCCCTGTGCCGACTTCCCCATGGTGAAGGGAGGGTTAAGTGTCTAGAGAAGCTGGGGGCCGTTTTGCATAGGAGCATTTCCATGTTAATAGAATGGTTAAGGGAAGGTGCTCTCTGGCAATTGATTGTATAAATATTTTATCTGGAGTAAGTGGCCAGGAGGAGGTCCCCTGAAGATGTTCCCGGAGAGCAGGGTGAAGGATGAAATCAGGGCGTTCTCGTGGAAGAAATAAGAGGCCACCGGCAGTTGCAGACACTTGATCCGAAGTGTAAAAATACTGTCCCCTCGCCTCGGCGCAGCCTGCAGCAGCCGGGGCCGATTAAATCCATAATGGAATGAGTGAGTTTGGGCCGCATAAATTTGTCTACCTTCCCCAGGAATCCTGCCCGCCGCCTGGCTATATTAATGGCCAGGAGCCTCGCACATAATGAAGTGTGCTACCCTGGTACCCGCTCATGAATTTATTATGGTGTCCACAATTGGGCTGGATGGCAGAGACATCTTTCTAAATCCTGCATTTAGCGTCGCGGAGATGAGCACTTGGCTCCTAATGGTGATCCTGATTTATCAAGGGGGCCTGCTCCTCCGCGGCCCTCCCCCGCACGCCTGGGGGAAATCCAGGTCACCCCGCTGATGGAAATAAAATGTGAAGGTAATTAGAGGGTGCCAAATGGAGATGGGAGAGGGGGCAGTGTGGACATTTTAAATATGTTGGTCATCTTTTTCCTTGAAGCAATTATATCAGGCTGATTTATTTTTACAGTTTATAATCACTTAACAACCTGTGGCTGGGGATTTTTTTTTTCTTTTTCTTTTTTTAACCTCAAGCTTTGGAGACCAGAGACAGGTTTTCTTGGGACGGTAGGAGAATTCACTCCAAGGCCCTCAGGCTCTGAATTCCTCTGCAGTTTCTCAGCCAAAGCAGCTGGACTGCTGAGAGGGGGGCCTGGTGGGTCCCTCTGGTGGCAGCCTGAGCTGTGTCTCATTCTCAGCAGCTTTCAGGGTCCATCACTAGGGGAGGGTGTCAGAATGTCCAGTTTTCCTGGAGGTACCAGGGCTGGCCCATGACAGGTGGAAGAATGGAATGATGGGGACTGATGTTGGATGGCCACAGACTGTCATCCTGGCTTGTCTATTTCTAAACTATCTGACTCTGAATGTGAACCTCAGCTTATCCTCCATTAAACGGGTATAATAATAATATGATAGTAATAATGATATCCTGGGCTGCAATGAAGATCAGATGTAGAAATGTTTGCAAACTCTTAGCACAGTGCCTGGCACACAGTTGTCAACCAGAAATAAAGGGTAACTGGAAAGTACTTAAAGCCATGACACTTCTAATTAGGTCAACACGTATTTAATCTAAGAACTATGTTTGTAGCACTGTCAATATAGACTAAGGGATCAGTACTGCCAACAGGTCCTCTCTGATGGTGGGAAAGGGAGGGAAGCCAATGGCTTCAATACAGAGCTGTAGGAATGGTAAGAACAGGTGTCGTGAAAATACGGTGGAAGAGAACTTAACCTCAAGAGGACTTTTTGGGTAGGTGCCAGCCTCTGGGAGAGTTTCCTGAAGAGGAATCTTATTGTGAAAGCATGAACCACAGTTTATGGAGCACTTTTATGTCATATCATGTTTAATCTTCGTAACCATCTATGGGATGGAAAATTTACTCAAGAGGGAAAGAGAACTGAGAGGTAAAGTGACCTGCAGGAGGCAGCACAGAATACCAGAGAGAGCTCTGGACTCAGAGTCTGGTGACCTGAACTTGAGTCTTGGCAGGACCAGTTGGCAGTTCCCTGGCCACATAAAATTAGGCATATTAAAAGGCATACTTATTTCCCACTTTATATGCTATTAAATAGAAGTGTTTAAGAATTTGGCTGAGATGCTGTTAAGTAGATAGTGTAGTGTGTGTGTGTGTGTGTGTGTGTGTAACCCCAGATGTTTTTGATTTTCTTTTCATCTTTATTATTAATAGTCATTTCATAATGTGTGTTTTTCTTTGTATTTGGTCCTACTTAATTTAGCACATCTTGAACATGTCTCTTGATATCTTTTGCAGTTCTGACACATCCTCAGCCATTATCTTTTCAAATTTTGTATTATCTCTATTCTTCTTCCTGGCCCTTTCTGGATATTTTCAGACTGAATATTTTCTATACATATATCTTCCAGTCTGTCCATTCTCTTTACAGCTGTGTCTAATCATCTGTTAAATCTACTTATTTGGTTCCTAATAAACTCATATAACTCTTGTATTTTCCCCCTCTAGAATTGCCACTCGATTTGCTAAATGTAGATTCTAACTTTGTGGTCAAATTCTCCATTTCTTAATTTTATTTTCTTTAATATAAAAAGCACACTCATTTACTTTTTTATTTATATATGACAGCAGAATGCTTTATAATTCAAATTGCACATATAGAGCACAATTTTTCATATCTCTGGTTGTATATACAGTATATTCACACCAATTCGTGTCTTCATACCAATTCATGTCTTATTGTGAAAGCATGAATCACAGTTTATGTAGCACTTTTATGTCACATCGTGTTGTACTTTGGATAATAATGATCATCACATTCCACCATCATTAATTACCTCATGCCCCCTCCCTTCCCCTCCAACCCCTCTGCCCTATCTAGAATTTGTCAATTCCTCCAATGCTCCTGCTCCCTATTCCACTATGAATCAGCCTCCTGATAGCAAAGAAAACATTTGGCACTTGTTTTTTTTTTTTTTTTTTTTTTGGGGGGGGGGTGGCTAACTTCACTTAGCATTATCTTCTCTAACTCCATCCAGTTACCTGCAAATGCCATGATTCTATTCTCTTTTATTGGTGAGTAATATTCCATTGGCACACTCATTTTCAAGTCTATATCTAATATCTCCAATATCTGAATTACCTGTGAGTCTGTTCTGTTGTCTTTCTTATTCCTTTGTTCCTGTGTCTTGGTATATCTTGATAAATTTTATTGAATGTTAGATATTGTGCATAAAAAGTCATGGTCTCTGGCTGCTGTTTTCTTGTTTGAAGAGTTTAGCTTTTGACAAGCAATTGGGGTAGAAGCAGATCACCTTAATCCAATCAAGTGTGGAGATGACTTAAGGTCCGGTCTCACCCCTCTGGGCTGCCTCTAAGTACTAGCAGATCCCTTAAAGGGGATGTGGTAGCGGAGGTCAAGTTTGCCTCAGTGAATTTCTTTTCTCTTTGGGATCTTTGTCTCTCAAGGTTGGCTACTTGGTTCCTCTCTGAATTTTCAAACAAACAAACAAAAATATGTCATCCAATTTTTCTAGTTATTCTCAGTGGAAGAGTACACCACAGACTCATCTAGAAGCAAAAGTCTGACCTATCATATTAATTATGATTTTCAAGTTTTCTTCTCATGTTTTCTCATATAATTTTTATTTAGGTCAAACTACAGCCTCTTTACAAGATTGTAGGCCTTGTGCTTTGAGGGACTAAGTTGATTTTTTTAAAAAAAGTTTTTGATCCCTAATCTTCAACTTAGCAACTGAATAAAATCTGTCATAACTAATGTTCACTCAGTGCTTATTATACACCAGAACTATCAACATATATGAACTTACAGAATCACCATTAACCCCATTTTAGAGATGAGCAAACCGAGGCACGGAGAGTATGATAGCAAGCCTTCAAGAGGGCCCTGAAAGACCCTTTATTCACCCACATCACGCCTTTTTGATTTCCACCCACATTGCAGTGGGCTTGATGTGTGTCCCAATGAACTATGAAGAGGTGACAGTGTGTGTCCCATTGAACTATGGAGAGGTGAGAGTGTGTCCCAATGAACTATGGAGAGGTGATGTGTGTCCCTGCCGAGGTTAGGTTATAGAAGACCCTCGGTCCCCGTTGCTTGCTTACATGCAGTCTCTCTGTGTCCCTCATTCACTCTTGCTCTGACTCCTGGGTTCAGGAGAAGCCACCTGCCATGTCACGGCGTCCAGTTTATGGAGACACTTACACATAATGGCCTCGGGGCTGAGCTTGAAAGCAGAAGCTTGAAAGCAGGTCCTGAGCTGCCCAGCGGAGCTGTGTGGGGACCGCAACCCAGGAGCCCTGAGATGACAGGTGTGTTGTCTTCAGCTGATGGGTTTCGGAGTCTTTTTAGAGGGCAGGGGGAGAGGTGTAGAGAGAGGGTCTGTGGCCGAGTGGAATTTACTTGGATGACTATGTGTACAATGGAGTAGGGAGGGAAGATAAAAATGTGGAAAAGCCCTAACGTCTGAACATTTAAAAAATTTAAATTTAAAGCTGTGTCATTTTTAAGGACTGAAGTGAGAAGAAGGGAAGACTCCCCAGCCAGAGGCTTGTCAGACTTTTAAAAACAGGAGCACGTGGCTGGGAGTGGTGGCCCACGCCTGTAATCCCAGCAGCTCAGGAGGCTGAGGCAAGAGGGTGGCAAGTTTAAAGCCAGCCTCAGCAAAAGTGAGGCTCTAAGCAACTCGTGAGACCCTGTCTCTAAATACAATACAAGTAGGGCTGGGGATGGGGCTCAGTGGTCGAGTGCCCCAAGTTCAGTCCCTGGTACCCCCCACTCCCCCCACAAAAACCCAGGAGCACATTTTAAGGCTTCCTCCCAGGTTGACTTTGTGGTCTGCAGGCAGGAGGGGTCACCTGGTCCTCAACAGGGAGAAGAAGGTGGCCCTGGTAGGTGTCAGAGAGCTGTGTGAGCAACTTTAACAACTGCACCGAGGCTGTAGAAGATGCTAAGGTGAAGGCCTAGGGTGGAGGGAGTCCCACTCTTCCTGCTGTTCTTGCGACTTTCCTATTGGCCTCAAAGTCGTCTGACGTGTAGAAATTGCTCACAGTGAAAGCTGCTGGTAAGACATTAGAAGAGCGCTTTCTGTTTTCCGGGGCACAGTTAGGACCTGCCACTTGCTGACACTTCTGCGTTCCTGGCCTAATTCTTTTCCCATGGAGGGGCTGATATTGCCCAGACCCCAAGTCTTCTTCTCTGTTCATGGTAATATTAATAAGATTGGCTGAGCTGTCATTCTGGGGGCAATCTGCAGTGTATCTGAGCACCCCACGTAGGACCAGCTCCCGCAGGATCGATTGCTGGCTTCCCTTCCCCACCAACCGCCCAGATGGAACATCATGTGTTGCAGCCTCCTGATCTCGTGCTCCAGCAGAAGGTGCGAGCTCCACGTGGGATTCTGGGCTGAGCTCACACACTTCCAAGCGGCAGGGTCTCTGCCGCAGTCGGGCTGCAGCAAACTAACTGGGGGGTGACGAGCAACTTGTGTATGTTGATACAGCTGGAGTGGGAGCCGTTCATTGTAGGACACGAGCGGTATTAATACATTCCACACAGCTTATCTAATTAACATAAACTAGATACAGCAGTCAACCAATAAGGAATCTCCACACTTAATGGCTCGCTGGCCTTACTTCACAAACCACTCCCTCTGGCATTTTGCCAGGCGCCATCCTGACTTGTTTACAGACTCTAACAGGTCTCAGTCTTTGTGTTCCCAGGCTTGGCCTGGAGGATGCTGTGTACTGTTCCCCAGGGACTCCTCACCCAGGAGGAAGGCCGCTGCTCTCCTCCCTGGGTTTCTCCTCAGGCCCCTCCACCAGGGTTTCTTTCCAATATCCAGACCACAGCACCTGCCCCGGGCCCAGCCCCACCACATCCAGCTCCCTGAGCTCCAGCCCCAGGGGCCCCGAGTCCCACCCTTATCAGACAGAGACGCCTTCACACGGGGGGCTGGCAACAAACTTGGCCCGTCTCTTTTGCAGGGCTGACTTCATTTCTTCAGGGAGCAATACCAGAGAGGAAGTCACGGCATGACAAGAGGAAGTCAGGGGCGGTGAGACTCCCAGGTCACAGCAGTGTGCACAGTGTACGTGTGTCACAAGCTTCCTGGGAACTGGAACAGGGAACTGGCAGGAAACCGCGTACTCAGATGTGAGACCTTTACCGTGGCCCCGCTGTTCCACCCCAGATGGCCTTGGGCGTGAAGGTGGAAACGTTACAGTCCAAGCCTAAAATGATTGGGTGTCTTTGCACTAGGCACATGCTAAAACGTCCCCGTGATCTGTCCCCACGGGGTAATCCTTTGTACGATCTTCCTTGAGTGAGAGTAGCCTGGCATGTTGCTTCCCATCCGTATGTTGTGACAAACCGGGGAAAGTGGTTAAGGTCACTAATCTGCTGACTCCAAGCTCAAAAGGAGATTATGCATGCTGGGTGGGCCTTCCCTAATCAGGCAACTCCTTAAAGGGACATGAAGCAGCAGGCTTCCAGGAAGGCCAAGGGCCAGGTTGTGAACTGCCCACAGAGGGGACCAGGAGGCCAGGACCTGGGGATCACTTGGAGTTGAGAGCAAAGGTTGGTGACAGCCAGTAAGGAAACCAGTCTTCCAGAAACTGAATTCTGCCAAGAACCTGCATGACTTTGGCAGAGCTACTGTCTTACAATGAGGTAAGACAGTAGTTATGGCCAAACTGGTGACTTTAGCCTTGTGGGACCTGAGCACAGAACCCCATTATGCTGCATGAAGACTTTGGAGCCACAGAAACTGAGATAAGATGCATCTGTTGCTTAAAATCACCATGTGGGTGGCAAGGCCCCACGAGTGATGAAAAACTGATACAAAGTTCAAAGGCAACTCTTAGTATTATTATTTTTTAATGTGCTGGGGATTGAACTCAGGGGC
The DNA here is from genome assembly GCF_048772815.1 of Callospermophilus lateralis. Lineage (NCBI taxonomy): Eukaryota > Metazoa > Chordata > Mammalia > Rodentia > Sciuridae > Callospermophilus > Callospermophilus lateralis. Next base: position 73,528,272 of record NC_135318.1, on the reverse strand, counting down.
TCTCAACCACTGAGCCCCATCCCCAGCCGCTTTTTGTATTTTATTTAGAGACAGGGTCTCACTGGGTTGCTTAGGGCCTCACTAACTCCTGAGGCTGGCTTTGAACTCACTATGCTCCTGCCTCAGCCTCCCGAGCTGCTGGGTAACCACACCCTGCTGCAACACTTAATTTTCAGAAGTCATTCACAGAAGATCTCCTGATAAGACTCTCCTTCCCCATTTCACATACCCCTCCCCCTGACAGGCTCTTTCCCCACTTAAAATTAGAAATGATGGGTGACAATAACAACTTTTGTTTTATTCTAACATCCAGTTTTGTTTTAAATATTGTTGAATATCAAGAATATCCAGAGTCCCTTCCACAGATAGTTATTAACAACTCAATTTGCAAATTCTGGGCACTCTTCCATGACAGGAGGCTGGCAAGAGAAGCTTAACTCGGGTGTACATCAGTGATTCCGTGGCCCCACGTGCATTAGATGTGGGATCCAACATCTTGAGAGTTATAGGAGGTTGTTTTTTGTTTGTTTGTTTGTTTTTTTGGTTTTTTAAATTTGAGTTTTAAAAATAGCTAAAACTGTGTTTTAAAAATAATTTTTAAAAAGTGTTTGGGAAATACCTGAAAGGGCTTCCATCAAATTCCAGGGCTTCAGAAGACTCACAAAATATCAGAATTGAGTGTCTCCCTGAGAACCTCTAGCTACATGTTTTTTTTTTAATATTTATTTTTTAGTTTTAGGGAGACACAATATTTTTACTTTACATTTATGTGGTGCTGAGATTCGAACCCAGGCCTCATGCATGCTAGGCAAGCATTCTACCACTAAGCTACAACCCCAGCCAGTACTACATGTTTTTATGGATCCAAAATTACTTGACCTTAGTTAGTGTGTCTGACCACTTCTTTCATAGCACTTTAGAGGGACATAAAGTTACGAGTATTAATACACATGCACACAACACATGTGTATGCATGTATACGTGTCTGTAATGGATAACATATACATGCATATGTATATATGTGCTATATATTTTATATATGTATACATCTTTTGGAAAGAGAACCAAGATTTAATTTTTTTTTAGTTGTAGATGGATGGAATACCTTTATTTTAGTTATTTATTTTTAGGTAGAGCTGAGGATGGAACCTGATGTCTCACACACACTAGGCAAGAGCTCCACCACTGAGCCTCAACCCCAACCCCGAGAACCAAGATTTGAGTAGGAGATGGAGTTAAGGTCCAGACTGATTTGAGTATATCTGTGTGTCACAGTTTGAATCTTTGATGTCCCCCCAGAAACTCATATGTTAATGCAGGTATGTGAGAAGGTAAAATGATTAGATTATGAGAGCTCTCACTTCATCACTAGATTAATCCATTGATGGACTAATAATTTGGTGGGAGGATACCAGGAATTTAACTTGGGGGAACTCGACCCCGGAGCCACACCCCCAGCCCTATTTTATCTTCTATTTAGAGACAGGGTCTCACTGAGTTACTTAGTGCCTCACTTTTGCTGAGGCTGGCTTTGAACTCGAGGTCTTCTTGCCTCAGCCTCCTGAGCCATTGGGATTACAGGCATGTGCTGTCACACCCAGCTTGGTGAGTTAAAAAAAAAAGAAATATAAATATATATATATATTTATATTTATATTACAGGCATGTGCTGTCACACCCAGCTTGGTGAGTTAAATAAAAAGAAATATATATATTTACAAAAGTTTATTCTTAAATTTATAGCAGGTTCCAACACATACTTCTTCAAGCTATAAGTAGCAAGAGATGTTACAGTGGGCATCCTGAAGTGTTCACAAGAATGGAGTCAGCAGCCTTCATCAGTCAGGCACATGAAACCGCTTACTTCCTGCCAGATTTCTTAATGCACCTGCGGCCAGGAACCCTCCCTGGGGCCTCACCTTCAGCTCCTCAAGTTTCTTCTGCTCTCTTTTGGTCTCTGTTCTAAAGCCTCATATTCCTCACCTCCTTCACCTCCCTCACATCCCTCACCATCCTCACCTCCCTCACCATCCTAACCTCCCTCACCTCCCTCACCTCCCTCACCACCCTCACCTCCCTCACCTCCCTCACCTCCCTCACCATCCTCACCTCCCCCACCTCCATCATCTCCCTCACCTACCTCACCGCCCTGACCTCCCTCACCTCCCTCACCTCCTTCACCTCCCTCACCGTCCTCACCTCCCTCAACTCCCTCACCTCCTTCACCGTCCTCACCTCCCTCACCATCCTCACCTCCCTCACCTCCCTAAACTCCCTCACCACCCTGACCTCACTCACCTCCCTCACTGTCCTCACCTCACTCACCTCCCTCACCTCCCTCACCACCCTCACCTCCCTAACCTCCCTCACCATCCTCACCGTCCTCACCATCCTCACCTCCCTCACCTCCCTCACCTCCCTCACCTCCCTCACCATCCTCACCTCCCTCACCTCCCTCACTTCCCTCACCATGCTCACCGTCCTCACCTCCCTCGCCCTCCTTCACCTCCCTCACCTCCCTCACCATCCTCACCTACCACACCATCCTCACCCCCCCACCTCCCTCACCACCCTCACCTCACTCACCTCCCTCACTGTCCTCACCTCCCTCACCTCCCTCACCTCCCTCACCTCCCTCAACATCTTCACCTCCCTCACCTCCCTCACCTCTCTCACCGTCCTCAACTGCCTCACCTCCCTCACCTCCCTCACCATCCTCACCTCCCTCACCATCCTCACCTACCTCACCACCCTCACCTCACTCACCTCCCTCACCTCCCTCACCGTCCTCACCTCCCTCACCTTCCTCACCTCCCTCACCTACCTCACCTCCCTCACTGTCCTCACCTCCCTCACCTCCCTCACCATCCTCAACTGCCTCACCTCCCTCACCTCCCTCACCATCCTCACCTCCCTCACCATCCTCAACTGCCTCACCTCCCTCACCTCCCTCACCATCCTCACCTCCCTCACCATCCTCACCTACCTCACCACCCTCACCTCACTCACCTAGCTCACCATCCTCACCTCCCTCACCGTCCTTACCTCCCTCACCTCCCTCACCTCCCTCACCACGCTCACGGTCCTCACCTCCCTCGCCCTCCTTCACCTCCCTCACCTCCCTCACCATCCTCACCTACCACACCATCCTCACCTCCCTCACCTCCCTCACCACCCTCACCTCACTCACCTGCCTCACCGTCCTCACCTCCCTCACCTCCCTCACCTCCCTCACCTCCCTCACCATCTTCACCTCCCTCACCTCCCTCACCTCTCTCACCGTCCTCAACTGCCTCACCTCCCTCACATCCCTCACCATCCTCACCTCCCTCACCATCCTCACCTACCTCACCACCCTCACCTCACTCACCTCACTCACCTCCCTCACCGTCCTCACCTCCCTCACCTTCCTCACCTCCCTCACCTACCTCACATCCCTCACCGTCCTCACCTCCCTCACCTCCCTCACCTCCCTCATCGTCCTCACCTCCCTCGCCTCCTTTACCTCCCTCAACTCCCTCACCCCCCTCACCATCCTCAACTCCCTCACCATCCTCACCTACCTCACCTTCCTCACCTCCCTCACCTACCTCACCTCCCTCACCGTCCTCACCTCCTTCACATACCTCACCTCCCTCACCTCCCTCACCACCCTCACCTCCCTCACCTCCCTCACCTCCCTCACCTCCCTCACCTCCCTCACCATCCTCACCTCCCTCACCTCCCTCACCTCCCTCACCATCCTCACCTCCCTCACCTCCCTCACCTCCCTCACCATCCTCACCTCATTCACCTCCCTCACCTCCCTCACCTCCCTCACCTCCCTCACCATCCTCACCTCCCTCACCTCCCTCACCTCCCTCACCATCCTCAGCTCCCTCACCTCCCTCACCTCCCTAACCATCCTCATCATCCTCACCTCCCTCACCTCCCTCACCATTCTCACCTCCCTCACCTCCCTCACCTCCCTCACCTACCTCACCCTCCTCACCTCCCTCACCATCTCATCGGGCTGCTGCTTCCCCTCTGTGGCTGGACACAGTGTCTGCGGCCCCAGCCAGACCTCATGCTGCTGGGTTAATATGTGGATGGACTCTTGGTGGCTGGAGGAAGTGGGTCATGGGCACACACATGTGGGGACATTGTTCCTGGCTCCTCCCTCATCACTCGCTCTCTGCTTCCTGGCTGCCGTCAGCTGGGCCGTCTCCTCCAGGACACTCTCCGCCATGGCGTCCTGCCTCACCAGAGGCCCAGAGCAAGGAGGCCGTAGATCTGGACGAAGACCTCTGAAACCTAGAGTCAAAGCAAACAGTTTACCTTCTGAGTTGTTCTCGTCAGGTATTTTGGTCACAGTGACAAAGTGCTGACAAAAGCGTTGTGTACTCTGTCACGTCGTGGTTATGGTTTGGATATGGGGTGTCCTCCCAAAGCCTCTGTGTGAGGTGACAGAACTGTGACACCTGTGATCTATTCAGTCCTAGTTCAAATGGCCCGAGTGGTAACCGTGGTCACCACAGGCCGTGGGGCAGGCTGGAGGAGGTGGGTCACCGGGAAGGCACATCATCTCCGCAGTCCCTTCCCTAACCCTCCATGAATGGAGTGGCCTCTCTACCATGATGTCCTGCCTCACCCTGGGCCCAGAGAGATGGACTCAGCTGGCCATGGATGAAACTTCTGGAACCATGAGCCAAACTAACTTTCCCTTCTACGTTGTTCTTGGTGGGTATTTTGGCCACAGTGATGCAAACCTGACTAACCATCACATTATGTCATATCATGATGTGGGTTTTTAGAATATTTATGTGTGTGTGTGTGTACACGATTACCTGAGAATTGAATAGTTACTGCATGTGAGTCAGAACTCAGCCCTCTGCTGCTTTTCCACTTGCCTTTGATGAAGGAACTCATCTCATCGGGGAGGCTAATGGGGCTGGCTGGGTGTCAAGCCTGATTCTAGCCCCGGAAGTCTGATCCCAGGTGCACAAAGGTACACAGTCTGAGGAGGGGTTTAGTGGACTCTTCAGACTGAACCCTGTTGACCCATGGAGGTGGGCAATTCCCTGTGCTGGGGACTCCTGTCCAGTGGAGGATAGGCCCGCTTTGCCCAGGAGCGCCACCCGCCCCAAGATGTGATCATGGAAGCCACTGGGTGTGCAGCCTCTGCCCCCAGAGGGACCCAGAGGGACCCAGGCCAGCATGTAGCAGCCACTGTTTCCCCCCTTTAGGGCTCCTGCAACTCAGCATCCACATGTGGGTCTCTTCCATCTCTGGAATGGGAAAATTCCTACAGCCCCTAGACGACAGGACCTCGAATCCATATATTATGTGATCTCAAATATTCAAATTTCACGAATGGGCAAACTGAGTCCTACACGGGGGTGAAGCTCACATGGGGACACAGAGCAGGCCAGGGCTTGAGGCTTGAACCACTACCTGATTGACAGGCTTCCTGGACCCTACCCCCCCTTCGCTCACACACACGCCCCTCATCCTATCCCCGGCCCCAGGAGCTCGCGGGGACGGGGTAACCCACACCCGAGGCAGGAAGGCAGGCTGTTCCGTTGACTAATCAAATACACATAAAAGCTCTTTCTGAACTATAATTACGTTTGTTCGCTCCTTGGGTTGATTTATTTTTTATTTTAATTGTCAGCCATGCTCCACCATGATGCTAATAGAAATGTTATTGCAGCCAATATGCGCTAAAATGATGTCTAAAGATTATTAATGAGAGCAATAAAAAGGTGTCTTCATAATAAGTCAGCATTAGAGGAGTAATTCATTTTACCTGATGTAATTGGATTGTAGCATTTCAATGGCCTGGGACTTCCTCCTAATTGGCATTAGCCGCCGTTTCCTCCTTTTAGGAGAACATTTAACTCTTCCTCTTCTACTTTCCCAGTTTTTTATGAAGTAATTAAATGTGAACTGTCAGGAGTCTCTGGAAAGGAAGCCAGGGTCTGAGTTGGTGCCCGGAGGGGGCGGGGAACAGAGGGCAAGAGGGCCACAGGCGGGGACCAGCCTCCGCAGCTCAGCATCCGCCCTCCTCCCTCCTCTCCTCCTGGCCCTCCTCCCCACCCTCCTCCCCCTGCCTCACTAGTGTAAGGCTTGACTCACGCTGCGAGGGGCAGGATTCATCAGCTGTCATCTGGAAACTGACCACCTGTGGGAAGGAGGAAGGAATCTCCTCTCCAGGCCCTTCTGGCTGCCAGGATCCAGGCCCAGCGTTTCTGTTTTATTTCATTGCCCCGACACCCAGGGGAAAAGTGCAGCCACCCTTATATTTCTGAAGAGGAGATCAGGACTCAAGGTCAAAATCATCATGACACCCACTGTCCCCTCTGCCACCCCTACTCAGGGAACCAAGAGAAACAGGAAAGAGTCTCTCTGATGGTGGGATTCACGTATGAAGGATGCCAGCCAGGGCTGGTGGAGTCCGAGGATTTTTGTTAAATAGTTGTGTATTGACTTTAATATGAGTCAGGAAAAAAATCAGAACTAGCCCATCCAGCCCCTTCATGCAAATGTGTTGAAGTAAAACTGCGAGTCACAGTGAGGAAAAGCACTATGTAAACATTATGCATAATGGGTAACACAAAGGCAGGTGCCCGCTTGTCACTGGAGGCCTGTTGCAGGTGACAGAGCCTGGCCTTTTGCACTGGCTCAGTCCCCATTCTCAGTGACAGGTGACATAAGCCAACTTTGGCTGATTTAAGGAGTAGAGGAATAATCAGAAAGATATTCCTGCCTAGTGCCATGTGCACCTTGTATGGTGCTCCCAGGTTAGGGACCCAGAGGTCCTCATCAATGATTCCACAGTGGAGCAGCAAAGATAGTGGTGGAGAATCCTCCAGTGATAACAATCCTCTTCCTCTTCCTTCTCCTCCTCCTCCTCCTTCTTCTTCCTCTTCCTCCTCCTCCTCCTTTTTCTCTTCTTCATCACCATCATCGTCACCATCGTCACCATCACCGTCATTACGGACCACTAGCGTGTATTGAGCAGTTGTTATCTCCCAGGTGCTAGGCACTTGATGTGTATGTAACTTTTACAGTTTCACGATGGTGCTCTGAGATGAGGATTATTTCCACAGAGGCACAGAGAGGAAAAACAGGTCACCTAACTCACACAGCATCGCCTGGCACCCGCAACTGTCTGACCTGAATAATGGCTAAGACTGGGGAGAGTAGGCAGCAGCCAGGGCAGGGATGAATCCTGCCACATGACTGGTCCAGGAAAGGACGCTGTCACTAGGACTGAGTGGACACTGCAGCCCTGTGGTCTCTGCTCTGATCCCCCTAGAATGTGCTTCCTCTGACAGACCCCTCTCTACTCGGGGCCCTGCTCCTGTGATCTTGTGTGGACACAGGGTCCTCTGCCCATGCCTGGCACTGCTCCTAAATACCTTGAAGTCTCCAGAGAGGTAAGAGCGTCTGTTGTATGATAATGAGCTGACAGGTGGCTGGGGGCCTCTGGATAGCATCAGGGTATGTCTGGTCACCAGAAAGGCCCAGGCAGACTCAGAGGTGGAAACTCGGCCCTGCCCTACCGTGACCTCTGAGGAGGACACCCAGGCTGTAGACTGAGTGGCCCGGTAGTGACAGTGCGTTCATCAATCATGCCGCCTCAGGAAGCTCTGTAAAGCTCAGATGGTGGGTTTGGGGGACTTCAGGGTAGTGGAGGGCGAGGAGATTCCTGAGGGTGACATCTGGAGAGGGCAGGGCATCTCCATCTTCCCCGCCTCCCCCCATCTCCTCCATTGGCTGTTCTTCTGTACCCTTTGCAATGGCCTCTATAATAGGCAAATGCCAACATTTCCCCAGGATCTGCTGACCAAGGAGGGGGTCATGGAAACCCCCAGTTTATAGCCAGTCGGTGAGAAGCACAGGTCACAACGTGGGGCTTACAAATGGCATCTGAAGTGGGGGCCAGTCTTTGGGACTGAGCCCTCGACCTGTGAGGTTGGACCGTGTCCAGGTAAGAGGTGGCTAACGTATAGGATTTCTCAAAAATGGCCATTTTGAGAAAAATGGAGAAGATTGATACAGTATGTTTGTGTCTTGTTTTGTCTTGGTGTATTGTATTGTCTTTGTGACAAAAATATGGAAGGGGTGAGAAGTAAATTGATAAGGGAAAGAGGCACCGCAGTGGAACCAAGAGCAGTTAGGGCATGTTAGATTTGGGCTATAAAAACTCCCTCCTGCTGGGCCCCTCTCTCTCTTGCTCTCTTGTTCTCTTGCTCTCCTCTCTCTCTCTCTTTCTCTCTCTCTCTCTCTCTTTCTCTCTCCAGCTGCGGTCTGCTGGAGGGTCCCCAGGGTGCTGTGTGACGGGAACCTGCCGAGTATCTGGTGGCAGAAGTGTAACGTGGAGTAACTGCGAGTGCTGGAAAAATCTCAGTCCTATCTCAAATAGGTGCTCAATTAAAGAGGGGCTCGACACATCCATGTGCGGGCCCGGGTCGTGCACCTTACAGGACAGCTGGGAAAGCGGTGCCTGCCCTGGACTCTGCAGACAGTGGGCGCTGCCCCACAGGGCTCCTGGGGAAGGCAGTTCCCGGCTGGCTGCTCTCAGACTTCTTCATCTTGGGATCCTTTTGTGTTTTGTTGTTGATGATGTTTGCTTTTTTTTTTTTTTTTTTGTTCTTTGGTTCTGGGAACTAGCTCTTTGAAAAGTTGTCACTTCTGAGGACATTTTAGGTGGGTTGTATCTACTGATATTTGTCACATTGGAGATAAAAAAAATACTTGTTGGCTCCTGTTAGAGTTTGTAAACAAGTTAGGATGGTGCCTGGCATTTTGCCAGGGGGAGTGGTTTGTGAGGTGGCACCAGTGAGCCATTAAGTGTGGAGATTTCTTATTGGTTGATTGCTGTATCTATTTTATGTTAATTAGATAAGCTGTGCTGAATATATATATACCTCTCCTGTCCTACAATAAATGGCTCCCACTCCTGCTGTATCAATCTACACAAGTTCTTCGTCACCCCCCAGTTATTTTGCTGCAGCCAGACTGCAGCAGATGGTGGCCCATTACAGGGAGCCCCTGGACACTCGGGGGTAAGTGATGGAAAAAAAAAAAAAAGCTGCCCGTCCATAGATAGGACAGGAGCAAATCTGCTCGTCCCTAGGCAGATAGGGTAAGAGGAAAAATGGCCATTTTGAGAAAATGGAGAAGATTGATACAGTATGTTTGTGTCTTGTTTTGTCTTGGTGTATTGTATTGTCTTTGTGACGAAAATATAGACGGGGTGAGAAGTAAATTGATAAGGGAAAGAGGCACCGCAGTGGAACCAAGAGCAGTTAGGGCATGTTTTGATGGAAGCTCAGGAACTCTAGTCAGAAAAAAGAAAGTTCAGAAAAAAAAGGATTATCAGAAAAAAAGTTGCAGCAAAAGGCTATTACTGAATACTTTTCCTTACCGGAGGGTGCGTGAATCGGCAGCTACTGCCACGTGCGTGAGATGGTCTTGGTGCAGCAAGGACTTTACAAGCAGGGGCAGCCAGCTCTTCCCCGCCCCCTGCCCGGGGAGCGGGATGCCACTGCGAGAGCCCAAATCCTAATCTGACCCGGAGGCACAGTCTCGCAGGCTCTTGCTCCCTGTGCCCAGTAGCAGTTTGAGTCCGGGACACTCCCCAGGGGCCATCTGGGGCTACCCAGGATGCTGCAGGCAGAAGACTGCCCGTGTCCCTGAAGTTTGATCATTTCCAAGGCCAGTAACTGCAATGGTTCTCCCACACCTGGAAGCTAACGAGTGATGAGCACTATTAAGGCTTATTTCAAATGTAATAAAACCTTGAGATAATGTACTAAATTGTTCAGAAGATTGTTTTCTTAGCGCCTACTGGAATACTACAGAATTTTCTTTGGCCATCCAGAATTCCTGCCTTTGTCCCAGTGCCAGTGAAGATGAAGGTGGAAGAGTTTCCAGTGTTGCTGAAAACTGGACGAAACTTGGGCTGAGAAACAGACTAGACTTCGGAGCTGTTGCTGTTTCTGCTACAGCTTAGGCTAGCTGCCTGCAGAACTTACCTAGACTGTGATTTACCTGGACTGTGAGTTAATCTATTGAGACACTGCTTTACCTGGACTGAGACAACAAACTGTAATCTACAACAAATTGTAACTCGGTATCTTTGCTAATGGTGTCATTGCTGGTATAATTTTTCCAAGGGCTTCTTGAATGGAGCCATCAATTGGCTTGGTATTGTGGCATTTTGTATCCTCCCCTTATGCTTGTAGCAGAGTATTTATCGTGTTTGTGTAAAAACCACTACGGTCGTTATTTAAATTAAACAAAAGGGGGAAATGTTAGAGTCTGTAAACAAGTCAGGATGGCGCCTGGCATTTTGCCAGGGGGAGTGGTTTGTGAGGTGGCGCCAGGGAGCCATTAAGTGTGGAGATTTCTTATTGGTTGACTGCTGTATCTAGTTTATGTTAATTAAGATAAGCTGCGTGGAATGTATATATACCCCTCCTGTCCTACAATAAACGGCTTCCACTCCTGCTGTATCAATCAACACAAGTTGTTCGTCACCCCCTGGTTAGTTTGCTGCAGCCGGACTGCGGCAGGCTCCTCTATTTAAAATAATGACGATCCCACCACATATTTAAATAGATCCCCTCATCTGGGTCACCTGTGGCCATGTTTGCTCTCTTTTCACCACGTGGCTTACCTGGCAGTTGGACTCTCACCTGCTTCTGCGTGGCTCTTTTCAGCAGCATTATGAAAATAGCCAGAAGATTCCAGGGACCCGCAGGGGTTCCCTGACCTCCCTGTGAGAATATATGTGCTAAGACAGAGCGAGTCAGTGGTCATGTTAGGTGCAGAACAGGCTGAACTATGTTATCTGCAGGGCAGGCTGAACAAATGTTAGCTGCAGGATGGCCCACACACTCAAACCCCCTTCTGTCTGGTCCTTTATCACCTGTTTGCATCAAAGCTGAACATTCAACCCCCACTCAAGGCTGAACACTCAACCCCCACCTTGTGCCAAAAAGGCAGTTTGCAGACCCAGAGGCCCCGTTAGATTTGGGCTATAAAAACTCCCTCCTGCTGGGCCCCTCTCTCTCTTGCTCTCTTGTTCTCTTGCTCTCCTCTCTCTCTCTCTTTCTCTCTCTCTTTTCTCCTCTGTTGCACTGCTGCAAAAAGTTCTCTTGGTCGCTCTGAGTGTTGTGGTCACTTTCCTTTCATTGGTGCCGAAACCCGGGAGAGGCTTAAAACTCACTTTTGGGTCCCTCTTCCTTCTGAAGTGCCACTCACCAGACGACCTGAACCCATTTTCTCGATTGCCAGAACTCCATCCACCACCGGCCTTCAATTGGTGAGTTTCCCCTTCCTGGAGTCCTAAACCCAATGGTGGTGTCAGGAGGACTTGACTGTTGATTGTCCAGCAGAACTCTTTGCCCACCTGTGGGGAGGAAAACACCCCACCAGAGCCTTCAAGGCCACGTGGCCCTCAGGGACTCCTTCCTAGGGCAGAATAGACTCATGGGTTCAAACTTATTCCCTTCCCTTCCCAGCTGGCAGTTCACCAGCATTGGCTTTTCAGGTCTTCCTCGAAGGACTCTGTAACCTCCAGAGACACACAACAGAGAACTGAACATCACCCCACCCAGACCTTCGTGGTTTCGGTGGCTCTCATGAAGTCCTAGTCCTCTCACCTTCAAGACTCGGCCGCTAGAGAGACGCTTACCCCCCCCTTCCTCTCTCTTCCCCTGTCTCTCTCTTTCCCCTCTTTCTGTCCCTGGGAGTATCCAGCCTCTCCAGGAGGGGTCCTGAAAAGCCTTGGGGAAGGTCTCCCACAGCTCCAGCTCCATCCAGGACGAGAGCTTCAACTGTCAGGATTCGGTGACGACCAATCTCTACAGCTCGAACCTGCCACTAAGGCACTCCTGATTTTTGGCTCTTAGTGGGGACACCCCTTTTGCCAATAAATCAGTTTCCTCCTTCTCTCTCATACTATCTTTGTGTCTCCTTCCTTCTCCCCTATACTACTTTGCGTCCTCTTCCCTCCCCCTTATACTACATTTGCGACGTGGGTAATGTGTCCTCTCTGCCGGTCGATTCTCCCCTACAATGCCTCTTGGATAACCTCAAAACCATCACCTTGACACCAGACATTAAACCCCCAAAATTGATCAAATATAGCACCTAGGCCTGGCCCACTTATCCCTTAAACAACCAAAACAGATGGCCCCCTTTTGGGTCCCTGGATCCCTCCATTCTAAGGGATCTCTACTATTACTGTGAGCATTTGAAAAAATGGGTAAAGATGGCTTATGTCCAGGCTTTCTTCTTGCTCCGATCCAATCCTGCTCTCTGCACCTCTTGCAAACCTCTGCAAATTCTTGTAGCCTACAAACCAACACCCATAACCACTGATCCCCAATCTTCTCCTCCTCTGGACTCATCCACTTCTTCTGACCTTGCTGAGGAACCTCCACTCTTCACCTGGCTCAAAAAGGTCCTCACCCTCAACCTTCTGCCCCAGCCCCTCCGCGGTCACCCCCACCACCTCAGCAACCTGATTTCTTCCCTCCAATTTCTAGATCAAAAACCCAAACCTCCGCCGGTTCTCAGACCATTGACCCTTTACTGAAGTAGCAGGTACTGAAGGAATCCCTCCACACACTCACTCCTCTCTTCTACTGTCAGCACCCACACCGGGTCCCACCAGGTCCTCTTACCAGCTAACCCAAAGCTCAAATGAGCTGAGGAGAGCCCTCAGACCCCTATACAAGATCTGGGATAAAATGGCCTTTAAAGTTGCTTTGTCATCACTGAAAACAGGTTACTAAGAATTTAAAGTCCCTTACAGGCTTTATGGGATATTCACTCCCATCCTGTTCTACTGCTCAAGTTTTCCTTGCTAGGGAAAATCCTGTTCTTTTACATCTCCTCCTCATTCTCAGATCCACCATGGAGCTGCTCTCAGCCCCACCTTCCCGTCTTCCCCCTCCCTACCAGGCCCACAGAAAAGGCTTAACTGACCTTCTCCAGAAATCTTAACCAGGCTGATTTTAGGACTTTCAGCAAAAAAATCTCTACAAAAGAGTTTAATGTAGATAAACTTCCTCTTTTCATATCGCCCTATTTTACTTGGCCACTGGCTGAAAAAAAATCAGCACTCCAAAAGCTAGACACCCCCCTTACTAGTTTTTCACATAATATGTGAACAAGACCTCTGGTCTTGAGCTGGGGCTTCACAGAGATGGCTACATTTCTAATATAAGGGTGTTACCAACTGGGCTCCATGGTAACAGCTGGCAGGGGGAGAAAAGAAAGGGAAAAAAAAGTTCTCCCCCTCCCACGTGTCCTTGAAAAGTTAACTTGCCCAGAACAACAACAACAACAACAAAAAAAAAAAAAAAAAAAAAAAACCCTGCTTTTTGTGAACTTCTGCAGACTCTGAACTTCTGAGCCCCTCCCCTTACATGTTGGTTACAAAATTCTGAAACTACCTAAACTTGGGGTTCAGGGGATTAATTGATTACGACAGAAGCAGTGCGCTCTGAATCTGGCTGCAACCAAATACAACTGTTTCCCTATATTCGCTGCTGTCTTAGGTGCCTTGCCTTGTCCATCCCTACAACAATATAATTCTATATACTTAATCATTGTTCATGTTTTCTGAAATGGTCAACAGATGTGATTAATTATGTGCTGCAAATAACAAAATATCTCTTATTAAAATGAAATAATTTCCTAAGTTTAGAAATTCACAAGGATTGTTTCAAAATGTGAAAAAAGAAGTAGTTAACAGATAGGAAAGAGAAATTAGAAGGTTCTAGGTATGGATTTAATAGAAGAAAAATGTGTTTCTGGATAAGAGAGTCTATTAAGTAAATAAGAGGATTTTAAGCAAACGATAAAGAAAGTCTGTGTACGTGATCTATATAGGTGTAAGTAAGTGCTAAAGAAGGTCTGTGTATACAAGTATGGTTAAACAACAACTGTTATTTTGCAATATTATAATATGTTATTTCTTTAAGAGCTAAACTTGATTAATATAAAACATCAATGTAATTGTGGTACTATTACTCTTCTTTGTGTATTAAATGTGTTCATATTTTCCAGGTATATAAGTCTTTAAGATAGAAGCTTTAAAAAAATTATATCAAGCTGGTGTTCTCCAAAAGGTTGCATGGTAATTTTAAACTTACAAAAATAACATGTTGGAGATTTATTTATATCATTTAATGTTCTATAACTGGACCTGTTATCATAAGATTAATATGAATTTCTATACACTGGGTACAATTTAAATGTAATATATTGTATTAGTTAGTATTCATGTGACATCAAGCAACAATATATGTAAACTTTATAAAATGATATTTAAAAACAAAGATCAGTTCAATAATAGAACACTTTATCTAAGATTTATAAATCTTAGCCTTATCTGAGATAAGGCTCTGCCTCCCATCTCACTATATGTTAGAATGACTCCAAAGTAGGCCAGACTTCAGCTAAAGCCCAATACTCTTAATTTAGGGGGAAGCTGACTTTGCTGGATGTTTATGATCAAGACTTAAAGTTAAATTAAAAAGGCCAAGAAAACCAATATTTGGCTCTGGTCCTCTGAGTCAGTCTTAATCCAGGGAACAGGGAACTTCTCTAAAGAGCTTTGCAACTCTGGGCCACATAACCTCCTGATCAGGGAGATTGATGAGACCACTGGAGAATGCAAAGCCAATCCGTGAACTTGCTGTGAATAGAAGGGTCACTGGAGACAGGAGACATCCCTGATGCTTCCAAGGGAAGCCACATGATCAAGCAAGACCTGGACCCATCCTAGCGTAAATGGCACTAGCAGAACTAAGAAGCTGCTCTCAGGTTCCCCCACGAGTGACCCCTGTGGGAAATCAGCTGACTCTTAACAATAGATAGAGACAAAGTCGATTTTGACCAGCTTGATCTCAAACACCTACCAAAAACAGTTAAACCAAAAAGTCATTCCTAGGAGTAATGAAAGACAAGAAGAGCTAGAAAAGAGGAGACAGCACCTAGGCCAACAGGCTCCATGGGAAATGTTCAGTCAAGTATGGCCTTGGCTCCTCCCCCTCACAGGACCTCTATTAGTCCTCTTTATGTTTCTCCTAATAGGACCATGTCTGTTAAACTGCCTACAGAAATTCCTGCAAGATCAGATATATAGATTCACCAACCAGTCAGTCAATCAACCACTTCTTTAAGACTACCAGCCCTGGTGCCCAAGACGGAGACCTATGACCCATGACCAACTCCTCTGGCTCCAGAGACTCTGTGCCCATCTAAAATCCTCTCTAACCCCCTTTTCCAGTTTCACAACTCCTCTTTCACTTCCTAGGAATGAGAACTACTCTCCAGCAGGTCCACCTGCTTATTCTGTCTGCTCTACAGCATCCCCACAAGGAAGCATCAAACCTAAACTCCCCACACCTCAGATGAGGAGCCACCAGCCAGGCGAAGACTGGTAGATCAACTTCACTCACATGCCTAGGCACAAAAAGCTTCGCTACCTACTTACTTTGGTTGATACTTTTTCAGGTTGGATAGAAGCCTTCCCTACATCCAGGGAAACTGCTGACACTGTTGCCTGCATCCTCATTGAGCAGATCATTCCCAGGTTCGAACTTCCCGCCTCCATCCCGTCAGACAACAGTCCGGCCTTCACTTCTCAGGTTGTTCAGCTAGTCTCCAAAGGCCTCCACGTCACCTGGAGGCTCCACATCCCCCACCAACCCCCAATCCTTGGGTAAGGTTGAGAGGCCTAACGGCATTCTCCAGGATCATCTCACTGAACATGCTATGGAACTCAGGCTCTTCTGGCCCAGTCTCCTGCCCTTGGCCCTCACCTGAATCAGGCAGCCCCAAGGACCCCCTCAGGCCTTAGCCCCTTTGAGCAATTCTATGGGCGTCCTTTCTTAATCAACCGAAGCTTTCCAATCACTCCTCCTCCCGTTGTGTTCTACCTGCCCTATCTCACACTTCTACGCAAACTCCTAAGGGAACATGCAGATTGGTGTCTTCCTGTTCCATTCATTGCCTCAATCCCAGAACAACCACAAACTGAATTGGACCCTCTTCAAATGGGTGACTCAGTCTTACTTCAGGAACTCCATTCTCAATTGTTGGAACCTTGCTGGATGGGACCCCATACAGTCATAGTTACTACCCCAGTGGTGACCAAGCTTTTGGGTCACTCCCCCTGGTACTATGTCTCCTGCCTTAAAAAAGGCACCTGTTCCAATTTTCAGTCCTGGACTTCCACCATGACCACCAAACTCAAAATTTCTTGCCAACTCTCTTCTTCTTCTACTAATCATTATTCTCTCTCAAGTTTTTATCTCAAACCACAGATGCCGCTTCTACATCCAAGCAACATGGCACCAGGATGACACCACCCACTCTCAGTTTATGGGTCAAGGCGATTGCCCTTCCACTGGCTGCAATCAGGCTGTCACCCTTAATGTTACTGGATTCAACCAAGCCACCTCTGATACTTCCTAGAGTTTCTACAACAAGAACAATGGCTGAGACAAAAGATCTTCTCTGCTCAGAAATGGTTTGATGCTATTGACAACCTATGGCTTCAAGAAACCTTTATGGACTTTGCCCTTTCTGAAATAACTGTCTATAGCCACTGGATGTTATTTCTGACTGCCCTGGTGTTCACAGACCTGTCCCCCGAACATTCCTCCACTTTCCCTTCTAAGTTCCACGCTGCCCACCATTAAGCAGGAAGTAGCTAGGGGACTTTATGATGTTGCCCGTGTCACTTAGGAAAAACAAAAAGGGAGGAATGTTAGGTGCAGAACCGGCTGAACTATGTTATCTTCAGGGCAGGCTGGACAAATGTTAGCTGCAGGATGGCCCACACACTCAAACCCCCCTCTGTCTGGTCCTTTATCACCTGTTTGCCTCAAAGCTGAACATTCAACCCCCACTCAGGGCTGAACACTCAACCCCCTTGTGCCAACAAGGCAGCTTGCAGACGCAGAGGCCCCGTTAGATTTGGGCTATAAAAACTCCCTCCTGCTGGGCCCCTCTCTCTCTTGCTCTCTTGCTCTTCTCTCTCTCTCTCTCTCTCTCTCTCTCTCTCTCTCTCTCTCTCTCTCTCTCTTCCTCTCTTTTCTCCTCTGTTGCACTGCTGCAAAAAGATCTCTTTGTCGCTCTGAGTGTTGTGGTCACTTTCCTTTTAGGTCAGACAAGTCAGTATCCAGAGCATGTCCTCGGTCCCCTGAGTCAGAGCTCCTGACCCTTCAGCGCATCAACTGAATGAAGAATAGAAGTCCTCACAGCAGCTCGAACATCACCTCAGCCCCAGGTTCCCTTCTCACTTTGTGTAGGGATCACCTGCCATCCTCTATCCAGGGGGTCCCGCCAGATCAGGGCAAGAG
This sequence comes from Callospermophilus lateralis, assembly GCF_048772815.1. Classification (NCBI taxonomy): domain Eukaryota; kingdom Metazoa; phylum Chordata; class Mammalia; order Rodentia; family Sciuridae; genus Callospermophilus; species Callospermophilus lateralis. The sequence continues at coordinate 73,510,894 of NC_135318.1, read as the reverse complement.
GCTCCCTTGTACTTGGGTCGGGTGATGGAGGGACATTCTCCACAGTGTCACTAAGGTCCTCAAAGGGCCACAAGGTCCTCGATTCCCCATTCTTTTTTACTGCCCCACTGCTGGTGTGCCACAGGGACCATCTCCTCTCTAACCTGTGACATTTGAACCTCCACCTCAGGGTCTGCTCATGGGGAAGCTGCAGGTACTGTAGCTTCTTTGTTATTATTCAGTTTTAATGTGTTCCCACATTTTTATTGGAGCATTCTAGCTGTGCATAATGATGGGATTTATTGTTACGTATTCATACAGCACACGATACTCTCTGCAGCTTCCTGAGCCCTCTGACACATCTGATCTCCGTTTAGCAGGGAACATTGATGTGATCATTTGTTGAATGTCTATGTCCCTGCAAGGCTGTGTCTTGGCCAGGGAACCGAGGCTCACTTGTCCTTTAACAAATTATTAGTACTGAGCACAGTTCTCAGCACGTGAGATTCTTGGAAAAACGTGTGTTGACTGAACGATTGATTGAATGAGGTCCAGAAACCCTACCATGACTGTCAGCAGAGACACTGGGTGGTAGTTATTGACTGAATAAATGAGTGATTGAATGAATGGACGTCACACTTTGCTGACTTGTGTTCTGGGACTCAGGTGTCAACTGTTATTTAGAGCATTATGCGCCATTCTTTGTGGAGGGACTGTGTCCTGCCACCCATATATCATAGCCTTCCTGATAGGAACCAGCTCCCTGCCCTGAGGAAGCTGCCTTTACTTGTCCCTGACCATGGGACCCTTCCGTAGGCCACCTCAAGCCTGAGGGCCATGACTGCCCTTTCCCCAGTTGCTGGCTACCCAGTCAGTGGCTGAGGCTACTGTACTCATGGCCTGTTCACTGCCCTGGTCTGGGCCTGGAAATCCTCCTTCCCATCCCCCCACTGACATCAGCCACATCCTCCATCTTGCCCCAGCCTCCTGCGGCTCAGGCTGTGGCCTCTCCAGGAGTCACCTGGCTCCTGGCCTGGAGCCTCCCTGAGGTCTGGTTCACCTCCTGGGGCTGCTACAGGAAAAGGCCAGAGACCGGGAGGCTTTAACGACAGAAGTGCATTTGCTCACAGTTCTGAGATCCAGGTGTCGGCAGGTTTGGGTCCTTCCGAGCCCCTCTCCTTTCTTGCAGGTGGACAGACACCTTCTCACCGTGTGCCCACGGTCCATCTGAGTGTCGTGATCTCCTCCTTTTATGAGGGCATGCATCTTCCTGGGTCAGGGCCCAGCACAGGACTTCACTTGAACATCATCACCTCTTTGAAGACCTGTCTCCAAGTACAGTCACATCTGAAGGCAGAGAGGGTGGAGATTTCAACATGTGGGTTTTATGTGGACCCAGTTCAGCCCTAAATGAGATGCACCCACCAAGTTCCATGTCCCCCTTGGATACTCGGGATCCCTGGGGCACCCAGTGGGGGACAGGGGACTCGGCTTGCTAACTCCGGTCTCTCCGCCTGACTGCACCATGTCCCCATCTTAAGCCTGCAGCATTTGACCTCAGTGGAACAGGCCCCCTTGTCTCCTGATGTCCCGTTTCCAAATGGGAATTGGAGCCCTGCCCCCCGGGTTTCAGAAGGTCATATAGAGAGCAGCATTTGGACGCAGCGGCCACGCTCCGTATCCACCAAGACCTTACCTTCCAGGGCCTCGGCCTCCTCATCTGTAAATGGCTTAACCACCGCACTTGCTCCAGAGTTGGTTATAAGAACTGAATTCACAGGTATAAAGTGTGTAGAGTTTTAATGCATGTTAATTAATATGTACAAACACATTTACAAACATCCAATGAATCCGTAAACCACCCGGAGCTGTCACCCTTCACCATGTGGGTTGTGAGTCGTCTGACCTCATCTTTCATCTCCCGCGCACGTTCCCTGAGTGCTCCCCTCCTGCGTATCATGACCCCTCCTTCATGGTGTCTGTCACCTTTCAAGGGAACCTTCAGGGGTAACTTCAGGGGAGGCAGATCACGGGGGAGGTGGCGTGTCCCAAATGGGCTGATTAAATATCTTAAGACTCAAGGGAAGTCAGAACCAGTAGGACGTGGCTTCTTCCCTCCCCAGGCTCACTTCTCAGTGCTGGAAACAGAGCCAAGAGCTCAGATTCAAACCCTGGCTCTGCCCTTTACTGCCTGTGCATCCTGAGCACATTGCTTTCCCCCTCACAGCCTCGGTTTAGACTAGAATAATAACAGAAACTATGGGGGCGGGGGTGGAAGGAGACAACACATGTAAACCTCCCAGCAGGCCAGGTATACTGCTGCACGCCTGTAATACCAGCAGCTCAGGAGGCTGAGGCAGGAGGATTGCAAGTTCAAGGCCAGCCTCAACAATTTAGCAAGGACCTAATCACTTAGTGAGACCCTGTCTCAACATTAAAAAATAAAAAGGGCTGAGGATGCAGCTGGGTGGTTAAGCGTCCCTGGGTTCAATCCCTGGTGCAAAAAAGGAAAAGAAATTCTGGCATATGAATCACACATAATAGCTATTAAATAAATAATAAGTAAGTTCAACAGTCTGCTGATAAATCTGGTCACACAGACCAAAGGGCTGCCATGGTGCCGGCCACACACCTAACAAGCATAACCTCCAAAAAAAAACACTGGTAAAAATACAAACAAGATGTATTCAAAATTGCTGAAGTCGCCCCAACTACTTCTGTCACAGAGGAAATTGGAACAAACCAAATGTTGGGATTGGGTCTGGAACTGAGGCCACTGCCCCAGGGTGATGGAATTCTAGCCAGGAACCGGGGAGAGCTGGGAAGGGATCTCTTGGTCCCTGAACATGCAGAGGACAGAGGCACACTGTCTGTCTCTCAGCCCTGCATTTAAGAAGAAAAACAGGAATTTGCATTTGGGCCCTTGGAGATGCCAGGATGACTCACTGCCAGGCCAAACCTGGGCCCTGTCTAAAAGCCACTAGTGAGGACAGCTGGGCGAACGTGGTAGTCATAGGCCCAGCTTTGTGATGACAGGGGCATTGCCTCTTTATTTCCACCACTTACGCATCTACGGTGGCCTCTCCCTGGACTCTGGCTGTTGGGGGGCTTGGGGAGTGGGAGGCTCTGGGTCCCCATCCAGAGTGGCATTTGTATCTGTGCTCAGGAGCCTAGCAGTGTTTGGGTTGGGCACACAAACAAGGAAGGGCACGTCCCTCTCCTGAGCCCACCATCCTCCCCTGACTGCCACAGCTGTGGTACTGAGCCTCAGATTGTCCCATTATTGATCCCCGCCACCCCATAATGAACTGTAACAACAACTCCATTACTCTGCCCTCGCCCATTGGCTAAGGATAATATAAAATTAGCCAGCGTGCATGGGGCCTCTCAGGATCGATTTCCCTACTCAGATTACTTGTTACGAAAGAATAGAGCTGTCTCCCCCATAATTGAACAAGTTAACTCCTTGTCTCATAAAATGTAAGCCTGTATTGATTGGTTGTTGTGCACTGGGGTGGGGGCGCCGGGTGAGCTTCCCCCTCCCCGCCTCCCCCTGGGCAGCCCCCTCCCTGGCTTTACTGGTTGGGACAGCAAACGCTGGGATGGATCCAGGCCTGTACAGTTATGGGGAGGGTGGTCTCCAAAGCCCATTGAATGCCCTCAGCCCCTGCCTTTCCAAGCCAAGGTCATTTATATCTGTCTGGCCACTTGGAGCTTTGGATTCCTGCAGATCTGGATTCGAATCCTGATTCTGCTAGATGTGACCTTGGAGTGGGTACCCAGTTCCTGTGAGCTAATAATAATAATAGTATTCAATAATATTGATGATATTATTTAATATCTAATAGTAATAGTATTTATAATGTTATGTAATGTCCATGAAGACTGTAGCCACAGCACCTTAGCAGTACTGGGAGGTTCCGATGGGCTAACCCTGTGTAGGGCCAGGCAGGCCGTGGGCACCCATCAGTGATAACGGCTGTTGGTTTTGAGCATGTTTTCTTGCTCGTCCATAATAGGAAACCATCCAGGTAACAGGAAGTTAAGATGCGTGATTTCCAATTTGAAGGGTATATGGAGACTTCAAGGAGTGGGGGGCAGAAAGCCTAGGTTTAAACCCCTCTGACCAGCTTTCTTCTGTGGTGAGGAGCCGCGGGCTTCGTGATGAGGGCTTTTAAACTTCAGAGACGGTTGCCACACAGAAAGGAAGAGCTCATCCTGGCCACCACGTTGCCAGTCATACCTGGCCACTCCAGCCCCCTCCACCTGTGCGGCCCCGGCTTCTCACACAGCCTCTGCAGACCTGGCCAACGGGACCACCTGCCGCCGGGAAGGTCTCATGTTCCCTGGGTTTGGGACCCTTTCCCACAGCCCACACATCAGTCGGCCGTGGGCAGCTGGTGCCTGGGAAGGCCAGTCTTCAAGGCTATCATCGCTGTTGACTTTGGCTGGGAGGTGCAAGGGGAGAGGAAGGCAGGGGTCCAGGAAGAAAAGAAATCAACAGTGGCCTCGGACTGAAATCTGGGCTCCTAGGTATGGCTAGGGAGAACAGTGGCTGTAAACGGTGGTGAGGGCAGGTAGATTTCAGGTAGATTTTGCCTTCACCTAGGTATGAGGGTGCGAGGTTCATTGGCAGCCAGGAGGAACAGTACTCATCCAGGAATTGCCTCTTTGTCATGCAATTGGGAGCTTTTTGTTTTAATAATAATAATGTCAGTATTATTAATAACATCAGTGCTTATTGGGAAGGCTTATGATGGGTCAGGTTCCATCCCAGAACTTGGTCTGTGTTTGCTGACAGAAAAATGGCCAGCAGCCCTCCCTCTAGGTGACATTACTAATAGGCATCCCTTTGTCAAAACCTACTGTGTGCGTGTGCTGGGGGAATTGTCCATCTTCACTACATGGTACATATTTGCACTTAGGACAAAGTCCCAGACCCCTGAGTGTTTTAGTGGCTATTTTGTGACCATAAACAAAAGACCTGGCATGAACCACATAAAGGAGGAAAAGTTTATTTCGGCTCATGGTTTGGAGGGGAAGCCCTTAGTTGGCCAGCTCCATGGCTCTGGCCCAAGGGGACGCAGAACATCATGTGGAAGGGCACGGCAATGAGGGAACACAGAGCTCTGCTCACCAAGGACAAAAGAGAAACCCTCAAGTGACCTGCTTCCCCCAGCCACACCCCACCCGCCTACAGTTACCACCCAATTAGTTCGTAGCAGTGGGTTGATCCAGTGATGAGGGTGAAGCTCTCATAAGCTGATCAGTTCACCTCCGAACCTTCTCGCATGGTCTCGCCCATGAACTTTGGGGGACACCTCAGATCTAAACCACAATGCTGAGCGAGGCCCTGCAGGACCTGCCTGCTTTGGCCCCAGGCCACCTGGCCGCCACCTTGAGCCCCTGCAGTGGCCTTGCTCCTCCTCCAGATGTGCCGGCCTCCTTCTGGTCCTAGAGCAAACCAGACTCTTCCTTCTCTAAGACTCCCGGACCTGTGGGTCCTCGTGCAACCTGGTCTTCTCTGAGGCTAGGGACCATCCACATCCAGAATTCCACACGGAAGGCTGCCTCTTCCCCAAAGCCTTCCCAGGCCACCCTGGCACAGATGTCCCGAGTCAAAGTCAGTCTAGGAGGCACCTGGAGGTACTTGGCTTCAAACATTCTCCAGCAAGGAGCCTCCTCCTGAGCCTGGGTCCCTCGAGGGAGTGAGAAACCATTTGGAAGGAAGGCAGAAAATATGCCCAGGTGACTCTCAGGATTTTGCTAGAAACCTAAAAGAAACACATTTACTCATTTTGGAGCAACTTCTCTATACCCTTACTCTTGATTTTCCTGCAGAAAAAAAAATTCATTTTTAAGTATATAGTAATATATGCCTTTTATCAAAAAGTTCAAAGCTTGAGGAAAATCAAAAAGATTCGATTATCCTTAAAACCATGATTTCATTGTTCTGATGACTGTTGCTCTTTGTTTGTTTTGTATATTTCAGAGTGTTTTTCTATTTAGATGGGATACACATACACGCACACACACACCATCCGTATAGGATACTAGTCTTTCTATTTTGTGAGATATTTTTATTTACCATTATAGTTTGGGTCCCTCCCCATGTTGGTGAATATACATTTAAAGTGATCTTTTGTAATAACTACACAAGGCAGTGTTTTTCAAATTGCAGGGTGAGACCCATCCGTGGGTCAGAAAATGAGTTAAGCAGACCAAGTATTTAAAAAAAAAATGAAGCAAAAGAAAATCATTATGTAGAAGAGAAAACAGACTATTAGATTGTAGAGATAAGAATTTTAAAAAAGATTCTATGTAGTTAAGCATCTCTGTGTATATCAGATTGTGATATAATATATATTTATTATATGATTCAAAAAAGTTTTGAAATTTCTGGTATGCTCTCAATGAGATGTACCAGAACTTTTTAACCCATGAAGTTTATACATTGTGTTATCTGTTTGTTGCTGAATTTTGCATGTTTTTTCCTAGTTATTTCCTTAATATTTCTAATGGAATTAGAGTGGGTCATAGGGTATGCCCATTTTCAATGTGTTTTCCAGAAAAAAAAAAATGAGTCAATGTATATTCTGTTGGGAAAGTGTCTGGACTCTGACTACCACCAGTTTTTATTACCACCAGGTTCTATTATCACTTAATAGCATCAACCTGGTGGTTTTAATATAATATCAGATTACCTAGAATAGTAACTAACATGCTTTGTGGCTATCTATGCTGCCAGCTCTTGTGAAGCTCATTATCTCATTATCAGCTCATTATCTCCTTTGATGCTTACATTCAGTTTCTGAAAGATATGCTTCTGTAATTTGATTTGCAGATGAAGAAGCTGAGGCTTAACAAAAGATCTGAATTCTGGTAGATTGAGATTTGCATTCCTGCCTGACTGTCAAGGCCATGTATATTTGTCAGCTTTCCACTACTGTAACAAATACCTGAGATAATCAACTTATAAAGACAGAAGGTTGATTTTGACTCATGTTTCAGAGTTTTCTGTCTATGACTTATTGCCCTTGCTGCTTTGGGGCCTGTAGTGAGGCAGTGCATTGTGGGAGGTAGCACATGGAGGAGAAAAACTGCTCATCTCACAGCTGGGAAGTAAAAGAGAGAAAGAGGAAGAGACCAGGATCCCACAATCCCCTTTGAGAGTAAGCTCTCAATAACCTGAGACCTCCCATTAGGCTTAATCTCTTAAAGGTTCTGCCACTTCCTGATAATACCACACTGGGGACCAAGCCTTGTTAATACAGGTGACTTTGGGGACCTTCAGTACCCCAAGCATAGCACCATACATACCTTTTACCATAGTCCTCAATGGACCTTCAGGATTATGATTCAGCACATAGCAGGTGTCTATCATCTGTTTACCAAACAGTGCTAATTCAAAGCATTTTTAAATACATTTGAGTGATTCTTCAAAGTCCTTACACTGATTCCCTTGGGAATTTAGGGTGCAGAGTTTGGCCCCAAGATTGAAAAAAAAAAGAAAGATAACTTCTTTATCTGGGTAATACACTCTCCAGAGTTGTTCTAGGGGGATATAGAAAACCACAGGATAAACAAGCAACATCTTCTTGAAGCCTTAATTTATGCCAGAATTTTGAAGGGAAATGTTATTTTCATATTTAAACAACCACTGATATACTACAGAGTACAAAAAAGTTCAAACACCAAACTTCAAATAGATCGTATCTTGCTGCAGGCAGTTGTATCAATCAGTATGGGCTAGGTTATGCTGTGGTAACAAACAATCCCCAAATCTCAGTGGTTTGAAGCAACAGACTTCATTTCTTGATGAGACAAACATGTCTACTGCCTGTCATCTGGGGGCTCTGCTCCACTTCATCTTTACTGTAGGATCCAGGTCAGTGGAGCAGCCTTGCAGGGAAGCAGGGGATTGTGCTCTACAAGGTCTCAGACCAGAAACTAATGCTTAGCCCAGAAGTGACGCATGTGATTCCCACTCAGACTCTTTGGCCAGGACTAGTCACATTGCCTCACCCAACCTTCCTTTAGGAGCAGGAAATAGGATCCCACCAAATACACGAAATGCAAAGATCCAGGGGAGTGTTGCTGACCACTGCCGTGTTGTTTGGAGCTCTGCCTCTTAGTCTTGGTATTTTGACATCTGAAAAAAACAACATGAAAACTTCTCTACATATTATTTTTACAAAAACAAGGTGAAAGATTGTTTCTCTCTTACCTCGTAGACTTGTAGAGATAGGAGGTGGTGGGGTGTTGCATAGCGACAAGACTCCAGGGCCTTCCTATCCTTTTGGCCTCCCGATCTAAATCTACTTCACAGTTCAGGATGGCTGGCCCAGCCTCTGCTGTTAGGTTTCTATTCCAGCTAGCAGGGGGAAAAATCTATTTTTAAAAAATTTTATTTTATTGAGATATAGTTCACACATCGTGCAATTCTTTCATTTAAAATATATAATGCAAAGGATTTTCATATATTCTCAAACCTGCCCGAGCGGCCATCACATGGTCATTTTAAACCATATTTTCCACCCCAGAAACACCTCCCATATGCTTTAGCTGTCACCTCCCACACCCCCACCCCTCCCCCATACTAGGTAACCACTAGTCGGCTTTCTGGTGTTTTTTTCTATACATTTCCCTTGTACACATTTCAGATGAATGGAATCATATTTGGCTGTTTTAGTGAGCTTCCCTCCCCCCACTGTGACCAAAGGGCCTGACAAGAACAGTTAGTGGAGGGATAGTTCATTTGGGGGTTCATGGATTCTGAGGTCTGAGTGTATAGATGGACGACTCCATCTGAGAAGATGCAGAACATGATGGAGGAAGGGTGGGGTGGGGGAAAGCAGGTCTGTACAGGGCTACTAAGAAGCAGAGAGAGCTCTGCTCAATGAGAACCAAGTATCAACCCCCAAAGCACACCCCCCAGGGACCCACCTCCTCCAGCCACACCCTGCCTGCCTGCAGTCACCACTCAGTTAATGCCTATCAAGGGCCTCAGGCACGGATGAGGTCAAGACTCTTATAACCCAATCATTTCATCTCTAAACTTTCTTTTTTAAAAATATTTATTTTGTTTGATTTTAGGTAGACACAATATTTTTATTTTATTTTTATGTGGTGCTGAGGATTGAACCCAGTGCCTCATGTATGCTAGGTGAGCGCTCTACCACTGAGCCACAACCCCAGCCCTCATCTCTAAACCTTCTTGTATTGCCCCACATATGAGCTTTTGGGGGACACCTCACAGCTAAACCGTGACAGTGGACTTCTGTAACTGGCTTCTTTTACTCAGCGTAGTGTTTTAAAATTTCACGCACATTGTACCACACGTCAGTACTTCAATTCCTTTAATGGTTGGATGATATTCCATGTTCTGCATGTACCACATTTTATTTGACCATTTGTCAGTTGAGAGGCACTTGGATTATTTCCATCTTAGTAATTATGAGCCATATATTTAGTGATTCTTTCTGTGTACATTTATGTACAGGTTTCTTTGTGGACATCTCGTTGGAATTCACTTGTGTGTACCTTGGAGTTGAACTGCTGGGTCACATAATAATTACTCCGTGTTCAACCATCGGAGGAGCCACCAGACTGTGTTCCAAAGCAGGGGTAACACTCTCCACCCCCACAGCAGGTGTGAGGGTTCCCGTGTCCCACCTTCCCACCCACCTGGCCCATGGGACTTTTTGGCTACGGCGCTCCTAGTGGCTAAGGAGTGGTAAGGCGTTGTGATTCCCATTTTAATTTCCTTGATGGCATTAATGATATCTAGCACTTTTTCGTGTCTTATTGGCCATTTATATGTCTTCTTTGAAGAAACATCTATTTGCCTCCTTTTGCTCATTCTTTAATTAGGTTATTTGTCTTTGCAAGACTACTTTACATACTCCACGCTGCAGGTGCCTTATCATGCATATAACTTGCAAAAGTTTCCTTCTATTCTGAGGGTTTTCTTTTCATTTTCTTGAAGATGTCCTTTCCAGCAAAGTTTTTAATTTTGAAGTTCAGTTTTTTTTTTTCTATTTCCCTTTTCATTCAGTCCTGCTGTTGTAGCTAAGAACCCTTTGTGAAATCCAGGGTCGTGAAAATTTAAGAGTTTTCTAGATTTTAGCACTTAGAGTCAGGTCTTTGATTTGTTTAGAGTTAATTTTTGTAAATGATGTGAAGGGAGGGTCCCATTTCATTCTTTTATATGTGACTATCTGGTTTTTCCACTTTTTCAAAAGGACTATTCTTTCCTCATTGATCTTTTCACCCTTGTTAAAAATCAGCAGTATTACAGAATACAAGATCAATGTGCAAAATTTAATTGTGTTAATTCATTGCATTTAATAATGTGAAAAGTGCTCACTTTCAATGAGCAGTTCAAAACTGAAACTGAGAAAACAATTCTATTTACAATATCATTAACAAGAAGAAAACACTTAAGAATAAATTTATCGAAATAAGTGTGAAACTTAACAAAAACTGCAAGCCATTGTTGAAAGAAATTACATAAAATCTAAAGGGGCAAAATATTTCATGGGTTTCATGGATTTGAAGACTTAACATGTTATAATGTCTATATTCCCCAAATTGTTCTACAGAGTTACTGTAAACCCTGCCAGCATCCCAGCTGACTTCTTTGTATTAATTAATGAAGTTATTTTAAAATTCCTATGAAGTTTGGAGGGATCTCCACCAGCCACAATAATCTTAATAGAACAAACAACAACAACAATAAAACCCAAAACAGAATAGGAGGACTACTTATACTGCTAGGATTCAAATTTAACTATCAAAGTAATGGTCATCAAGACTGTATTGTACTGCTTGTGGCCCAAGGAGAAACAAATTGATCATGGAAGAGAATTAAAAGTTCCAAAATGGGTTCATTTATTGATTTCACCTAAGATTCAAAAAATAAATTGTATTAGCTTTGCACGACTGTAACAAAATACCTGAGGTAGATAAGTTTATAAAGAGAAAGAGTTTGTTCAGTTAATAGATTTAGACGTTCAAGGGCATGGTGCCTACATCAGCTCAGTTCTGGTGAGAACCTCATGTGGAACAGTAGATAGCAAAGGTGGAAATGTACTTAGGACAAGTGGTCACATCTCAAGTCAGGAGAGGAGAAGAGGATGATGGGCAGGGCACAGCCTTGCTCTGGTGAGGACTCAGGGGATTACGTGTGAACTACCTCTTGCCCCTACAACCTAAGTTCCTCACAACAGGCCCCACTTCCGGAGGTTCCACCACCTTCCAATGCTTCCACCCCAGAGACTGAGACTTTTATCACAGTGAACTCTAGGGGACATCCAGACCATGCCTGGAATATAGCATAAATGAAAGGCTGACAGTTTTTAATCCTCAGATGGCACAGTACCTTCACTTCTTCCTACATTACAGAAGTTACGTGGCCCATGAACCATACAAGGTATGAGGGAGAAGAGTGCAGGTCACCATGTGAGGGAGGGAGACCATCTTTCTTACCCAATGTCTTGGTAGTTTGTTGTTTTGCTTTCAGGACATTTTGAGGGATTGAGTTTTCCAAGCACAAATTGGACTTAAAGATTATCTTTTTTTAATTGGACAAGGAGGTGAAAATGATGCCCCCCAACAAACCACAATTAAAGGTCCTAGGGATAATGCCCATAGAAGAGAAGAAGGACATGGTGGCTGTCCCTTGCTGTCTTCACACAGGCCTTGCCTAGGAGGTAAAGCCATGGTTTCTGAAGAAATCAGAAGAAAGTTGGCCAACTGAAATGATCACACTGCTGATTTGAAAGGTGGATCTCTATTGCGATCAATAATTCTAACCTCTCCTTCAGAGCATATTGTACCACGAGGTATTAAATTGTGGTAGTCTGAGGCCCTCTCAAGTAGAATAATATTTAAAATACCACTCATTTCATCTTCATCTCATTGTTTTAATAAAATATATGTATTCTATATGCATGGCTTATAACATGTATCTATTCATTTACTCAACAAAGCATTGATCGGAGACGCTGAGGATACAGCAATCATCTTAATCCACTCAGGTTACTATAACAAAAGCCTTAGACTTGATAATTTATAAACAAGAGAAAGTTATTGTCCACACTTGTGGAGGATGTGAAATCCAAAATCAAAACACCAGCAGATTTAATACCTTCTGTCTGTCCTCACCTGGTGGAAAAGGCAAAAGACCTTCTCAAGTCTCTTTTATAAGAGCCCAAATCCTGTTAACCAGGGTAGAGCCCTCGAGACTTAGTGACTTTGCAAAGGTCCTACCACCCTATCACATTTCACAATAGGTTCCCCCATAGGAATTTGGGGGGCTGCTGACACGACATTAATGCCACCTTGTTGCTCTCGGGGAGCTGACATTCCAATGGGAAGGGGCTGAAGAGACCTAAAGAAAGAGTGTGCAGATTATCATGTCCAGTACATATTTGGGCACCCAGCTCTGGGTGTGTGCATACCTGTGTATGCGGTCACAAGTCTAGACATTTATTTATACATGCTCCTTTGTCATGGACCGCACTTTGAAGGAAAGTTTTGGGAGGTACTAACCTCAAACCTAATACAAGAACAATGATGGCTTCGTGTGCCCTCTGTTCATCCTCCTTTGTGCTATTTAGAAGAAAAACAAGTTCTGAGAACCGGTTATTTGGTGTATTCATTTTGATGTATTCATTATCTATTGTTGTGTAACAAATGACTAAAAACTTAGCAGAATCAAATAGCACACTTGTTTTCTGTTTCTGTGGGTTGAGCAACACACATTTATTTTCTCACTGCTTCTGTGGGTCAGAAAAACAGGCACAGCTCAGTTGGTTCTGTTACTTCAAGGTCTCTTATAAGGCTGCAGTCAGGATGAGGTTGTGGTCTCATCTGAGCGCCTGACTGGGGAGTGACTGTTGGCAGAATTAAGTTCCAGGAGAAGGACTGCATCTTAGTCTGCTTCCTGTTGCCATAACTGAATACTTGAGACCAGGTAATTTGTAAAGAAAAAGATATTCATTAGGTTCATGGTCCTGGAGGCTGGGGATTCCAAGAGTCTGGCACGGCATCTGTTCAGTTCCTGGTGAGAGATTTCTGGCTGCATCTTTGCATGTCTTTGCTGAGCATCCCATTGTGAGACTAGCTTTGGTCTCTCTTCCTCTTCTTATAAGGCCACTAATGCCATCACAGGGCACCCTCATGATCTTATCTAATCCTGATTACCTCCTGAAGGCCCCTTAATATCAGTAGCATATGAGTTTGGGTATTAGATTTACATACATGACTTGAGGGGCAGTTTGAAACCACAGTAGGCTGTTAGGCTGGGGATCTGTTGGCCAGAGACACCTTGGCACAAGCCAAGAAGATGAGAGAGCTGACTAGTAGATCATGATCTTATGTAACCCCAATACAGAAGCGACACCCGTCACCTTTGCACATTCTCTTAGACACAAAATTCCTCCCTCATTCCCAGGTGTGATTGGGGTGGGGTGGTCACTAGCTGGAGATGGGCATCCCTGGAAGCCTTGCTAGACCTTATTTGGGTGGTGACCCACTTTCTGGCTCTGGGGCCTGGTGACCCCAGGCCCCAGTTCTCTGAGAATAAGCTGGTGGTTCAGAAGAAGAGAGTGAGGGGAGCCCGGGGCCTGCTTCCCAGCTCCTACCCCCCTGCCCTCGCCCCTCCTGGTCCCTTTACGCTCTTTCTTCTGCAGGCTGGCTCTCTTGCTACTGCCCCTCCTGCCCCTTCAGCTTGGAAGGAAAACTTCTCCACCAGCCTACAGCCCAGTTCGCCCTCCAGAGCCCAGGCCAAAGGCCCCTCCTCCATAGGGTGCGGGCCACGCACCTCCCCTAAGGCCTATTTCACTTTTCTAACCATTAATGTCTGTCTGTCTCATTTACATCCTTTCTGATGTAGGAGACAGTGATTGGTTCAAGCAAAATCAGGCACTTCATTGGCTGATAAAATGGGAACGCCCAGGAGTGGGCTGACTTCAGGCACAGAAGGCTCAGGGGCTTGGACAGGCACAGTGGACCTGGTCCTTGTCCATCATTCATACCACTCTTCTCCCGGAGTCATTTTTCACAGCATCCACAGGGGCGGGGACATGATTTGTGTGGTACTAAGCCAACTATGCCCAACTCCAACTTAAAAAAAAAAAAAGTGGCTCTTTGTCCCTAGATTGCAGCTCGTGGCTCTGATTTTATGGCTTGTCCAGCCTCAGCCAATCACAGTGACCGGGTGCCAGGAAGGAGGTGAAGGTGAGGCTGGTTCCCTGGAGGAAATCCATCCAGGGTACCCTTACCTGAAGCAGCAGAAACGGGTGCTGGGTGCTGGGTGCTAGGTCGTGCAGAAGCCCCCGGCTGTCCAGGCCTGTTTTCCCAAAAGACTGTGAGCCCCTGGCCGAATTGGCAGTCGTTGATTGGCAGCTGTTGACACTCTTTTTGGTGTTCCCAGCACCTGGCCCAGGGTCCAGCACCTAGTAGGTGCTCAGTCCAGGTTTGTGAAACAAACAGACGAGTGAAAACCTGGACGAGATTAAGCAGAAGTTGGGACGCGTCTCCAGTCAAGGGCTAGAAAATGCACATATTCCGGTTTCTGGGCTGCACCTCTGCAGCGGGACGCAGTGCAGCTGATGCCCGCGGCTGGGTTCAAATAAAGCTTTATGCACACGGTCACCCCAAGCTCCAGCCCGGTCCTTGGAGCCCCGGCCGGGTGCTGGCTTTGCAGACTCCTGCGGGAGCTGGTGCTGAGGTCCCCAGGCTGGCAAATAGCCCAGGCGGGGGGTCGCGCCCCTTCCTGGGCTTCACACCCCACCGAGCCCACTTTTTGTGCGGCCCATTGTTGTGCCAGAAACGCGTGAAAAGGTAACATTTAATTTAGGTCCTGCATCTGGAGCAGGCGGGGGAGCCTCCATCAAACTGTATTTAAATTTCTGCGTTCCACACCAGCGCCTCCAAAATTGTTAAGCGGTGTCGCCTTCGCGGCTCTCTGCCACCTCCCCCGCTGCAGCCACGCTTGTCGCGCGGGCGCCTGGCATTTCCTCGAGGGCAGTGGCTTGGCCACGCGGGATCCCCGCCGCCGCCGCGGTAGCCTGCAGCCGCTCGTGGGGAAGCCGAGACTGTCCCAGCCCCCGCCCCCTTGGTGACGGCTCCGGCGCCCGGCGGCAGCAATTGTGCTTGTAATCGGCTGCCTCTAAGCAGGTGAGCATTTATCTCAGTCAGTTACCCCTTATAATTACTGTATTGAACTTAGTTGTCTATAAAATGAATGGTTTGTTCAGACACTTTACCCAAAGAATTCATTAGGGGTTAAACAAAATGCAATCCCATTTGCAAAGAGTATAATAAATTGTTTCATCTGTGAATTTAGCTGTTCTCCCTAATGCAGACATGGGTGTTACAGAGGCTTTCCCTTGATAGGGTTATGGGTTAATGAAATGCCTTTTCTGTTGCTTATTTTCCTCTCTTCTGTGCTGAGTGATAAGTAGCTAACCAATGAAGCTTGTAATTACAATCTTACAGAAACCGGGCCGATCTGTATATAAATCTCACCATCCAATTACAAGATGTAATAATTTTGCACTCAAGCTGGTAATGAGGTCTAATACTCGTGCATGCGATAATCCCCTCTGGATGCTGGCTTGATCCGATGTTGGCTTTGTAATTAGACGATCAGAAAATCATTATTTCATGTTCAGGTAAAAATTAGGTTGGTGGGAAGTTAATTTTCTCACCGCTCTCTGAAGCGTAGACAAGAATTTAATGATTTAATCATGATTGTTAGCTCTTTTGCAATCAATTTGTAATGATTGTGTAGCAACTCTCTTCAAGGAAAACTGCTTTCCAGGGTAGTTTGCAAACAGCCATCCAAGGGGACTGGCCTTCGAGGGACACGTGACTCCAAGCCCGTTGAAGCTGTCTTCATCCTGACCTGGAAAGCAGTGCCTTCCCTTCCGGCCTGTGGAGACGCCTCGCCCCAGCGGGGTCTGGGGAAACGGAGCCAGAGGAGTGTCAGACCTCCAACGGAGCCCTGGTCCATGCTCAGGGAAGGCAGATGGAGTCCTTAGCAGCTCAAGTCACAGGAATGATTCTGTTGGTACCTTGCAGTGCAGCTAATAACACGTTCTTTCTGTTTCTTTTAGCTGTTTAATTCTAGAGACACATGGTACCTGGTTGGCGGGACAAACAACCTCAGTTCCTTGCTTAGTCCAAAGGCTCCTCCTGGGGGAGGGAGGGGAAAGGTGCTGGGGAGATACTGGCCAAATTGGATTGTTACGTTGTGCGCATGTGCGAATATGTTGCAGCGCCTCCACCACCCTGTCCAACTATGATGGCCAATTTGAAATGTAGAAAAAAAACAACAAAGTCTCCTCCTGTCTCAGCCTGCGTGGTTCCTGTGGTTCCTTCAGGCTCTGAGGTCCCAGGGAAGCTCCCCTTCCATGCATGAACCACGGCCTCTTGGAGAGTCCAAGAGCTGCAGGTTTGGGGTCCAGCCTCTGGCCAGGCCAGGGTGGGGGAAGGGGAACAAGATCCTGACTGACAGCAGCCTTCACACGTCGAGGCGTGGGAGAAAGAGCAAGGTCAGGCGGATCTGCTCTATTGCCGAGGTGAGATCCACTGTGCGCCAGGTGGGTCTGGCTGAACTCTGAGCTCTGAGCACTAGAATTTCTACAATTTTGATTTCTTTGTAGGGACTGACTCACAGATGTCTGCATCTTCCTCTGTAGTGTTAGCTCCTGCAGGAGAAGGGCTGCATCTGCTTTGATTCCCAGACCTGGTACCACATTTGTGCGTGGTCAAGGGCTCACTCTCACCCTGTAGTCTGGGTATAGTAGAAAGTAACACCAATCCTTGCTGAGGGGTACAGTTGCCCCCCTCCCAGCAGGTGTGGTGACAGCGAACCTTATGTACAAGATACACAATGGACCACAGAGCACCTAGTGAGCCCTTTGAGAATCGATGCTGAATGGAATTGGTTGGAATCATTCCACCTCTTTCTCCCAGGTTTCCACTCTCAATCCCAGCCCCCGGGTACTTTGTCTCTGGAAGACTGTCCCCCTCTTCAACCCCTTGCCTTGAGGCCCTGTGATCCTCTTCTGTCTGGTTGCATCT
This sequence comes from Callospermophilus lateralis, assembly GCF_048772815.1. Taxonomy (NCBI): domain Eukaryota; kingdom Metazoa; phylum Chordata; class Mammalia; order Rodentia; family Sciuridae; genus Callospermophilus; species Callospermophilus lateralis. The sequence goes on along the minus strand of NC_135318.1, from coordinate 73,493,818 downwards.
CCTTATGACTCTGGGGTCATTCACCTAGACTCTGCAGCCATACTGAGAAAACCCAAGAGAGCAGAGAGCCATTCAGGGGCCATTCTGGGGCCAGACACTTTGAGGGTACACAAGCCATCCTTGGGGCCATAAGCCAGTTCATCAACTCTGTTCATATCATACTCTCGACTTCAGTTTTCTCTCTAATCATTGATTTAGTTTTTCTTCTTTTCTTTTTTATTTTATTTTTGGGGTACTGGGGATTGAATTCAGGGGCACTTGACCACTGAGCCCCATCCCCAGCACTATTTTGTATTTTATTTAGAGATAGGGTCTCACTGAGTTGCTGAGTGCCTCACTGTTTCTGAGGCTGGCTTTGAACTCGATATCCTCCTGCCTCAGCCTCCCGAGCTGCTGGGATGACAGGCGTGCGCCGTGGCACCTGGTAAAACAATAAGAGAGGTAAATAGGGAGACTACATCCTGGGAATAAATCTTTACTCCTCACACTTCAGATAGAGCCCTAATATCCAGAGTATACAAAGAACTCAAAAAATTAAACAATAAGAAAACAAATAATCCAATCAACAAATGGGCCAAGGACCTGAACAGACACTTCTCAGAGGAGGACATACAATCAATCAACAAGTACATGAAAAAATGCTCACCATCTCTAGCCCTCAGAGAAATGCAAATCAAAACCACCCTAAGATATCATCTCACTCCAGTAAGATTGTCAGCCAATAGGAAGTCAAACAACAACAATGCTGGCGAGGATGTGGGTAAAAGGGTACACTTGTACATTGCTGGTGGAACTGCAAATTGGTGCAGCCAATCTGGAAAGCAGTATGGAGATTTCTTGGAAAGCTGGGAATGGAACCACCATTTGACCCAGCTATTCCCCTTCTTGGTCTATTCCCTAAAGACCTAAAAATAGCATACTACAGGGACACTGCTACATCAATGTTCATAGCAGCACAATTCACAATAGCAAGACTGTGGAACCAACCTAGATGCCCTTCAATAGACGAATGGATAAAACAAATGTGGCATTTATACACAATGGAGTATTACTCTGCATTAAAAAATGACAAAATCATAGAATTTGCAGGGAAATGGATGACATTAGAGCAGATTATGCTAAGTGAAGCTAGCCAATCCCTGAAAAACAAATGCCAAATGTCTTCTTTGATATAAGGAGAGTAACTAAGAACAGAGTAGGGAGGAAGAGCATGAGAAGAAGATTAACATTAAACAGGGATGAGAGGTGGGAGGGAAAGGGAGAGAGAAGGGAAATTGCATGGAAATGGAAGGAGACCCTCAGGGTTACACAAAATTACATACAAGAGGAAGTGAGGGGAAGGGGAATAAAAAACCAAGGGGGAGAAATGAATAACAGTAGATGGGGTAGAGAGAGAAGATGGGAGGGGAGGGGAGGGGAGGGGGCATAGTAGAGGATAGGAAAGCCAGCAGAATACAACAGACACTAGTATGGCAATATGTAAATCAGTGGATGTGTAACCGATGTGATTCTGCAATCTGTATACGGGGTAAAAATGGGAGTTCATAAGCCACTTGAATCAAAATGTGAAATATGATATATCAAGAACTATGTAATGTTTTGAACAACCAACAATGAAAATTATAAAAAAAATAAAAAAATAAAAAATGAAAAGACAAAAATAAAATAAAAAAGAAGTCCAAAATCTGGTAAAATAATCACGATGTAAAAGTTCCATCTTCACCTTTATAAACTGCATGGTTTGGCAGCATTAAATACATTCACCCTGCTGTGTCACGGCCATCACCTTTCATTCAAAGATGGCTGTCCCCATTAAACACTAACTCCCCATTCCAGCCTCAGCCTCAGCCCCTGGGGCCTGCCCTGCTGCTTTCTGTCTGCAGGTTCCACTTCTCATCCCTGCCTCACAGAAGTGGAACCCGACCGTATCCGTCTTTTCACGACCAGCTTACTTCCCTTAACACAATGTCTGTGAGGTCCATCCACCGGGAGCCTGTGTGAGACTCCCTTTCCTTGTTGGGGCCGACCATGTTCCCTGGTGGGCACCCCACATCTGTTCAGCCACTCATCCATTGGTGGGTACTTGGGTTGCTTCCAACTTTTGTCCTGGTGTGAAGAAGGTCACTATGAACATCGGTGTACAGATTACTCCCTGACGCCCTGCTGTTTTCCCACAGCTCCCAGGAGTGGAATTGCTGGGTCATCTGGCAATGCTGTCTAATTCCTTTGAGGACCCGCCGCCATATTGTTTTCCGCAGTAGCTGTATCACTTTGGTTCCCACCAACCACGCATGAGGATTCCAGCTTCCCCCATCCTCACCACCCCATCATTTGGTAGCCACGCTAATGGTGTGGAGCTGGAATTAGTCTTCCTGAACCCAGAAGTCCCACCTGTAACTCAGTTTCCAAGTGAGGGAAGAATTTGACATTTTTGGTGAAGCTCAGCAAATAATGCTTAAGCACTTCTGTGGACAAGAGCTATGCTGAGGGCTTTGTAGGCAGGACACGGGGATAATTAGGAAAAGGTATCCAAGTCCCTGTGTTCCCACTGCCTGGCTGTGCTTGTCACTTCTCTGGTGGGCCTCACCTGTGACCTTGGCTTGACCTTCATGGGTGTACATCACAGGATCATGGTGAGGGTTGCCTGAAGAGGCCTTCTTTTCCTTATTTTGAATCATCCTTAATCTGTGTGTGTGTGTGTGATGCCGGGGATTGAACCCAGGGCCTTGTGCATGTGAGGCAAGCACTCTACCAACTGAGCTATGTCCCCAGCCCCACAGCACCCACTTCTCTTCATGCCACGGGTCATTAACAGGACCATCTTGGGCCCAGGCCCTGCCGCCCTGTCTGGTCCCATCTATCCTGGGGAGAAATGTCCCAGATATTACCAAAAGTTTCTCTGGATAATGAGAATGCAGACTTCTTTCACTCTCCCCCCCCCATTTTACAAGCTTTGAAGAATGAACATAATTATTTTATCACCATTGTCAGATGCTATCCCATCGTGATGATGTTTCACATTACCACAGACTTCTAGTTTAAAGTAATAAAGCCCCTTCTCTCTCCTCTTCCCTCTTAAAATATGTGTAAGCCAATCACAAATGAGGAAGTGCAGGAATAAACTTGAATATTGACGTCCTGGCCTCGTCACTGTCCTCATACATAGGACAGGGATCACTGGGGACACTGACCCTCCCTCCTCAGACTCCAGGTGGGACCTCTTCTCTTGAAAACTAGCTCCCCTCCTGCGAGGCCTCTCCTGGGTCAGAGATGGGAAATGAGGGTGGTGTCTGGACAGCAGCGGGGGCCCGGCTGGGCAGGCCTGTTTCACTCCAGGGAACAGAGGGGGGACTACCTGGGAAAGGGGGGGTTTGTCTGGGATCCAGCCTCCTCCCCACGTCGGGGAGATGTGCAGTGACCCTGAGCTCAGTGCAGAGGGCTTGGGACAGAGGGACAGGGGCTTCTCCGGCAAGGACAACGGACTTTCCTCCTAACACTGGACTCTAACGATTCTACTTTCTCCCCATTTATCTCCTGCGCTGGGCTTACTCGGTTTTCATGAGCTGAGTTTTTATTTGTGTGTTTGTTTGGGTGACTGTGTTGTTCCTCTCTTCCTGAATGAATGGGTGAACACTGGTGTGGCTCTTCCTCGTCACCCTGGGGTGGGTGCTCATAGAATCTTTAGAGTCCAGTGTTAGGAGGAAAGTCGCAGAAATCAGAGTCCACTCTGTGGCCAAGAGATGAGAAAAACCAGGAAAGTGACCTGGAAGAGAACGCAAAATATAACTATAAAAACGGGAGAAGACGGCGGACATGAAAGACAAGGGAGGCCAGACACACATCCATGTGGGACTTGAGGAAAGGATTGAACAAGGAGAGCAGAAATAAATCCTCAAAAGAAGTTGAGAAAACATTGGTGAGAGAGACTTGAACTGTATGTGGAATGAGCTTAGGAAAAAGAGCCGGCTCAGGGGCAAAGGGCTATAATCCCAGCAGGGCAGGAGGCTGAGGCAAGAGGATCACTCGTTCAAAGGCAGCCTCAGCAACTTAGCGAGGCCCTAAGCAACTCAATAAGACCCTGTCTCAAAATAAAGTATAAAAAACGGGCTGCAGATGTGGCTCAGTGGCTAAGTGCCCCTGAGTTCGATCCCTGGTACTGCCCCCCAGGGGCGTTGAGTGTCTTCACCCCCATTTAACAGATGACCAAAGAACCATCTGGATTACGGTACAGAAGAGAACCTATGGTGCTGTTAACTTGAAGCTCAAAATTCAGAGCAAGACCTGGAAAGTGGCCGTGGGGTGTTACCGGTCCTCAAGGGTGGCTGGGGGGAGGGCCCCAGTCTGAAGGGCCTGAGCAATGGGAGCTTCCTGTCTGACAGTTCTGCCGACCATCCGTCCACCCGGCACCTGACATCAGGGTGTTGGTGGGTGGTTCAATCTGAGGGCTGAGGATGCTTTGCCGGATGGATGGATGGACGTCCATCCTCTACTCCTTGGCCATCTCTCCTGAGTGCCTTGGGTGTTTCCCACTCTGACTTCTTGACCTGGCATCAGGCCTCTGAGTGCCTGGCTCTGTCTCCCGACACCCCCTTTCATAAGGACACGGGTCATATGCCCTCATGACCTCGTGTCAACTTGATTACCTCTGTAAAGACCCTGGGGTCACACCCTGAGGAACTTGCATATAGAGCGTCAGTATGTGAATTGGGGGAGTTAGAACTCAATCCTTAACCAGTGGGGAGGGCAGGAGGAGGGGCGTCTGCAGGCATGGGCAGGTGCCGTGAGAAGCGGAAATCTGGTGGCTTACAGATGAAGTGACTCCGGCCTCAGCATTTGGCAGTGTCCAGAAGCTTCTAATGGTCCTGCCTTGGAGGAGGGTGGGTGCCACTCGAGTCCTTGGCAGGGACCGGAATGTTGTGAATGTCTTGCCAGGCACAGGTCAGCTTCTTCCTCCGCTAATGAAGAACAGCCCCGTGCAAAGCTGGGAGCACCCTGTGCTATTGGGGTACCCCTGAGGCTGTGGTCAGGGGTCAGGGGCGGAGCCGAGGCTGCCCTTTGCCCTGGCCTGCCTGGGGTCCGTTTCCACGGGCATTTTTTCCTGGGAATATTTGTTTGAAAAAGTGTGCCGAGATGGGGGCATTTGGGGCTCGGTGTGGAGCAAGCAGGTGGCCCAGGGGGCAGGCCAGCTCAGACACGGCCACTCTGCACCACCTGTAATCAGCATGAGCAGCCCCGGGGCTCCTGTATCCCTGCACCTCGTGTCCCCCCCTCCCTGCAGTTCCTGAAGTCCCCTGCTGGCTCCCTAACCCTTGGGAGCTTCTTGGCTCCAAGTCCCCTCCCCAGGAGCCACCTCTACTCCTCGGCCATCCCTCCCCAGTGCCTTTGAAGGGTCCCCTCTCCCTGGGCTGGAGGCCGTGTGGGGTCAGGCACGGAGCCCTCCAATCACCTTTGAATTCAGAAGCCAAAAAACTCCAAAAATGAATAAATAATGCCCTCGATGACCTCAATCAGCAGCAGCCTCGGGACAGCCCAGAGGCTTGCAGGGCTGCGGGAGGGAGGGAGTGACACCGCATCCTCTCCTGCTCCTTCTCTGCTCTCGATTTTTTTTTTTTTTTTTTTTTTTTGGTGCGGTACCTGGGATGGAACCCAGGGCCTGGCACTCGCTATCTCCACTTTGAAGTCTGAGTTCTCCGAGAAGCAGGCTGACTTCAACATCATTCTTGGGTTAAGAGAAACACTGACTCTGCTGGGTTGGCTTTGACCTCCAAAACCAGAAAGGCCCAGCCCTGCTCCCCCCACACACACACACTCTCTCCTGTCCCCCGAGCAGGGACAAGAGAATAAAAAAGGCCCCCATGGAGCCCATCCCCCTCCTGAAGATTGGGCCGACTCTCAAGGAAAAGGAGGCAGCTCAGGAGGGCAGGTCCTCTCTTTCTCCGTCCTAAAGCTTATACAAATCAGAACTTGAAAGTGAGTCTTCTAAAACCCTCGTGGGGCTTGGCTAAGGCTACCCCGCATTTGGGGGAGTAGTTTAAAACTCCACCCCAGCTATGACATGGCTTGGCCAGCCAGCGGTTCTGGGGTGAAGAGAAGTTGTCCTTTCCTCTGGGCAGATGTGGCCCCAGGCTGGTTTGGGGTGGCCAGTTGGGAATCTTTGTGCAGTACACATCTTGCACAACCATACATTGACACTCTGCTGTGACAAACCATGAAAAGTCTTCTTCCCGTGTGTGGGTATGGGAGAGGCGGGTGGTACCCAACTCTAGAAAGCAGGGGTTGTGTCTAGGAAGCCAACGGCATGTGCCAAAGCTAAGAGGTGAAGCGGGATAGGAGGTTACAGAATGGTGGAGCTCAGTCACAGAGGGTAGTCAGCACCCAGGCTGCAGTGGGAGGAAATGACCCAGGAGAAGGTTCTGGGCTGAAGATGGGCAGGCGGAGTGTGCCAGCCCTTAGCACCTGTGTCGTTGGCCAGCCACTGGGAGGGGACTCACCCCGCTAGGGCAGGGCAGGAAGCGTGGACCCCTGGAGGCATGGCCACTGCCCACGTAGTAGGATTTGGCAGTGATGGTGGGGTGCGGTTGTGACTCAGAGCCTGCCTTCAACCCTGCTTCTGTCACCGTGGCGGATGAGGTCTTTAATTAGTTCCCTTCCCAAACTTAACAGGCAGAGTAAAACCCTGGGCTTCACCATGTGACCTTCTTGGACCAATGGGATGCCAGCCATTGTGAAGCCTGAAGAGGCTTGACCTGGGCCTGCGGGCTGGGCTACTTGTACTGTCCCTTCCCTGGGGATGGACCTCAGGGGAGGAGGAGGGGGTCTGAATGGGTTCCCAGGAGCTTCTGTGTTGGAAACTACTCTACAATATCCGTGGAGTTTGGAGGTCCGTCTTTGGGAGGTGACTGGGAATAGATGAGGTCATGACAGTGGGACCCCCAAGGGCATTAGCAGCTTCATAACAAAAGGAGGGGAGACTAAGCTAGCCTGCTTGCTCTGTGACACCTGTGCCATGTTGTTATACACCAAGAAGGCCTTCCCCAATGCCAGCACGTGCCCTGGGACTTCCCAGCCTGCAGCACGGTGAGGCAAAAACCTTCTACAGTTTATAAAAGTACCTGAGCTCGGCTATTTTGTTATGCCACCTGAAAGCAGGAATAACAAGAGACACCATCATAGCGACTTCCTCCGTCACAGCATCTGTGCTGCGAAGGACATCTGGAGCTGGCCCTCCACAAATGGATCTCCAGGTTTCAAATCTGAGCTCATCCCAGAGCCACTTGTTGGAGTGAGTCTGATTTCAGTGTCTCCAGGAGATGAGGCCAGTGGTACCCAGCCACACAGGGTTCCAATGGGTCGGTGGCAGTAAAGAGCTGGGGATTTCCACTTGACCACTAGTTCCTGAGACTCTTGTGACTCGCCTGCAGCAATGAGCGTGTGTTGCTGCTCTTGGATCAGTTGGGGACCAGAGGAGCTGGGGGACCTCTTCCAGTCAGCCTGAGTCTGCTGTGACGGGGCCCACACGAGGGTGTCCAGGTCCACCTGGGCCATCGGGGAGGGGAGGGTGGTCCCAGACAGGAGTCCACAGGCTTGTGACCCAGGCCCCGAGGAGCTGGTTCCTCCTCCTGGCCCCTCCTATTACCATTCATCAAAACCTGCCTGCGTCCGTGCATTTTTCATTACAAGAGTCAACATTTGCCATGTTAATAAAGCAAGGGGCTGCTTTTCTCCTCTCAGAAATAGAATATGTAACGACTCGGCCCCTTTGATGTCTCCCAGCCAATACAATATGTATCTGAACGCGGTTGAAAGACACCTGTTAGGCCAGGTGGAGGTGGAGGGAGCCGGGCGCAGGGGCATGGGGCGTTGATGGAAGAGGCGCAGCATGGAGAGGATTCGGGGCTCCCAGGAGAGAGCCCATCCCAGCCCCCGAGAGAGACCTCACGGAGCCAGAAGAGCGACTCCAAGACCTTACACCCTCTGGAGTCACCCCACCTGTGATGGTGACATCCACAGGTTGAGCCCCAGGACAGTACTGAAGACCAGGTCCTGGACCAAGGCGGGGGTGCAGGTCAGCTGTAGGGTCAGCCCACAGTGTCGTGGGAGGAGGAGGGTCCGTGGTGGAAGGTGTGTCCCTTCCTTGTGGGGTCATTTGTCCCCCTCAGGTGGGACCTTGAATGTACCTGTGCTTAGAGGTAGTGTGGCATCTGCTAAGACAGGACTGGTTTGGTCACCAAAGCAGCTGCCCTGAACATGTATGATGTCCGCACTGTATGAGGCACCCAGGGGGCAAGCTGGTGGGACACTTCCCCTCTTTGACCCCAGGGAGCTGACAGTCGGGGTGCAGAGAGGGGACATGTGCCCACCGAGCAGGTAGCCGGCCACAGGTGGTGGGCAGGAAGGCCACTGGGGGTCCTCCTCGGTCCTGGTGAGCCCAGTGTGGCCACATCCCATCTTCAGAGAACACTGTGACCTCGGAACAGTCAAGACGTGAGTTTCTTTGGCAGGTGACACCCACCCCCATGTCCACCTCCAGGAGGGAATGAAAAGAAAAGCCACCAGTAAGCCCCGTGTCCCTGGCTCCTCGCCCCCTGCCGGCTGCCTGCCATCCCTCGTCCTCCTGTTTGGGCTGTACTTTGAGTGGCCCGTGGCAAAGGCTGGGGAGGGGGCTAGCTCTTCCAGTCACTGTGGTGGCCATGGGCAAGCCACACGCCACTCGTGCCTCAGTGTCTTCACTTGTAGGTGGGAGTGACAGCAGTGCCTGTCTCACGGGGCTGCTGGGTCCGAGTGTGGAGTTGGCATGGAGCCATCGTCAGTATCTGTGGCCCCCTCCCTGCACCAGGTCACCCTGTCCCGGTCCTTCCAATGCATCCCATAGGTTGGGGACTGTAAGCAGAAAGGTAGCCGGAGTCCCCAGGGCCTTGGGGGGCTGTGACACTGCCTGGGTGAGGCCTGACCGTGCTCTGGCAGCCTGAGGCCGCCAGCAGGGGCCAGTTCCACCCCCCGGCTGCCCTGAGGTGCTCGGCTCCAGCCCGCGTTTGCCGCTGGCTGAAGCTGGGCTGTTTGCCGACTGGCTCCAGCCTTGTCCACTCTCTGGATGGTCCTGATCCCCGTAAGGACACGGAGACTCTTGGGGTGCAAGGAAGGTGCCTCAGGGATCCAGGGAGGCAGCCAGCAGTGGGGGGAGCTGGAGCCGTCACCTGAAGGCCCAGGAGGACTCCGCTCAAGCCTTGGTGGCCTCACCCAAGAAGCGGAGCTCCCATGACCCACTGAGGCCAGCTCCTCAGTCAGAGGGTCCACTCAGGTGCCACGTGGGCAGGAGCGTCAACATGAGAACCCAGAGCACCCCTCCAGCGTCAGCTCCTGGTGGAGAGCTGCAGCAAGGCACCAGGTGCCCAGTGCCATGCCAGGCCCAGGGTACAGCCCTCCCCTTGGGGACCCAGCTGTGAGGGGAGAAAGGCAGTGAACAAATATATGAAGAAGTCAGTGGACAGTGGCCGCGTGTCTCTGATGGCCTCGTGTCGTGTCTCAGTTACCTCCAGCTCCTGCTTTCCTGCTCAGAAGACTCCTGGCTTGGAAAATAAATTCTGTACCCACCTCAACAGCAAGAAAATTAGAGCATCCAACCAAGCGTCCTTAGATGGGTCAGAAAACCCAGTCAAGGGCTGAGGGTTTTGTTATGACCTGGATAAAGGGAAAGAGAAAGCTGTAAAATTATCTGCAGAATGATCCAGGTGGGGGAAACGGTAAGGACAAAGGCCCTGTGGCAGCCATGAGCTTTGGGCATTGCAGGAACAGGAAGACTCACAATACAGTTGGAGCAAGATGAGCGGAGGACAGAGTGGTGCAGAAGGAAGGCCTGGGGCAAGACAAGATCCCCACAGAGGGCCTGGTGGCCCAGCGCAGGAAAGCTTTTTAAGCTTTGTTCTCCAGGACAGAAGTCAGCAAACTTTTTCTTGGGAAGGCCCTAGTAGGTGATTTAGACCTTGCGGGCTCTGCTGCATCAGCATCATTGTTTATGCTGTTATAATACCAAAAAATAGTCATAGGAAATATGCAAATACAGGAGGCCACGTTCCAATAAAACTTTATTTACAAGAACAGGATGCAGGCCTGCAAATGGGGGCCTGATTTGACCTCAAGCCATAATTTGTTGACCCGGTTTTCAGTAATAGGAGGTTATGGAAGGATTTTATGATCTGGCCAGTGTAACCGGATGTGATCTTCATTGTTAAAGGACTCTCTGATCTGGGAGGAGAGTGGATGACATTAGGTAAATAGAAATGCCTGTTTTTAAAGACCTGCTATAGAACTTCCGGGAAGCGCTGTGGTCTTGGATTTGGAGGTTAGCAAAGAGAGAGAGAGAGAAGAAAGACAGATTTGGGAGCAGCCCAGATGGGTTCCCCCTGAGCTTTGTGGCTCTCAAGTATAATTACTAACACTGTCACCTGTACCTTCTTGCTTGTCACAGGGGCTGGCTGGCCTGGCAGCCACCAGATCCAAACATAAAGCTTTGCAGAAAATGCCTTCCTAGTTCAGATCACTTAGAAAAGCCCAGGCTGCAATTATAAAGCTTCATAGCTGTGCAGCATCTATAAAAAGAGGTAATTTTAATATTTGGTTCAACTTCAAAGCAGTAACTTAGAATTATATATACCCCATTAAAATATAATGTTTTTCCCCCAAACTAATCAAATGGCTAAATCAATTGTTGGTGGATTGCCAGTGGCCTGAGGATCAATGGGAATAGAAAATGTATTCTATATTTTCCTTGTTACATAGAGTTAGAGCACATATTTTATTAATGTTCATCCTTTAGAGACCAGATTTGTGCATTCGCTAAAATAAACACTATTGTCTTTGGGGTTTGGTTGGATGGCGAGCACAGAAGTATAAAGGTGAAGACTGGTTCACAGTGAAGCAGCCATCCTAGACCTCTCACAGGCTGATGGAAGGTGCCCAGGGCTGGGAAACAGAGACCTGAGTCCTGCATCCACCACTCATGAGTTGAATGACTTTGAAATATGTCCTTTATCTTAGTCTCTTCACTTGTCAAGTGAAAAGCTTGGATATGATCACAAAAGGCAAACAGGCTTTGCACTCATTTAGCTCACCTAGTAGGCACGGCATGGAGTTTTGCTCGGGGAAGGATTCTGAAACCATACCTGGCTTTGGAGGGAGGTGTCATGGTTAATATTATTTGTCCACTTGACGAGGCTAAGGATGCCCACTATGGCTGGGTGTATAAGTCTGTTTTGTTTTCCTATAGCAAAATTCCAGAGGCAGGCTACATTCATACATAAAAAAGGTTTATTCAGCTCACAGTTCTAGAGAGTCAGGGTCCAAACTTAGGCAGTTCCATTGGTTTCTGTCTCTGATGAAGGCCTCATGGCAGTGTCCCATCATGGTAGGAGTCTCTGAGGAAGAACGAAGAGTAAAGATCATGAACTGGGGAACAGCCACGTCAGTCTTGGTCTGAGAACCAGGAGTGTTGATTTCCAAGGGCAGGAGAAGATAGAATGTGTCTTGAGAAGCCAGAGAGCTGGGCTTGGGCTTTTAAAAAGTCCTCTTGCCAGAGTTGATCCAGCACCATTAGAAATACCCTTTGGATGGCACACCTCTAATTGACCTAAGAACCTCCCATTAGGCCCCTCTTCTTAAAGGGTCCACACCGGCTCCCAATACCATCTCTCTGGTGATTAATTTCTGACAATATAAACCTTTGGTGGGAAAAGCATTATGCAAACCGAGCACTGGTAAGATGTTTTTTTCTAGAAGAGATTTGTATTTGAGTCAGAAGACCAAGTAAAGAAAAAGCACTGTCACCAAAGAGTGTTCATCTTCCCATTGACCAAAGACCCGAATAAAACAAAAAGGTGGAGGAAGGGCAAATTCTCTCTCTACACCTTTACACCTTCTCCTGCCCTTGGACATGGACATGCTGGTTGTCAGGCCAGTGGACTCAGACCAGGACTTATGCCCTTGTTCCCCCAGTTCACGGCTCTTTGGACTTCATCCTAATTATGCCACTGGCTTTCCTTGCTCTCCAGCTTGCAGGTGACTTCCTACCGCATGAGTCAATTCTAGTCTCTGTCTCTCTGTCTCTGCCCCCTGTCCCCCCACCTCCCGCCACATGCACACTCACATTGAGTCTGTTTCTACAGAGGACCCTGTCTAATACAAAGGGACATGCTGTGATCAATTAGTAATATCTGCCATGGACATGGGTGCAGCATGCTGGAGGTCAGCTGATTGTGATCCCTGAAGGAGATGAAGTCTAAAGTCCCTTCTCTTCTAACAGACTGAGTAAAGGTCTGTTGGTCTCATCCAACAATCCTCCTCTATGACTTGTAGGATCTTTGGCCAGCATTGGTCTGACCGGGCCTCCTTGGGGAGCAGATTTGAAGCTTCCTAGCCACGACTGCAGCCTTGTGTGAGCAGGGGCTGTGGAGAGGGGCACTTAATTTAAAGAATGGCCATCAACTAACAAAATACAACCTGTGTCTCCCTGACTTTCCCTCTATATTAGGGTGCAGACAATCAAGAAGGAGCTCCCTGATCTCTCTTCCCCCACTGAGCGTCACCTCCTCCTTGGCAGATGCAGGCAGCAGTGACTTCTAGGCAACCAAGAAATGGACAGGAAGGCTATCGGGAAGAGCTCCTGGAGTGACAAAAGGCTGCAGAATTGGATCAGAAAAAGAGAGTGTGTCCTGGAGTAGAAGGGACTTGTGGGGAGAGTCCGGGTGGCCAACCTGGAACTCTGTTCTCCTCTTGGTAGCAGAGACCTTTGGTTTACAGATGCACACGATGGAGGAGAGAGAATGTCTCAAAAGAAGGGCCAGAGGCAGATGGCAGCAGAAGGGGGCTGGATGTTGGGACATCAAAACCAGACCATGCCCAGAGCAGCAGAACCCAGTTCTTCCACCGTGACAGCCAGCGGGAGCCTCCCCGGTCCCTAGTGAAGGGCCACGGGGGCTGCTGTAGACGGTAGGGTCTGACCCACCTGCTGTGTTATTTCCTGTGGTTTCTGGGACAGATTCCCATGAGCTAGATGGCTTCAAACAGCAGAAATGTGTCCCCTCATGGTCCCACAGGACACTTGTCACTGGATTAGGGCCTCCATGATGATCCAGAGTGATCCCTTCATCTCAAGATCCTTAACTGCATCTGCAAAGACCCTTTGTACAAAGAAGGTTGCATTCACCAGGTCGGGGATTAGGAGACGTCTTTTCTGTGTCCACATTCAACCATTTCTCCGATGCTGGACATCCTTCTTCCTCGGGACCTGTCTACTTCTCTCAGGATTCCAGGGTTGGGGAACATGCTCACATTTTCCTAAATTATTTTTATACATTATCTAGGTTGAGTTTCTTTCCCCCGTATTTTTTTATTGGTGCATTATAGTTGTATATAATGGTGGGATTTGTTGTTACGTATTTGTACACGCACACAATATAATGATATGATTTGTACAATATTTGTTAGAGGTTTTTAGATATCCAGAGTTCCTGCCATGGGCCGGGCATTATCACATGCAAGACTAGTTTGATCCCTACAGCAACTCTACTGGGAAGAGACTGGTTTCCTAATCCCAATCTCCTGTGGTCCAGAGGGGACATCACCCTCTCTACTAAGAAGCGATAGAGCTGGATTTCCCCAGGCCTTGCTGAGTCTCTCACCTGAACACTTTTCAGTGTGAACAACTCCTTTTTGACAATCCTTGTGATTTATTCTAGCCCATATTTCTCCAAGAACCTTAAGGAACCTCCCTGAAGATTGGGTAGGAGGACAATGTGAGTGTCATCTCCTGATGTCACCCTTAAGGTTGTCTTTCTCTGTCCCCTGAATGTCCCATGTTTGCAGGCTGGGCTGGAACGCTGGGTCTCTCCTTTCTCATGGAGTTTGAGGGCATCATTTGTGAGCTCTCTGCCCTCTCAGTGGCTCATCCCCAGTTCCTCCAAGAGGACCCAGGACTACAAACGTATTTCCCTCAGAGTTCCTCTATAAAAGTGGGAGACTTGGAACCCCTCCAGTCAAGGCTAGGTTTCCTCCTGCTCCCTAGGGGCTACCATCAACCTGCAGGTGTAGAGGGTTGGACAACAGCACCCAGCATCCCTGCACGTGTTGTCTCAGGACACATGATTGAAACTTTCCACGTAGATTTGTGGCCTGGGCCGTGCATTCACTCTGTAAGCAGAACTCTACCTGTCACTGCACTCTGAGGATTGAGGGTGCTGCGGGCCCCTGAGTCCCAGCAATGATGGAATGGGAAAGAACTGAGCAGCATAAAGCCAGAGACACCCCCAGGGTTGGACACTGCCCAGTTCAAGCCCGCGGCTTCCCTTAGGACTGGGAGGTCTATTAGTAGACGTCTAGCTAAATGTTTTCAAATTCCAGACGGCGAAACCAAGGCCCAGGGAGAGACCAACACCTGCTCAAAGCCCCCAGAGCCCACCTGTCCTGGCTCCCTCCTGGGGGCTTTCCCCAGCTCCCCAGGTAGGATGTGTGAAGCAGTGGACAGGCCCAGTGAGTGGGGGCCTGTGCAGCCAGCCAGGGATGGAGCCCACCAACTAGTCCGGGAAAGTGACAAGCATGTGAAAAATCACCACTAAAAGAAACCTAGATGTTCCACAAAGAAAATTAGACTCCTCACAGCCTCCAAGTTCCCCATACAGGATCCTGGCCAAATAGCCAAGAACACGCAGCAGATTGGGACTCCTTCACAGGCTGCATTTAAATGTTTTCACCCAGGGAAAGGTTTTGTTTTATCCACTTGAAGAATAAGAACCATCAACTTAGTGGTTCAGAGGGAATGCCTTCTTGGAGGGAAAGGGGCCACGTTTGCAGAGAAGCAGCCATCCACTCGCTCTCCTGTTCTTTCTTTTCTCAAGCTTTACTTTAGTTGTAATCAATGCTAAGCACTAAGGAGACAGCAGCAAGCAAGAGAGCCCTGGCCCTAGGATGATGATGATGATATGATGATGATCATGATGGTGGTGGTGGTGGTGGTGAAGGTGGTGAAGATGGTGATGATGGTGATGGTGGTGGTGATGATGGTGGTAATGGAGGTGATGGTAATGATGGTGAAGATGATGATGATGTTGGTGATGATGGTGGTGAGGTAATGGAGGTGATGATGATGATGGTGGTGGTAAGATGGTGGCTGTGGCCAGAAAGATGATTGGTGGAGGCTGGAGGTGGAGGTAGCAATGTTGGTGACAGCATTTAACCTTTTAGGTGCACCAGGCCCATGCCAGGTTCCTTCCCTGAGTGTCTCATTGGACCCTCTGCGCCAAGGCCATGAGGCCGGAGCTTCTGACAGACGGGAGGTGGGAGGGGCCCCCCAGTGGTGCTCACTTGGAAACCGATGGAGCCAGGGATGGATGCAGGAAGCTCGGTCAGACATTAAACCATTTATCTCCAAAAATAAGTAAATCAGGGCTGGGGATGTGGCTCAAGCAGTAGCACATTCGCCTGGCATGCGTGCGGCCCGGGTTCGATCCTCAGCACCACATACAAACAAAGATGTTGTGCCCGCCGATAACTAAAAAAAAAAATATTAAAAAATTCTCTCTCACTCTCTTTCTCTCTCTCTCTCTCCACTCTCTCTTTAAAAAAAAAAAAAAAGTAAATCGTCACAAACTGGTGGCTTCCAGGGAAGGCAGTACGACTATTCAGGAGAATTAAAGGAAGGACCTCTGTGTGTGGGGGGGTGTCTTAGGGGAAATCTGGAAACCGATGTGTTAGTAGGCCTCACATCACTGGGGAAAGTCGCCCAAGGTAAACCAGCCTACGAGGGGACTCAGGGCCTCGGAGTGTCCAGTCCATGTCCGCGAGGCTCTGTTGATTGGGGTCTGTGGCGGCACAATACCTCCTGGGGGAGCACGTGGCAGAGGGGGCCTGTTCCTGTCATGGCAGCCAAGGGGAGATCCAGGAAGAGGCGGGTCCCCATTCCCCTTCCAGTGACACCCTGGGGTGGAAGTCAAGTCAGGTTGCTCCTCCACATGGTCCTCGCTGCCCCACTACTGAGCAACCCCGCCTGGACCCACACACTCGGTCAGACCATGTGACGTCCCCCTGAACACGAGCTTCTCTCTCACCTCGAGCTGCTCGGGCTGTGCCCCGCGGGGCTGCCACGTTCTTCCCCAGGGTCATCCCTGCTGACCTCACCTTTCCCAGACTGACCTGTCTCCCAGACTCAGCCTGATCCCCTGGCCGGGCACTCCAGGAGGGTCAGTGCAGCTCACCTGAGACACACAGTGTCGGGAGGTGGGTCACAGGAGCATAAGGAGCCCTGAGGCCGAGTCCAGGCTCATGGGCAAACCTCTGTCCATACCAGCTCTGACCCTGGGAAAGCTGCTCAACCTCTCAGGGCTGGGACTCCTGTCTACAAGAGGGGGCCAACAGCATGGACTTCACGTTCCTTTGCTGTGACATCTGGTGGGCGCTCGCTGTCTGCTCCGGGGCTCCTCAGGACCCCACCTGAGATGGCACCCGCAGGCACAGGGTAAGCTCCACTGCGGTCAGTAATAGCCCTTCCTTGGGGACCTCTTTCTCTCCCAGCCAACTTGCTGAAATCAGAAGCTCCTCACCCTCATCCCAAGGACACTGGCCATGGACCAGCTGGAAAAGATGGGCAGTGCCAACCAGATTCTTGCATCTAGATGTTCTTGGGCCATGAGGACTCTGCCCCCTGAACAGGTCAGTCCACTCATGGATTAATGGGCCCAGGAGCTGTGGAAAGAGTAGCTTCCTGATGAAAAGTGACCTCTCGCAGGCATGCTTGCTCTGCTACCATTTGATACCTTCTGCCATGTTGTGACACAAAACATTGCCCTTCCCAGATGTCAGTGACATGCCCTGGGGCTTCCCAGCCTCTGGAACTGTGAGCTCAATAAACCTCTATTATTTACAAGTTAACCAAGCCTCAGGTATTTTGTTTTGGCAAACAGACAAACAAAGACTAAGATGGTTCGATGGTTCAGTTGGGATCTGTACCTGCATTAGAGGGACTTGTGCCCTTCACTTCTGCTGGGGGACTCTTCTGTCTACTGCTCTCACCTGTAGGATTGCTACGTAGCTTACACCATCTGGAATGGGGGTTCCTAACTTCTAGATGTAAAGCAGTAAATAGTTATTGGGCAAAGCAACAGTGTCATTAAAAGGTCAATGCAACCTATAGGAAGTGAGGGGAGAACCCAGTGGAGCAGGGGACAGCAGGGGTCCCACGGAGGTGACTGAGAGTTGTGTGGATCCTATGGGCTCCGCGAGCACTACAGGGAGAGAGTGGAAGCTGTGGGGCTGATCCCAGCAGTTGGGGCCACTGCCCCTCCAGGCCGGAGAGCCGTCTACTCAGTCCCCATCTGTATAAGTGGGACAGGGCCATACCCTTCCAAAGGCTCCCTTCCCAGAGAAGATGGTCCCGCCTGGCTCCCATGTGATGACATCACCTCCAAGGCCAAGTTCAGCTCCAACTGAGTTCACCAGTTACTGGAGCACTGGATCTATAAAAGCAAGACATTTGCAGGGTCCCATTCCAGGACACAGGTCATTCATTCATTCATCACATATTTATTGACCCCTTATCATGTGGCTGATGCAGGACTAGATATTGGCAGGGACAGTGATGACCAAAGTCCTAGCATTCAGGGAGCTCATATCTAGCCAGAGTGACATGAAAGTGAGAGCGGATGGGCTCTGGTAGACTTTTCAGTATAAGTGATTCCAGTAGTGGGGGGGCGGGGAGCAGGGGGAGGGACTTTCACAGTCAACAGGTACATTGTGTCTGACCTGCTCAGTGGGGAGTTTTCTTTTTTATTTATCAACTTGTACAACTTGGAAGATTTTATATAAACACCTATGTTTTCAATTTCCCTTGAAAAACAAGAAGTCTGCTGCAGTTTGGCCAGGAGCCTGCCCTCGCCTCCTCTCTCCAGAGCCCCGACTGTCAGAGGAGCTGTGATCATGGGAGCAGGTACAGGAGTTCTGAGGGTTTCCTAACAGTAATTAATTGCCCCGGAACAGAATGGGCTTTTGACTACTCACAACTTCACTGGCCACAACTGGTCACATGGCCTCAGCCAGGGGCCAGGAAGTGTAATTCTTCCATATTTCCAGAAGGGGGCTCTTTGGGAACAGCACCCAGGACTCCTCTGCTTGCCTGGTGGGTGTCGGAATCTGAGCGTGTGGTCCTTGCTCTAGTTTGACCTACTCATTTTATAGTGGGGAAGACTAAGGTCTGGAGAGGGGAAGAGACCCAGGCCAGGTCCTATGCTAAGGACTTCTCACATGTTGCAAATTTTGCACTGATTAAACGGTGCGGCTACAATGATGGTTGGATCTGGGAATAAAGTCTGACTCTGCCTCTGGCCAATGCTTGAACTTGGACAACTTATAAATCCTCTCCAAGCCCATTGTAAACGGGAGAACACTGGGATCTGCCTCTTTCTAAAGTCAATTCTGGGTGAGGCATCCAAACTCACATCTTGAATGCACATCTTGGCACATCTTGAATGCACATTAGCTACTCCAAAACCTAGAGCATTTTGCAGATGAAACCACTGAGGTTCAGAGCAATTGAGGAACTAGCTATAAAGTTCATGCAGCTGAATTGGGTTCCGAGCCCAGGTCTTTGGACTCCCCGGAAGCAGCTCACTTAACGGCTTTTCCTTCCTTGGGAACTTTCATCTTCACCATGTTCAACCTTCATGGCCATGCGATCTTGTCAATGTCAGTGTTGGCCTGTTTGCTGTCCCGGAAGCCACTGCATGCTGCTGAGGTCAGGAGTCAAATGGGTATGTACCTGCCTGCTGGTGGCCTCTGGTGCAGATGGGGCCCCTGTGCTGGGAGTCACAACCACACTGTTGCTTCTGTGGGCTTGCTGTGTGGCCCTGAGAGAGTCATTGCACCCCAGGCTTCCGTCTCCTCACCTGCATAATGGGGAAATGAAAAGTTCTCCAAGAGTCTGCCCATCTGTAAAGTGCTCAGTGATTCCACTTCCTTTATTCCTGGGGCACCATGAGAAGCTATTCAGATAACATGTGGAAGGATTTTGAAAATTCAAGGTCTCACTATTGTACAGAGGCTGAGAGCACAGGCCCTGGAGGCCAACAAGCCCAGGGCTGAATTCCTCATCCAGCTCTTCCTTGCTGAGCCTGGGTGTGATGGACTGAGCCTGTGTGTCTACTCAAATTGAATATGTTAAAATCTTAGCCTCCATTGTGATAGTGTTTGGGAGGTGAATAGGTGGTAAAGATCCAGCCCTCCTGAATGATGTATTAATCCATTTTCCAATGCTATAACAAAATGCCCAAGGTGAGTATTGAGTAAAGAAAAGAAGTTTGTTTTTAAACAAAAGCGGTTTTGGAAGTTTGAGGGCATAGTGGCAGCATTGGCCCTGCTCTGTTGGTGACAACATGGCATCATGGTGGATGGTATGATGGGGCAGCGGAGAAATCATGTGGCAAGACAGGAAGCCAGAAAACAGTTATTTTTTTTAAGTAACTCACTGTCTTGAGAATGAACAAGGTCCCTTCGACTAGATTCTACCTCTTAGACTTCTCAGCCCTCAACACTGCCATGCTGAGGACAAGCCACCAGCACATGATACTTTGGAGGACAGACCACCTTCAGGCCACACAAAATGAAATTAGAGCCCCATAAAAGGTCCCAGGGAGCTCTCTCGCCCACCTCTGCCATGTGAGATGAGAGGGAGCAAGTCTGCAGCCCTCTAGAGGGGCCTCACCAGAAACGGACATGCTGGCACCTGACACACGGGCATGCTGGCATCCAGGTGCCACACCAGAGAAATGGAGTCCTGTTGATGGAGCCACCCAGGCTTCGGGGCTTGATCCTGCAGCCTGAGATCAGCTATGGAAGAAGGTTCTATCACATCTAAGACTGGAGGGAAAAGAGGATGTGGTACAACCCAGCTCAACCTGTCCTAGATCCATGGCTAGGGCTGTCATTGCCAAGTTGACCATTGGAGACGAGCAACCAGAATTACCTTGACTTTCCTCCCCCTGCCCTCCTGTCTCCTGCCAGTGCCTTCCATGGAGTGGACCTGCCCACAACCCCGTTGCCAAGACAGTTTGGGAACTGATAGCAGGGAAGCAAAGTGACTATAGATTCGAGAGCAAACGAGCCAACCTCTGTCCCAGGGCAAGATAGCAGGACACAGGCCAGATGGAAATGACCTCCAATCTGCCTCTGAGCCTGGTGAGTGGGTGGTGGCTGAAAACCTTTCTGTTCCTCCTTCTCCCCATCCTTCCCTCTTTGCTGAGAAGGACCAGGTCAGCTGACACTTGACTTCTAGAGTCTGGAAGGACGGAGGTGGAGAAGGTGAAGTGTGTGTACCTTCGGCGCCAAGGGCAGGAATAAGGAATTAGAATTAAAGTCTATTTCTCCAGCATTACCCTCAACCTCCCTCTTGTGAAACAACTTCAAAGCACACACGAAATAATAATCCTTGAAGTATGTGGTGTCCTCCATTTGCAGCAGAGATTTAGGAGTATTTCTTAGGAAATGGAGAAAAGAACTCTAGGGGAAAGTTAAAGTGAAAAAACAAAACAAAACAAAAATCAGAAATTTGAGAGAAGAGAACACTTGTAAAAAGAACTTGCCAGGCTGGGTTGCAGGGAGAAAATTGGTATTAATGAAACATCATGAGCGAATTAAGACAGCCAAAGTACTCTCAGATGTCTGTGGGGACTGCTGCTCTCACTGGCTTTTGGAAGAAGTTAACATGTAAAACTTCCTCATAAACAGAAGTATTTGAAGAATTTCAACTTGGAGACATTCTTAGCTAGCATCCATCATGCAGTTGGGAATACCTTTGATTGATTCCAGCTGGTAATTAGTTTGAAGTGTGTTTGGGCCAAGTGCTCCCAAGAGCAGCCATGAGGGGTGAGGAGGAAGGCAGGGCCCCCAGGACAGTCCTCAATTCCCACCTCCCTGCCTGGACAGTGGGTGAGTAGGTGGAACTTTCTGGTTTCATACATGAGACCAGTGCCCTCTCCGCCTAGTTCACATCATCTGTTAGACAGTTATCAAAACCACGCTGTGTGTGACTTGGGCACACACCCGGTGGGCGTCTCACCAGCACACACTTCCTTTCTCTAAGAACAGCCTCTCTCTCTCTCCCTTTGGACAAGCTCAGGTAGACATATTTATATCACAAGATTTCTGTCTTGGACATAGCTGATTGGACAGGAGGGGTCACCTGACTAAAGCTGAGCCAATCAGAGTCTCTCTCCCCCAGATTTTGAAACTGGGTTTGGAGATGGGTTGGTCAGTTCCCACTTGCTGCTTGAAGTGTGGAGGTGTCATCTCAGGGAACGCTGGCTGCCTGCCTTTCACAGAGAAGACAGCCTGCAGAAAAAGACAAAGAAGGTGCAGATAAACAACTCCAGGAACAACTCCAGGCCATGGGGCATAAGAGAGAACCTGGTTACCCGTCTGTAGATCCTGCCCCTTCTTGAGGTCCTGTTTCAAGGTGTTTCCTTGTGTTTGGAGAAACAGATTCCATAAATAGTCCCCCTTTTTATTTATTGGGCAAATTTGAAGGGTTTTCTGCTCTTTCCACCAAGTCAACAATACCATGAGAAAATGGTGGTAGACACATGATAGCCTGAGATGGCCCTTGTTCCTATCTGTGAGACTCGTCATAAATACTTTCTCATTTCAATTTAGGCAAACGTCTACGTAATGGTTCTTACAAACTTCTCTTCTATGGTTTGACCATCTGTTCCAAAATTCAGGTTGACAACTTAATCCCTAATACAAGTCTTTGGAGGCAGGGCTTTTACAAAGCAGTTATGCCACAGGGCTGTGCCCCATGGATGGGATGAGTGCCCTAGAGAAGGGCTGGAGGGAACCAGCTGTGCTCTTTACAGCTAACGGGAACACACAGGCACCATCTTGGAAGCAGAGGCCAGGCCCTGCCAGACACTGAATCTGCCAGAGCCTTGATTTTGAACTTCTCAGCCTCCATCATCATGAAAAATAAGTTTATGCTGCTTACCAATTATCCAGTTTAGAGAATATTATAACAGGAGGAGAAAGACTGAAACACTCCCATTTGGGGAGTGAAAAGAGGGTGAGAACGTGTGTGAGGGGGTGGCTCTCCAAGGGTTGTCATGACTCAGAGCCTCCCCTGCCCACCTGCCTTCTGTCCCACCATTAAGTTCATCCCATTCTGCGTAGGTCAGCACAGTGATCCACAAGGAAGCAAAGACCCCCATTCTACAGATGACTCCACTGAAGCTTAGAGCTTACCCAGTGGCTCCTTGCACCCTCTGGCACCCTGGGTGCCTATTTTATAACTGATAAGAGCAACCTAGCATCAGCACCAACTTGAGACTGGGACCCAGCTCTGACTCAGTCCCTGATATCATCCCACTGGCATGGCTTTGGCCTTTCTGAGGAATCCAGTGATGCTCTGAGGGACATGGCTGACCGTCACTTCCCTGAATGCTTTAGAGTCACTTAGAAAGTTTTTGAAAAGGAGTTGAAATCTTGACCGCATTCCAGACCCACGGAATCAAGTCTCTGGATCTGGGACTTGGACGTGGTTCTTTTAAGAAATATACTGAGATGATCCTGGGGGTTGAGAACTCTGGAGCGGGGCAAACTACATCACTTTTGGAAAGGGGCAGAGATGCCTTTTGCTGGAGAAGGCTGGATCTTCACTCTTTAGTGGGGGGCCATGAACTTCTGAGGCTCCTTCCTGGGGATGGGTGAGAGAAAGAGGGAAGAATATCATAAAGTGGGACCGAACTGAGCTCAGATGTTCCTGTTATCTTTGATTGTCACACTGGCTTTGACTTTCTGAAATCCAGTCATGGTCCTTAATTAGAATTTGGACCCAACACGAGAATTTATGAATATTCTCAAAGTATGAGGAAACAGCCTTGTTCAATAGGGGGAGCTTTGTAAATAAGACTTCCCAAGACCTTCTTTAGCTTGCTTAAGGGAACCAGCCCCCCCCCCACACACACACACACTCCCCAGTGGTGGGCTTGTTAATGATACACTGGATTTTAGTCATTAAAGTCGATCTGTGGGGACCTCTGTTTGCTGAACACTGTTGCTGGCCTATGGTGGAGGCTCAATAAATATTTGTTGAATCTATGAATAAATGAACATATTGTCACTGTAGAACTCACCACATGCTCTTTGGATTAGAGCGATTCTTAAAAAGGAGTATTAGAGATCCAAACCAAAAGGAGCCGACCTGCCTCCACTGAGAACCTGGGGGCTCACGGGCTGCAAGTCACAAATGTGACCTCTGCAGTGTCCACAGGTTTTGCTTTCAAGACTCTTGAGTACCAAGGGGCTGGGGATGGGTGTGGGTACCTCACACGTGTCCTATACCAGGAGGACAGCCATTTCCACTTAGCTTCTCCTCCATGTTTTCAAGGGACTCATGGGCAGCCCCGGGCTTCTCAGACTTGCCGACCCAGACAACAGCAAGGGGCAGAGGAGCATGAACTCCGGACCCCCCTGATTTAGTGGCATTCCCAATGCCTGCAGGGGTCTTGGAAAATTCTGGAATTATTTAAGAATTTTATTCTGGTGTTGTAGTCCACCTGGTAATCAAGCCCAACAGAAAAGGAAGTCCCCTCCATGCCAGTCCTCAGCGGCCCACTCTTGTTGGGTTTTACATGTTGGCATGATGGTGTCTGCCTCGGGGCTGTGGCAAGTCACTCACTGCCCCATGGTAGGAAAGTCACCCATCTCGCGATGCATTCTGGCCTGGACCTCCAAAATCCTTGGTTAGAGCTGAAGTTCTTGGTGGAGAAGAACCAAGCCTCCTGGTCCTCCTTCCCAATCCGGTCAGTCTTGCTCTTTCCTTCTCGAATGAAGCCCTCCACTGGTTAAACAGCCGATGGGCTTCGATGGCACACTGAGGGGAATTGATTGGAGGGGAGGGATTAACAGTCCTTCCCTGTATCACCCTGCAGATGGGAGTCTTTCAATATGGCGCCTTTAAAAACGCTTCCAATCCCTTTCCCAACCAAAGAGGAGCCATGGCAGAGGCAGCAGTGGGCCTCAGTCTGCCCTCATGGCCACGTTTCCTGGACCCAAAGGGCTGGTCATCTCTGCAAATGAGGGGGACAAGCTCTTGGGCCAGGCTTCCCCAGAGAGGAGCTCAGCTTCCCCACAACATGCTTTACTCTAGAGTCTGTCTGGACTTGTAGGCAGCTGTTGGTTTGGGGGTAAGAGGGCTGTGGACAGCTGTTGTATCAGGGAGCTTTGGTCTGGAACTTCCAACTTTGAGAACCCCGTTTCCCACTAGGTCCCTGAGGGGTTCACATCATCAGAGGTGTCTGATGAGGGCTTTCTTCCTTTTTTTATATTTTGCACACTAGTGCCAGGGGCAGGACTGACTTGGCACCTTTAGGACACAGTGAACTCTTATGGCCTTTCTTGCCCTTCCCCCACCCCAGGTGCTGTAAACTGAGACTTGGGTGCATCCTGTGCAAGTGTGAGTCCTGCCTTCTGGGGTGCGAGTCACACTAAGAGGCAGTGGGTGGTGGAAACCAGGCAGGTCCACAGCTATATGAAGCCAAACGTGTGGCCTTGAGGGACAGTGACAGAGACACAGGCCCCACTGCTCGCCACTCATGTGTCCTTGGGCAGCTGCTCAACCTCCTCCTGTCCCTGCTTCGTTCTCTAAAAAGTGGAAGTAAGTGTAGAAATTAACCTGTGAAGTCAGATGTAACATGAGATAATCCATAAAAAGATCTTTGTGTGGTGCATGATAAGTAAAAAAAAAAATGAAAACTGTTATCATGATCACCATCATCATTATCACAATGACAATCATCATCACTATCATCAGTCACCATCATCACCACCACCACCATCACCATGATCATCACCATCATCAACATCAACATCACCATCATCATCACCATCATCACCACCATCACCACCATCACCACCATCACCACCATCACCATCATCCCACCATCACCACTGTCACCACCATCACCACCATCACCATCATCACCACCATCACCATCATCCCACCATCACCACCATCACCACCATCACCACATCACCATCATCGGCATCACCGCCATCACCACCACCACCACCATCACCACCACCACCATCACCATCACCACCATCACCATCACCACCATCACCACCATCACCATGATCATCACCATCACCACCATCGCCACCATCATCATGATCATCACCATCATCAACATCAACATCACCACCACCATCATCATCACCATCATCACCATGATCACCACCATCACCATCATCCCACCATCACCACCATCACCACCATCACCACATCACCATCATCGGCAGCACCGCCATCACCACCACCACCACCATCACCATCACCATCATCACCACCACCACCATCACCATCATCACCACCATCACCATCATTCCACCATCACCACCATCACCATGATCATCACCATCATCAACATCAACATCACCACCACCATCATCATCACCATCATCACCATGATCACCACCATCACCATCATCCCACCATCAACACCATCACCACCATCAACATCATCACCATTATCACCACCACCACCATCACCATCATCACCACCATCACCATCATCCCACCATCACCACCATCACCACCATCACCATGATCATCACCATCATCAACATCAACATCACCACCACCATCATCATCACCATCATCACCATGATCACCACCATCACCATCATCACCATCACCATCACCACCATCACCACCATCACCATCATCACCATCATCACCATCACCATCACCACCATCACCACCATCACCACCATCACCATCATCCCACCATCACCACCATCACCACCACCACCATCACCATCATCCCACCATCACCACCATCACCACCACCACCATCACCATCATCACCACCATCACCACGATCACCATCATCACCATCACCACCATCACCATCATCACCATCATCACCATCACCACCATCACCACCATCACCATCATCACCATCATCACCATCACCACCATCACCATGATCACCACCATCACCATCACCGCCATCACCGCCATCACCATCATCCCACCATCCCACCATCACCACCATCACCACCATCACCATCATCCCACCATCACCACCATCATCACCATCACCATGATCACCACCATCACCATCATCCCACCATCACCACCATGACCATCATCACCATCACCACCATCACCACCATCACCACCATCATCACCACCAGCATCACCACCATCCCCACCATCACCATCATCACCACCATCACCACCACCACCATCACCACCATCACCATCACCACCATCACCACCATCACCACCACCACCATCACCATCACCATCATCACTATCACCACCCATCACTACCATCACCATGATCACCACCATCACCATCACCACCATCACCTTCACCAACATCACTATCACCACTACCATCTCCGTGATCACCACCATTACCACCATCACCATCACCATCATCACTATCACCACCATCAACATCACCATCATCACCCATCACCACCATCACCATCACCATCATCACCACCATCACCTCCACCACCATCACCAACCACCATCACCACCCTCACTACCATCACCATCACCACCTTCAACATCTTCATCACCATCACCACTATCATCATCACCATCACCACCATCATCATCACCATCATCACCATTAACATTATCATCATCACCACATCACCATTACCATTATGATCATCATCACCCTCACCATCTCCATCATCATCACTCTCATATCAATATCACTATAGTCATCATCACCATCATCATTGTCATCATCATCATCACTATCACCATCATCATCATCAATATCATCATCATCATCACCACAATCATCCTCACTATGGCCATCACCACCACCATCATCACCATCACCATCACCATCATCATCATCACCATGATCATCACCATCTTACTATCACCATCATCATCACCATCAGTATCATCATCTTCATCACTATCATAATCTGAGCTTCCAGAAATACCAACACTGGCTTTTCCTAAGAGACGTTGACCCCATTCATTAAGAGGGTCAGGGGGAATTTTTTAAATAATGAAGAGGTGGAGTTGTGTCTAAAGAGTGATGAAGACATGGGGGCAGGTGACTAGACAGAGAAGAGAGGAGGGCAGTGCAGGCATGGTGAGGGAGACATACCAGGGTGGTTAGGAGTCAGCAAATAGCACATTTGTCTACAGTGGGTAGAGAGAGAGGGGAAATGAGACAGAAAAGAGATAGAAGGTGGCCTGGCTGACAGGTTGGGAGGCTGGGCACCACGTGTTGGTTTTTTTTTTTTTTTCACTCCGACTTATTTGATCAGAGAAAATGTGCATGCTCAGGAAGAATCATCTGCTTTCTAGAGAAAATAGATATCCTGAACGAGGAAAATGGCCAACACCGCCACGTGTTTGGATGTTCCGTTTGTCAAATCATCTCCTTTGCTTTGACAGCAAAGCCGAGGCCCTGTGACAGCGGTTTGGAAGCAAATATGTAGGACATTTTATTGGATAGTATTGAATTTTTTCAGACCCTTGCAATTTCCCTGGAAGGGGCCATGGATATGGGGTCAATTTACCCTCCGACCTGGAGCCACAAAGTTGATAATCAGCTGCCACCGTCTACGGGGGAGAGGAACTGCTGTGTGGAGTAGTTCAATAAATCTACTATTAGCAGGGAAAGTGCTTACACACACTTTAAAAAATTAAACAACAAAATAAGAACCCTGATTGACAAGGCGTCAATAAAGCTGTGCGGGTGCACTGTTGACCTACCCCCAACCTGCCAATCTGTGTTTATTAGAAATCAGTTCCTATGAATAGCTGGTGGGAGAGAAAACAGCCAGCTGCTTCTCAAATGTGCAATTGTGAAATGCTAACTGTTTAATATGGGGCTCTTGGTTCTATTGGGGAGGGAGGGTGGGGCTGCTGTCCGGAGGTGGTCAATCGTTCTTCTACTTCCACCTTTGAAGCAGAACTGCTATCTCCCACCTCACATCTATTCTTTCTTTTTGCTCACTAAACGAACCCCAATCTCTTTTCAGGGTGAGAGTGTGTTCCAATAAAATGAGTGGCCTTCTTATTCTTTAAAGCTAGGGTTGTTGTTCTGACCAGTGACCTACAAGCTAAGCATTTTTGAGAAATTCTTATTGTTCTCAAAAATGCACTAGCTCTTTCGCTTTCTTCCGTTTTCTTCCTGCCTAGAATGTGGATGAAAGTCTAGGGGCACAGCAGCCATATTGTGACTATGAGGTTATGAGCTGGAAGATGGTAACCACTCCGCTAACTATGATGGTGCAGAAAGATGGGCATGGCTGAAGTCCCTGATGGTGTTATTGAGGCATTTCTAACCCCAAGCTGCCTGTTCACAGACTCTATTGTGTGATAGAAATGGATTCATCTTTTGAAGACACAGTGGAAAGACTGTCTGCTAATTGCAGCTGACCACATCCCCAAGTGACAAACCACCTTCCAGAATCTCTTCTGAGATTTATGCGGTCAGTAGCAGGTGAGGACCATGTACCCAACATCAGACAGTATTCAATGTGGGTAAAGTGAACAACACAGTAATTACACTTTTTCTCATCATTGCAGATATGAGACACCAATGAAATTTAAATGTAGCACATAATATGTAATTATATAACAAAATTATCATGTAACAGTAGTATCAGTTAAGATAAAAATAGATGGAAACTCGAGATTATTATTTTAATTCCCCTGTGTTGATTTCATTGAACTCTCTGAACATTAGAAACTTGGGACTTTGTAGATTAAGAGTAAAATGCAGTGGTTCTTGAACCAGAAAGACGCAGGCTTGGGTCCCAAAGTGAGCTGCCACTCCCTAGCTACGGGACCTTGGCCAAGTCTCTTCACAGGTGTGAGCCTTGCTTGTGCCATCTGTGAAGTGGGGTCACGGTGTCACTCACTCTGTGGGTTGTTGTAAGCCTTTAATGGGGCATGTATTGAGCTTGCTCTGTGCCTCTTCTAGAGTCCTCTCTCCCCGTTTTCCACCCGGGGGTCCAGCGCCCTTCCCAACACCCCCCAGACACACAGGAGGCAGGGCTGCCTCTGAGCCTTGGTCCGTGCCATTCCCCCACCTGGATCCGCTGGATTCCACCCATCGGGGTTCTGCTTGCCAGCCGTGGGGCCCTGCATGAAGTCTCCTCCATCCTGCTAGTCAGAGGGCACCTGTCCCACCTCCCTGGGCCATTCCGGGAAAGGCCAAGCCCAGGGCACTCACAGCAGAGGCTTCAAACAAGGCAGATTCCGTCCATTTCCCCCCTTAAAAGAGGAGAGGCCATTCTAGGTCGGGTGGTGGGAGGGATCCCAGAGGGGCCCCGAGTCACAGTCCCCAGGGGGAGAGAACTCTGGTGCTCCTGGAGAGGGCCAGGGAGGACTGGGGACAACAGGGCAGGTGGGTTGGAGAGGGAAGTCTGGTGGGTTCTCCATCTTTTCTGGAATCTGACCCCTGGACTCTGTTCATGTCGTGGTCAGCTAAGCAAGTGTTGGTTGGAAGCGTCTCTGGTGGGTTCTGGACCAGGCCCTTCACCCCTGTTCTCCTCTCGGGTTCAGACTTGAGTCTGTTCCTCTGTCTGCCCAGTGTCTCTGGTGGCTGTCGTGCAGGGATAATTCAATAGAGGGGATTGATTGGGCAGATGGACAGGAACTGGGGAGTCAAGTGGGACGGGAGGCCCCAGGACCAGAGCAGCAGCCTAAGGAGGTGGGTCCACAGTCCCCAGAATCTGGGACCTCTGGGATGGAGCTGTCCAGCTGGGAGCTGGAGAGCAGAGGAGCCCTGGGGACTGCCAAAGCCAGAACCCCCTGCTGGTCCCCACCCCGGCCTGTCAATCTTCTGTCAGTCCCTCCCATTGATGAGACCCACCAGGGAGACCATCGTCCAGGGAGCCTGGGAAGAGTATTTCCCCTTACAGCAGAAAATGTAGCAGAGAAGTCTCAGGCGGATGGTCACCATGGGGCGATGGGGCAGGGGACAGCTTCTTAGATGCCCATTGCATGGGTTAGAGCCTTCAGGGGTGAGAGGAATCTCTGAGAACACGGGGCTCTGCCTCCACTTGAAGCCCAGCAGGCGGAGGCTCAGAGAGGAGCAGATCTGCTGGACTCCCCGCAGCCAAGATCCGGGCGGTCTGGAGCGAGGCTCCTGGCCTCTAGATGCTGACCACTTTCCCCCTGATCCCACCCAGGGCCCCCTTCCCCACAGCCCGGTGCCTGACCCAGCAGCACCCTCCCTGACGCTCCTGATGACTTTATTAAAACTCAACTCCCTGAGCCTTGACTTCAGCTCAGCCTGGAGGTCCCGTGACTCAGTCTCCGTCCTGCAGGGAATAAGATGAGCCACGTGCTCAGGGTAGGCCAAGACACTTGACGTGAGCCAGCTGGGCCCAGGCCTGGCTGAGAGGGGAGGCCCCGAGGGGCCAGCTCTGGATGTGCCACACAGGCCAGGCCAGCCGTCTCCCTCGAAGGCTGTCCCCGGCTCCCCTTTCCTCCCAGGGATGGGGTTAGCCTGTCCTGGCCTGCCTGGACCATAGCAGTGGGGGGACAGGCCCCCATGCCTTCCCAGCCCCCCACTCCCAGGCCTGGCTCTCAGCCTCAGCCTCAGAGCTGCTTTCCAGGGAGCAGGGCTGGGCCTTTGCCCATTGGATTGATGAAGCTGCAGGCAAGTCCCGTGGCCAGTGCCGGCTGAGATCAGGGGATAAAGGACAGGGTGGTGCCCACAGTGTCCTGGCCAGATCCATTTGTGAGACCTGCACCCTCAGCCCTCAGGGTGGTGAGCCCGAGCGGCTAAGGGCTCCCAGGTACTATTTTCTTCAGATAATAGTCCCGGGAGACTGTAGGTCCCCTGCAAGAGGCTGAGACGCCCTGCTAAGGCTGGGACATGGTTTGTGCCCTCTAAGACACGGGTTGTAACTCCAGTACCACTGCAGCGTGTCCAGAGGGACCTGGGGACCTGCTGGGTTCTAGGGTAGAACCCTCCTGGACAGACGAGCATCTGGCTCCTGGGAACCAGCCGTCCCTGTAGCTGCCATTGGTTGGCTCCCTTTCCATCTGCCACCATGAGTCAGTGCAGCCCAGCTCTCATCAGATGACCCCACGGGATCTGGACTTACAGCCTCTGGAACCAAGAGCCCCTCCACCTAAAAGAAAAAGTCTTTTTTCAAAATAAATTACCTGATCTTGGTGCTTTTAGGATACAACAGGAAATGGACTAAGCTACTCCTCAGTCCCCAAGAGTGGCCTCAGTCAGTGCTTGACCAGTGGCCAGCATGGACACGGGGCCTCTGAGCAGCACCACCCAGGGACGGTGGTTCCTCCTGGGGGTTCCTGCGGGGGAAGGCTGAGGCCAGGCGCCCAGGGAGACCCAGATCCTGCTGAGCTCCTCTCTCGCCCCATCCCATCTCTCCTGCTCTTCCTCCTAAGCAAAGGGAGCCACCCACACCCCTGTCCCTGGTTCTGCTTCTGGGGATGCCAACTGAACGTACCTGGGTAAAACCTGGGAAGTCATCTAGTCCAAGCCCACTTCTTACGGAAGCCCATCTGCTCCTGCGCCCGAGCCAGGACGGGTCACCACTCCTGGCTCCGGACCTTACTGGGCTGACTGGTAATTGTCCGTGCGTCTCTCTGTCTTGGTGGACAGGGCTGGGTCATAGTCCACTGTATATCTTCCTGTTCAGGGTCTGTCCATGGCGAGCATCCTGTGATAAGAACAATCGAGGCTTGAAAAGAGCCACAAAACGGAAGACTCGGGGCCGGGACCCACACTCTGGACCCTCACTGGAGGGCTCCCTCCCTCTCTGAGAGAGAAGGTATCTCCCCTGCAGAGACAGGGAGGACTGGTTCAGAAGCTACCCCAGCACCGCTCCTCACCTGGCCCCGTGGATGGCAGTTCTGCGGGGCAGCAGCCCGCCTCGACAGTGCTCCGCATCCCGCCCCTCAGCGCAGAGCGTGCCACGGTGGGAGGCAAGGCTGACTGCAGAATGCTGCTCCCAGCTGGCTCAGTGGACTACCAGCTTAAGGAGCAAAGGCTGTCCAGGCGCCCTGGGTGGGCACGAGGTGGACAGCATGGTGGGAAGAAAGCGGTGGCTTCTTACTTTGGCCATCATCCTCGTCGAGGTATTTCCTGTGGTTTGGATATGGTTTGAGTGTGGCCCCGAAGGGTGGGGAGCTCGGTCCCCAGTGTGGCTAGGTTGAGAGGAAGTGGGACCTCAGGAGGTGGCCTTGTGCAAGGTCACCGGCCCTGGGGGAGCTGCCCTGGCAAGGAATTAATGACGATTCTGAGGGACCCTGTGAAAGGATCGTCATAAAGTGTAAGCCTGGCCCCTCCCTTCTTTGTATCTTCCTGTCAAACCAGTGATCTCTTCCTACTCATGTGATCTGCCATGAGGCCATCCACCAAGTGACACAGCCAGAGGGGCCCTCAACAGAGCTCCACTGATGTGGGCACCACGCTTCAGACTTCCAAAACTGAGACAATAAATCTCTTCTCTTTACTGGTTACCCAGATTCGGGTGTTTTGTTACAGCAACGGTAAGCAGACTAATACAGTAACTTTGCCTCCACTGGAGACCCATCAACTGCTCAGACATTAACATCTTCTTGCTCTTTCTACTCAAGATGTGAACCTCATAGATAATCTCAGCATCTCAAGAGAACATGGAACTTCAGGGGTCATGGGACTCAGCCCTAACTCAGGAACGACAGTACTAGCAATAGTATTAGTTCACACGCAAAGAGCCTGTGCTGTGAGACAGGTCCTCTGCTTGATGCTTTCTGACAGTCTCAACCATCCCAGGAGGAAGGTGCACAGACAGCTCTAATTTTCTGGGGAAGAAATGAGGAGTGGAGAATGAAATAATCTGCTTAAAATCATGCAAAAAGTATGTATATTCTTTAGGGTCACAAGCACTCCCCAAAATACTCAGGTGTATCACAGCAGGGATTCACCACGGGACTCCCTAGGGGTGTTGTCACTGGGAGCTGTCCTCTCCATGGTATTTTGGGGACCCGACTCTTTCCGTCTGTGACTCTGCTGCCCCGGGTCTTCTTCTGTCAACCATTCCATTTGGAAGAAGGAGGAGCCTGGAGCTTCCAATCTCAGCCCGGAGGTGACATGGGTCACTTCCGCTCCCATCTATCTGGGTGTCAGAGGGGGAGGCGTCACTTCTCAAGGACAAGTCTGCACTGCAGAGTGAAAAGAGTCACTTGGGTGGAAGCTAGCCATCTGTCCCCCACCAGATCCTTGATGGAGGTAGAAGGAAGGGGGACGGGGGCCAGGTGGACATCACGTGGGCTCAGCTGTCCCCGCAAACTAAGAACACGACATCTTCCCTGGTCCTCCCTCTGCCAGCCCCCACCCAGGCTGGGGGGCAGAACAGGGCCACAGCCCATCCCCGACTAAGGGAAGGTGGGAAACCAGAGAGCAGGAGTGTCATGGGGTTAGACGGGACCGTCCACCACCTGGGAGGGCATGTGGCCTCTAGAACGTGAACGGGATTTGATTTGCAAGGAAAAAGGGGCGATAAAGGAAAAAGAGATGAGAAACCAGCTTCTTGAGCCGATCACACATTCATTTACTAAAAATTGGTCCCACGAGTGTTGAGTGGTCATCTACTGAGGGCCCAGCCCTGGTGGCCAGCTGTGGGCAGTGTCTGAGGCCATTCTGACTTCCACTCTCATTGCACAGAAAATGCCTGCTCCATCCCCGGTCACCTAGGACCTCAAGGTAGCTAAGTCCCTGAGAAGACAGATGCTACTGGTCAATCCAAGTTGTCTGTCCTCTCTGGGGTAGCCCGCGAGAACACAAATCCCAGGGCCAGACATGGAACTAACAGGACCACAGGTGGAGGGACCCTCCTGCCCCCTCAGCAAGTCCATCACCAGAGGAGATGACCGTCGAAGAGCCAGGAGCCCTACGCATCAGCCGTGCCTCTGCCTGGCTTCCTGGAGGGGACTGGGAAGGGCCTCCCCCGATCATGGCTGATGATTAAGCCAAGTTCATGTTCAGAATGTCTATAAAGCTCCTTGGGCCAAATTTCCATGTTAACTGTTCAGACCAGAAATGCTCAATGTCAGTTAAATCTGGTTGGATTCTAAGACAACACAGTCAGGATCAGGAACATGTGGGGGCTGATTTGATCTAACCCAGAGAAGAAACGCCTCTCCCCTCCTGCGCGACTGTGACCCCCAACGCATAAAGACTTATGAGACGCTTGGTCTCTGCCAGAAATGTCAACTGCTTTTGATGTCTCCCTTTAGATATTAAAGTCCCCTGCTCACCCTCTGCTTGGCGGCCCCGCCCAGGGCTTTCAAACCCATAAACAGGCCTGGAGCTGCCAGAGGGTGGAAGCTGTTTGCTTTTGAGCCGGAGCCCTGTGGCCCGAAGGTCGTGATTAATCAGCCTCAAGGTTTTGATGAATGTGGACTTGGAGTCTAAAATAGCATTTCAGTCCACCCGGGCCCTTCCTGCTCCCCCACCACCAGCCAGGGAGGGGGGGACAGGGGCCCGTGGGTGTGTGTGTGGGAGGGGGGTTGTGTGTTTGTTGTTAAGGTTCAGAAGAAAATGAGCTGTGCTTGGCTGGTGGCCACAACAGCACCCGGCTTTCCTCCTGGTTGGGGGGAGGGACCCGGCCCCAATGCCAGGACCGGGTCCTGGGGGGCCCCTGGACTTGAGCAGCAGGGTACCCAATGGAAGCTGGGGTCACATTCTTCCTTCTCAGCAGGTAAAGACAGATGCCGCTCAGGAGAGGGCCTGAGGCTAGTCTCCTGTGACTTCTCTTCTGGCCACTAAGTGGGTGGAACGTGAAAGTAAAGGTGTTTCAGTCTGTCCTAGGAGCTGATGGCAAACCCGGCCACAACTGAAGAGGGTAGAAGGAACTCGCGGCTGCTCCTGCCCTTGGAGGGGACGTTCATGCCACAGACAGACTCCTGGGATGGCCGCTGGGCTCTCTCTGCCCTCTTGGGTTCTCTTCCCACTTCTGACCTCTCCATCCTTGCCCGAGGGTTTGCAGAGAGCCTTGGCTGACCTCGTTTCCCCATCCTTTCCTTCTTGCGTGGACTTTTGGAATCATGGTAGAATGTTCTAGAAATGGAACCCCCTGCACTATGGAGGAACTGCGTGGGACAGCTCAGGCTTTGTCCCTGACCCTCCTGGCTCTGTCATGAGCTGGGGAGAACCTGCCCAGGATGATCGGGATCTGCTCCTGCCTCCCCTGGAAGCAGGAAGGTTCTTGAAGCTTTGCCCGTGAGTCAAGCTACTCTTGAGGTGAGGAACCCAGAGGGCCGCCCTTCTGCTGGGCCGGCCAGCATGTCCAGGGTGACTCCAGTCCCACCCGGGTGCCCAGCGGATCTGGCTGGGGCAACACTGGTGGGCCCCAGGTAAGCAGTCCTGGTGTTCAGGAAACAAAGGAGAATAAACCCTAAGGCTTGGCTCCTGAGCAGAGCCCTGGGGAGGGGAAGGGCCACCTCGTCAGGGTCACCCTTGCCACCACGCCCCCTCAGTAGATGTTCTGTTCTCCATCGACCTAACAAATGGAGGCCTGTGAGAATCTGACCCATGGGGAAATAATAAGACACGTCATGGTCAAATCCTGACCTAAGCCCTGGAACCAGGTCTGTAGAGGCAGGAAGCTCAGGGAGCAAGGCCGTCCCTCCTTTCTTTGGTCATTAGTGGGGTAGTTCCTGGTGGTGCCAGCCCACAAAGATGATGTGTGGCCCATGGCCTGCCACCCTGCAAGAGCTGCTAACCTCTGACAGGAGGTAACAGAAAAATCATCCCAAGATATGGAGCAGACTCCACAGCCGGGGTAGGTACAAAATGTGATGGGACACAGGAGTGGCAATCACCACCCGTGCATAGGGTGGGCTTCAATGAGGAGGTGATATGGATGCTGAAAGTCTTCACCTCATTCAGAACACTGGTACAGGCAAAGAGAACAGAGTGTGCAAAGGCCCTGGGGTGTAAAAATGCATTATGTATCCAGACAACACTAATTTACTTAACATGTGCACAAGCTGTGAGCAAGAGAGGGCCATGGCTGGAGAGAGATTTGTGCTTTGAGATGGTCTAGGGCTGGTGGTAAGGAATGTACAGGGCACCACGGATCCTGAGCTCTCTGAAAGTTCAGCAGATGTGGAGATGGAGGTTCATCCTGGGCAGAGACCTGAGGCCTAGGCAGGCAGAGCTTGAGTGAGGAGGAGAGAGGGGCCCAGGAAGGTCTGGTCCATGTCACCATGATGTCAGCAGGGACCACAAACACAGCCGACTAAAACACCCACTTACCAGCTCAGGGTCTGCAGCTTTGAAGTTGAGGCTGATGTCATCAGGTCCTGTGGTCAGGTGTCTCTGGCTGAGATGGAAGTGCTGCCCAGAGTCCTCCCAGGGCCTCTCTGATGGTTGGCAAAATCCATTTCCTCCTATTGTAGGATGGAGGTCCCGGATGGGCCGCTGGCTGTCAGCTTGAGCCTGTCCCAGAGCCCCGCCTTGGTGGAGAGCTCTGTCAGCCGTCAGGGGATCCCCTTCTCCATGGCCGCTGTGTCTCTGACCTTCCTCTGCAGCTAGAGGGGGAAACCACTCTGCTTTAACTGGAAGGGCCCCTGTGCAGCTCAGGCCCACCCAGTTATCTCCGTGTGTGAAGGTCAACACACTTGGGACCTGAGCTCCATCTGTCAATCCCCCATGGCAACACCCCGGCCCCGGGGTGGGGAGTTGGGGTGCAGCTCAGCAAGCTGCCTGCCGCGGGGAGGAGGGCCCGGGAGCTGGAGCGCAGTCCTGGGGGACAGAGGAGTCCCCATCTGCCTCCTGACGCAGCTTGCCCTGTCACCCAAGGCTTGCTGGCCTGGTGGTCACAGAGAGGTGGCCTTCCCAGGGCCTGACTTAGGGTGGCCCAATAGCAGGGACTTCGGGTCAGTGGAAGCCGCTCTGTCAGAGACTGGGTTCCACTGGACCCAGCGACCAGTGTGGGGGGAGGAGGTGGGGAGATCCACTGGAGGAAAGAGGCTCTGTCGCCCCACCTTGTCCCCCAGGCCCACCAGCCTTCGGTTCCTGCTGCTGGGCTCCTCATACCAGCAAAGCTGCCTAGAGATGCTGGAAGTCCCCATCCAAGTGCCTGCTGGCCTGTCGCCTCCCTCCTGAGACCCTGCAGCTGGGAGACACCACCGTTGCCACTTTTAGAGAAGACGTTAGATAAGAGCCAGGGCTAGGCCAGACTCCATCAAACACACCTGTAATCCCAGTGGCTCTGGAGGCTGAGGCAGGAGGATCGCAAGTTCACAGCCAGCCTCAGCAGCTTTGTGAGGTGCTAAGCAACTCAGGGACACCCTGTCCCTAAATAAAATATAAAATAGGGCTGGGGATGGGGCTTAGTGGTCGAGTGCCCCTGGGTTCAATCCCCAGGACCAAAAAAAAGACCAAAACAAACAAACAAAAAAAACCCCAAAAAACCAAAAACACAAGCTAAAGCTTAGAAGAACAAAAGAGTGCCAGCAGGGACAAGAGTGCCCCCAGGGCGGTCCCCCTTGGCTGCAGGCTCGTGTTGGTCACTCCCCCTGATGACCGCCCACTCAGATGTCTGTCTCTTCTTCTTTGCCTCCTTCTGGAGACTCGGGGACTCAGGGCTTTGTATCCAGGAAAGAGGCTCCAAGCAGAGAGGAGTCCACTCAGCCCCGGGGGATGTCTGTGGCACCATGACAAAGTAGGAATGTGACAACTCTGAACCTCAACACAGGACAGTGTTCAGCCCACAGAGACCACCCGCAGAGCCACAGGTCACCCAAAGGTAAAGAGCAGAGGCCACTCAGGGAGGCCGGGCCGTCCTCGGCTCCAGGTCACAGCTGGCACCGTGGGACCCTGGCCCCTGACACTCTTCATTTTCCCTTCGTTTCTGGAACCTCCCATCGTCCCACCTCCACCCTCAGCTCTGAAATGTCATTTTGAAGTCTTTCAGAGACTCAGGTGAGTAGAGGAGGGAAGTCCGCGGTCAGCGACCGGGATCCACCCTGCTTGTCGTTGACCTTGGCTCCCAGAGGATGTGGGTCAGAGGGGTTCATTAGAAAGCACCCCAGCCCAGCCCTTGCTTACCGCCGGGCCCCCCAAAAGCCAGGCAGCCCTGAGCTGGGTGCCAGGTGGAAGGAGCCCTAATGTCCCCCAAGAGCACATGGAGACAGATGCCCGCGCAGCCTGCGGGTCACCCTCCTGGCAGACTCAGGGCTAATTAAGTTCCTCTATCTACCTCTGAAAGGGGGGGGGCTCCCCGGACCTGCAGGGGGCTGCTCTCTCCCCTCTGGTGCTCATCCTTCGCCCCAGCAGGCTCTGAGAAGGGTGGGTAGGTCTTTGGGGCAGGGAGGAGGTAAGCCTTTGGGGTTAGGGGTGAGAAGAGGAAGTAGTTTAACCAAAGCTAATTAGCTCCTTCTAGCTACATGACCTTGATCTCTCTGAAGGTCGTTCTGCTCATTTGTAAACTGGGGGGAATGAGCACACTTACCTGTGAGGATTGCAGGGAAACAGGAAGGGAGCGTGTTGGTGGGGGAGAGGCTGGATGCCCACCCAGAGTCCATTCTGCTCTTCTTCAATATCTACAGACTTGTGGTCCTGGGTAGGATAGTGAGAAATGCCCAGATAAAATAATGCTTTTCTGGCTTTCCTCCATCAAGGATGCCCATGAGCTATGAATAGAAGTTGGGTGGTGGTAGTGGAGCTTCCCGGGAACATTAGAGCGAGTATGTTCAGCTGAGAGATGTCTTTTTCCTTCCCACTTTCTCCTCCTTCCTGCCTGGAGTGCAGACCTGATGGCTGGAACTTCAGGAGCTACTTTTGGAGCATGAAGCATCCTTAAGAATAGATTCAGAGCTAAAGATGGTGGAACTGAAGGATGGAAACAGCCCACTGCCCCTGGACTATTTCTGGATTTCTTTGGCAGGAGACAGAATTAATCTCTCTTTTTACTTAAGCCATTGGTTCTCAAACTTTAGCCTGGATTAAAAAAAAAAGAAAAAAATCACCTGGGAAGCTCATTAAAACACACACACACACACTGTTGGACTCCAGCCCGAGATATTCTAATTCAGGAAGTGGACTCCAAGAATTTTATTTCTATCATATTCTCAGATGATACTGTTTCTTCTGGTCTGAGCACTAACTACACTTTGAGAACAAGGAGTTCAAGCCACTATCTGTCAGATTCCTGTTTTACAAAGAAGTGAATTCTAATTCAAGTAAAGGCTTCACACTCGATAAATGTGATGTGTACTTTTGCACAGGAATGAGGGTCACGTTAGTGAGGGGTTCTACCTGTTCACTGTCCTGGGACCCAACCACAAAGTCAGGGGCTCAGGGGAGCTGGAAGGGAACAGAAAACTGGGTGACAAGAGCTCTGGCCACCTCCACCAAAGAGCAAGTTGACCTCAAGAACACCAGGTAGTCCCAAGGCCCCGCTTGCTCAGGCCCAACACACGGCACCATCCCGCTTGTCCATGTGTCCTTCGACTTGGCCTGGTGTGGACAGCTTCCTGAGCCAAGCGCTCTGCGTGGATCATCTCATTCAGTCCTCACGATCGATCCATTTCACAGTCGAGGAGACGGAGGCCGATGATGCCCAGCTAGCTTCCCCACAGTCACAAGACGCTACAGGCAATGGAGCCCCGACCGGAGCTTGGAGTGACTTGCTGGAGTCACGGGACTGTGTCACCGCGGCTCTGCCTTTAGGCTGTGTTCAACCACATTCCCAAGGACAGGAAAGCAAGAGGGCTTTGGGCAGCTCTGGGAGAGGGTGGGGAGAGAGTTGGACCCCTCTCGGCTCCCACCCTGTGTCCTTGGACACTCATTAAGAGCTGAGCACCAGGCCTTGGAGAGGTAGCCAGGACCACTCCCAGCAGGTGGGTGGTGGTGACAGATTGGAAGCCACGCTGCTTCTGAGGGGAGGGTCGCTGGCCCAGCATTGCCATCTGTTCCAATAAAATATGAAGTTGGGGAAGTCCAGGCGTCTCTCTCTGCACCGAGCGACGACCCTGCAGTCGGCTCGCGGGCGAACTTGATTTATCAACTCCAGCCTGGGCAGCGAGAGGGGTGGATGAGCTGCGGGAGCTGCAGATGAGAGCGGGGTCCCTGGGAGCAGCGAGGGCCTGGGCGTGGGGGATTTGTCACCACCAAGGCCTGCTTAATTGTGGGGAGATGAAGCGAGGGGCAGGGGACTGTACCGTAGAAATCTCCGCCTTCCGTGGTGCAGCCAGGGCCTCATCTGCCCACGAGGACACTCACATTTGGAGGGGAGGCGCAGGACAAGGCCACCACTTCATGACAGAAGCAGTGTGGCATATGGACTTCCGAGATGGCCCTGCTGGAAGGGATAGATAAGTGGTGTTCGGGCCTCATGGAACCCCCTGCACTCTGTGGTCGGAGTGTCCTGGGTTCGAATCCTGGCTGTGCCCTTCACCAGCCACAAAGCGGTCTCTGACTTCCGCCCTGTGCGCTGGGCCTCAGCCCCCACTCTGTCCCTGTGTTCCTTACCAGCTGTGGAGTGGGAGCAGCCAACCTGGAGACCGGCTCCCAGGCTAACTTGACTTATCAGCTCCAGCCTTGTCCTGTCTTGGGCCCAAAGTTCCTCATTTGTAAGATGGGGCTGACCACCGTCCTTAGCTTGCAGAGCTGTGCCAGCCTCTCAGGACTGGGAAGACAAAACCCGCCAAAGAGGTGGCTTAAAACCACACAGTGTGCGCTTGTGTGGTTCTGGAGACCGGAGCTGGAGACCAAGGTGCTGGCAGGGCCATGTCCCTCTGGAGGTCCCAAGGGAACCCTCCCTGGCCTCTCGGAACCCCCCTGAGGTTCCCAGAGCTCCTTGGCTTGCAGCCACTGCCATCTCTGCCTTTGTGGTCACACGATCGTCCCCTCTCCTCTGTGTCCCCCTCTTCCGTTTCTTAGGACTCTTGTACTTGGATTTTGGGGTCACCTGGGCTACCCAGATGACCTTATTGCAGGATCTTTAATGTATTTACAATTGGCTGAGACCCTTTGTCCAAATTGTGTCAGAACCGCAGATTCTAGGGCTTAGGATTTGGATGTATGTTTCGGAAGGGCCACTGTCCAACCCACACTAAGTGCTGTCATGAAAATGGGAGGGTGAACATTTGTACATTTGTACCTTAGAAGAGGGGCCTGCACTCAGGGAGTACCCAACACTGTATGCAGCTGCCTGTCTAAAACATGAGTATGTGACCTTTAACAGGTTCTGCCTTTTGTGTTAATTCTATCCACTATGTGTTTGGGTCCTATGTACATGCATATGCGGGCAATTAACGCACAGGAGCACGTAATATAGTCAGCTCACATGCAGGTGTCACAGAAGACCAAGGCCTCCCTCTTGAGGCAAATCTGTCGAATGTTGGCCTCGAGATGACGGTGGGCACAAGGTGGGGTCACTGTCCTCAGGGAATAGCAGACCCTCAGCAAATGGCGGCTTTTGTGATGGCCACATTGTATCAGACCCAGGGCTCATGAATTCAAAGGATGCAGTCCCCTGATGAGAAAGAGTGAGTGCCCAGCAGGAGGAGGGACGCATGGGGAAAGAGAGCTCTGGAGTCGGGAGGGGACCAGCACAGGTGGCTTGTCTAGGCGCTCACAGAGCCCTTGGGTCCATGCTATGCTCCAAATTTATGCTCATCGGGGTCTGGAAAATTACTAACGCTGCAGGTTGACCCTTGGTCTGCACTTCAGCTCGGGTCTGCCTCCTTCCATGCTCCTCCTGCTCACCTGCCCGCCGGGCTACCTAGGAGCCGATGTAGGTGGGTCGTGGATGCTCTGGGTCCTGGCTGCAGTGTGCTGTGTGGAGGGGGCTCCAGCCACAGCCAGCCAGGTCTGCACCATGTCACTCTGGGTGACAGGTCAGCACATCCTGTCGGGCCTCTGCCCTGGCTCGCTCCATCTCAGGCCCGGGCTGGCACCACGGGCTCCGCGTGGCCAGCTGGTGCTCCAGCCCACCTGGGCCACTTCTCAGCTGAGGTTAATGGGCTGGTCGTGTGGCTTGGCAGCCAGGAGCCACGTGACCCCTTCATGACAGGTGGGTTGGGAGCACTTGGAGACTGGCATCTGGAGTGGGACAGTTGGTGGGACCGAGCCCTCAATATGGGCTCTGGAACCAACTCCAGATAGGTAGGTCAGAGTGGACTTGAATTGCTGGATTCCGGATTTGTCTGAAGAAGACTGGGGAAGGGCTGGGCACAGGGAAGGGCTGGGCATGGGGAAGCCACACATTTGGTGTCAGGATGAGAGTTTTCCTTCCAGCCAGCCAGGGTTGGGGGGAGGAGGACGCATTTGGCAGGTGGGACAGCAGGAGCCTAGGTGTGTGGCCCGGGGGAGGTTGGCCTGCAGGTGACTTGGCCTGTGGAGGGGCAGGAACTGGAGGTGAGGGCTGTCCACACGGTGAAAGATGTCAGGGGACCTGTGAGCTCTCTGAGCCGCCTCTGGCTCCAGCCAGGTGCCAGGTTGTCGTGGTCTGACTAGGATCAGCCAGGAAGCTTGTACCTTGCTTGAAACGTGAGTTCTGGAATGATGGGGACGGACGAGGGAGCTGTTTTAGTCAGTTTTTTGCTGTTGTGACCGAAAGACATGACCAGAACCATTTTAGAGGAGGAAGACTTTATTTTGGGGCTCATGGTTTCAGAGGTCTCAGTCCACAGGTGGCCGATTCCATTGCTGTGGCCCTGAGCAGAACATCATGGTGGAAGAGATCGGTGGAGGATGGCTCAGGATATGAGGATCGGGAAGCTCTGCTCTTCAGGGATAAAATACAGACCCCAAAGGCCAGGCTCCCAGTGACCCACTTCCTCCAGCCACACCCTACCTGCCTAGGCACCACCCAGTTAACCCCTAAGAGGGAGTGAGTGCTCTGACTAGGTAAAACCTGTCATCACCCAATCGCTTCACCTCTAAACCTTCCTGCATAGTCTCACACATGAGCTTTTGGGGGACGCCTCCTATCTGAACCATAACAGGAGCAGGGGTTGAGTACCAGGATGGGGATTAAACAGACATTTTAATACCCAATGATGTGTGCCAGACTCCAAATTTAGAACAGTGACCACACTGTCAGACTTGGTCCTCATGTCTGTAATCCCAGGTACTCAGGAGGCTGAGGCAGGAGGATCCTAAGTTTAAGGTCTGCCTGAGCTACTTAGGGAGACCCTGCCTCAAAATAAAATTAAACAGTACTGGGGGTGCAGCTCAGGGGTAATGTGCCCTGGGTTCATTCCTTAGTACCAGAAGGACATCAAATAGTCCTCATATCTGTTAATAAAGGAGCCTCAGAGGGGTGCAGGAACTTGCCTGGAGTCACACAGTGGGTCAGTCCCTCCCTGCTGTGGCCTGCTAGGCCCTGCTCATCTGGCCTCAAGCCCCACCCCTCCTCTCTCCATTGGCCCCCTTCTGGCCACACCTCCCTGAGGGGTTCTGGAGCTGCTCACCTCCCAGATCCCTGCTGAGCTTGGCACTTGACCTTCCACTGCTGCCCTCAGGACTCATCAGTTGCTATCCTGAATCCCAAGCTGGAGCGTCCCCTGGGAGGCCTTCCCAGACCCTGCTCTCTGATGAGCCCAGCAGCTGATCTAGGAGGGCTGAGCCTCATCTCATCAGGTCCCTGGGACTGTGGCTGCAGCTGTGCAGGTGACATTCCTGGAACAAACCTGGTTACCTCATCCCAGGGCCCCCATCCCCGGGGTTCTCCAAAGCCTTGGCCACTCGCCAAGCCCTGTGGGTGCTGTGGGGTCTGGAGGACTGGGCAGGGACATGAAGGCCCCATGCAAAGAATTAGGGGCAGACAGGAGATGGTGGGTAGATGCCACAAACCTGCAGCCTTCCGAGGGGCCATGTGGCTTCAGGGATTGGGTCCCAGTGGCCCACGGTGTCAGCTGCCTCATTGACAAAGCCCTTGTTTGCATCTCTCCCTTCCCCATGTCTCTCATCTCCACCCCTCGTTGCACCCAGCCCCCTGCACCCAGGCCGTGGCTCAGGGCCTGCTTTTATGGACTCTCAGAATAAGACAGCACTGTCCCGCTCTGGTATTTTGTCACAGTGCTGTGTACTGTGCTCACACTGCTCCCCACAATCTGTGATCAACCTGCTCGGTGACTATGGCAGCCGACTTCCCCTCTGTGTCTTAGTGTCCAGACCCTGATGAAACCCACCCTCCCTATCTTGCCTCAGAGTAGCTTGCTGTGACCAGTAGGCTCCCCTAGAGTATTGCCATGTGACTTCTGAGACTGAGACCTAAAAACCCTTCCATCAGATCACGGGGATCCCATGCTCCGGCGGCAGCCTGTCTCTGTATTTGAGCAAGCTCTCCAAAGGGTAGGGTCCACCATTGAGGGACTGAGGCCTCCCACCAGCAGCTGGCACCACCTGTCCCTCCCTGTGAGTCAGCCAGGTTGGAAGAGGACCCTCCACAGGACCACACCCCAGGCCAGCAACTTGATGCCACTTCACAAGAGACCTTGAGCCCCACCAACCCAGTGAGCTGCTCCTAAATTCCCAACCCACAAAATTTTGGTGTGAAATGATACGGGCTCGTGATGGTCCCAGCTGCCACGTTTTGGATGATTTTCTACTCAGCAAGGCATAGCTAGTGCATGTGCTCAATTGCATTCATTTCACTAATATTTATCACACGGCTCTCCTGTGTCGAATGCGGACTTTATAGCGCCACCCCGCAGATGCAGACACTTGCAAGATTATAGCTGTGCTCAGTGCCATCAAGAAGAAGAAGGAGAGGGACATGAGGCTTTAGAGAGTGTGGGGGGAAGCTGGCCTCATCTGGGAGGATGAGGAAGGCCTCAGAGAGCTAAGAGCAGAGGGTGAGGAGGGGTAGATGAGCGGCAGGAGGACAGCTCCGAGCCAGGGGACCAAGCAGGGCACCTCAGCACGGGAAGTAGCTTTCCACCCGCGATTCTCTTCCCCT
This sequence comes from Callospermophilus lateralis, assembly GCF_048772815.1. Classification (NCBI taxonomy): domain Eukaryota; kingdom Metazoa; phylum Chordata; class Mammalia; order Rodentia; family Sciuridae; genus Callospermophilus; species Callospermophilus lateralis. The sequence goes on along the minus strand of NC_135318.1, from coordinate 73,448,848 downwards.
GCCATCAACCATGCTAAGGTCTACTTAACGTCTAACCAGCTGCTCTCCAGTCTCAACTCACAGTCTCCTCCAGGAAAACGTTCTCCGGCCCCACAGAGCAACCACTTCCTCCCTTACCTGTTGCCCACAGGTGCGCCAGGTAAGTACCTGCTGCCTTCACTCCCTTCCGGTCATGGTTGGTAGAAGGCTCTTTTTTGAGTCAGCTTTTTTCACTGCCTAAGTCTTGAGCAGAAGAACTGTAGAGGAAGAAAAGTTTACATGGGGGCTCCTGGTCTCAAGATGCCAGTCCATACACAGCCAGCTCCATTCCCGGGACTGCAGGTAACATCCTGGTGGATGGGGGGTTGGGGGGAAGGTGGACAGCTCACATAATGATCAGAAAGCAGAGAGAGAAGGTGCTGCCAGTTACAAAATATATACCCTAAACCAACGCCCCACGCCCACCTCCTCCAGCCACGCCCCACCTCCTCCGGCCACGCCCCACCACCTCCAGCCACGCCCCACCACCTCAGGCCACCACCACCTCCGGCCACGCCCCACCCCGGTCACTGCTCGGTTGTCCCATCAGAGGATCCAGCCCTGTCTCCTCCCAACCTTGCGCTGTCTCACACAGGAGCTTTTGGGGGTCGCCTCACGTCCAAACCCTGACGGCTCTGAAATCAGCCTGTGTAAATTCCAGTCTCGACTCAGCGCTTATTTGTGATTTCACCTCCCGGGCTCATCCATGAAATGGGAGTAAAAGAAAGGATTCTGCAAGGATCCAGTGGCCATCATACGAACCCATCATGCTCCCACCATCTGGTTACATAACCAGCCACCCCGAATCCAGTGTCTGAAACACCAGTGCCTCCCTGCTCTGGGGTGGGGAGGCTGGATGGGCTGGGCTGGGCCTGGTGTGGCCGCAAGCTGCAGCGCCCCCGAGCCCACAGCTGGTGTGTCTTCCTCCCTGAACCCGAGGGCTGCTGGGGACATGTTCTGTAGGGCTGGAGGAGAAGCAAGGAGCCAGGGCTGTGGCACAACTGTTTCTGGTCCTTTGGCTAAAGCTAGTCTGGGGCTGAGCTCCTCCACCTCCCTGGGAAGAACGGCCCAGTCGCAGGGCCAAGGACCTGCGATCCCGTCCACGGAGCACGTGCAAGACATTAGAACTCGCCGGGCCCCCGGAGGTGCTTGTAGGCCATTATGTGATTATTTTCATATGGGTTCTCTGTGTCCACCCCAAATTGGACTTAGGATTGGGTTTAGGATTCCATGAACCAGAGAGGAGAGAAATGCAAATGGAGCCTTTGTTCCAGATGTTCTGTGCCCTCCACAGACCTTCTCTCAATTTCGCAACTGTTTGAAGGGAAGGAGTTTAATTCAGTCTGTTGGACAGGTGAATAAACTAAGGTTCAGAGAATTAAGTATCTTTCTCAAAGACACACAGCTAGTAAGTACTGAAAATGGCTACATGGCTGATTTTCTTACTTTATTCAACCCTCTGCTCCAATGTCGTCTCTTGAAGGACCGACTTATCTAAAGTGGCATCCCCTTTTCTCTATATACTCATTCTACTGGGTCCCTTATGTTTCTTCCTAGCATGGACCAGAGCTGGCTTATTATACATTTGATTGCTGTCCATCAGCCCTGCTCCCCTTTGACATCAGAAACCTTGCCATTCTTCACCGCAATCCACAATGGTGTCTGGGACCTGGTAAGAGCTCTCTAAATAAATGTATTAAATAATATTATAAACTCTTTCTGATAACTCAGTGAAATAGTAAGCTATACTTCCACTTTACCAATGATGAAGCTGAGATTCAGAGAGGTGAAGTAACTTTCCCAGGGCTGAACAGCTAGTAAGTTCTACTGTTGGGTTAAAAAAAAAAAAAGTGTCTCTGCATGATTCCAAAGACTTTGGCAACCCCTTAGCCTATGTTGTCTCACCCAGAAACCCAAACCTGGTTATAGCCTGGGCTCTGCCAGTATCTCTGCACACAAGCCTGTCTCTAACACAACCTGAGGCAGGTCCCTTGCACAGGACTTGAGGCCACCCTCCCCTCATTTCCATTTGTGACCTGGTGTCACTGGTGGCAAAGGACTGGTCCTCACTCATCATCCATTCTTGTTGTGCTGTGTGACATCAGGCAATTTCCTCCCCTCTCTGTCCTTGGCCTTGGGCTCTAAAGAGATTCTCCAGGTCTTTCCCTCTGGGGGAGGAGGGTGAACCGGCCCAGCTTAGAGCCCCAACTCTGGCTCCTGGCCTCACCACGGGACAGCTCTCCCTGCCTGTTCTATAGATGAGGGATTTCCAGAAAAAATACCCCTTAATACATACTTAATTAAAATAGTTGGGAAGAAAGGAGCCACGCCCATTTTGCCCATTTCTGGTAAAGACATAGAACAGTTGAACTGCCGATCCTTGAGGGTGGGAATTCAGAATGGGACTGTCACTCTGAAGAATATCTTAGTAGTTTCTTAGAAAGTTGAACATAAGAGTTAAGTTACTATAGGACTCAGGTCCCACTTATGTTAACTATTCACCATAAAGGAAAAATATATATGGGTTTACATAAAAAAATCTGTACACAGGGATGTTCATAGAAGCTCATGTGATGCAGAGATAAACAAGCAGCAGCCCAGCCACACAGTGAAAGCCACTCAGCAGTCAGAAGCAGTTCATTACTGATGCTCACAGCAACAGGCAACGGTATGTGTGATTCCATTTACAGAACATTCTGGAAGAGGCAAAATTCTGGGGAAAGAAAACAGATCCGTGGCGGCTGGGGGCGGGGGAAGGACTTGACCCCAAAGGGACGTGGGGACTTGCAGGGGACAATGGAACTCTTCTCTCTCTTGATGGTGGTAGGTGTTACATAACCACATGTGCTTGTTGGAGTAGCAGAATTGTACAATTGGAAGGGTGAATTTTACCAAATGCAAATTATACCTTCATTTAAAACTTTAAAAAAATAAATCATCAGAAGAAAGATTCTGTTGCTACCAAACAAAACCCAGAAAATTCCCCAAACTGGAGCAAACCATGGGTCTTTCCCCAGAGGCCCTGTGGTTCCCGGGAGGAGGAGGCTGCAGCCCTTGCTGCCTGCAGCTGAGAGCGGGAAGGCCTGGCATGTGTCAGAGGGGTGGGGGTGCCCACCTGAAGACCCTTGGTCCTCCTGGCCAGCCCTGCGTGGCCTCCACTGAACAAACACTGACCCCTGCTGTCTCCATGTTTCCTCTTTCCCACCAGCTTGGACTCTGGGACAGGAAACCCTTGTCCTTCCCCAGGCCTGGAGGACCCTGTGGAGCACTGGGGAGCTGGGGCTGCTGAGGCTGGGACCAGAGTGCGCTGTGCACTTCATGGGAGGGGAGTGGTGCTGGCCAGGGCTCCTGTCCTGGAGTCCCCACCCCCTGGCTGGACAGGGCAAAGCTGATGGGGAAAGCCCGGGGCACCCAGGACACCCTGCTGCCCACTCACCAGATCCAGATTCCACCACCCCGGCCTGGGTGTGAGAAAGGGGCACCAGAGGCTCCAAGGTGGGGAGGCCCTGGGGTGGGGACAGGAGCCCAACAGGGGCAGCTCTGGTGAGGTCCGTCTCCCTGGGCCTCCGTTGTCCAGCGGGTCAGCTGAGTGCGAATCCCTGCTCGTCTGCTGGTTCGCTGGTCCATTGTGCGCAGAGCCCCGAGCATGGCCGAGTCTCTGGGCGTAAAGGAATGAGCTTCGTCGTGGGGTCCCTGCCCTCAGAGCTCACAGACCCAAGGGGCTGTGGGACCCATGGTCATGCGCAGGTCTATGGTGGGGACTTGCAATCTCTCTATACTTAATCCCCCTTCACCCTGGGGACAGCTCGGGGCTGATGTGGTGAAGAAGGAGCATCTGGAAATGGAGCAGGGGAGGGGGAGCAATCAAGATCGACCCCCCAGCCCAGTCTCCCCCAAACCTGTGGTGCTCACTGGGGAGAGACCCCACCAGGCCCGGCTGTAACCCAGCTCCTCTGGGGCGAACAAGCTCAGGGTGAGAGGAGGCCCAGGGGTCAGGGCCCAGGACGTTGCTCTCGTGCATGGATATCTGTGCTGTGGCTGGGTGTGCACCGGGTGTGTGCGCACCTCTGTGTACCTGTGGACACGTGCAGGGTTTGCCTGCATCTACCTGTGTGAGCACCTGAGGGACACCTGTGTGTTCCTGCTGCCCACGGGGGGGGGGGGGGTGAGTCCCGGTGTGCGAGGTGTGCGAGGGCCCAGCAGGCCTGCCTTCTGTGTGTGTGTGTATGTGTGTGTGTGCGCGCGCGCGCCCACGTGTGTGTGTGTGTGGTGTGCAGAGCTCTCACATGCATGCTGTCCCTCACGTGCGCAGGACCCCTGCTTGAGAGCCCAGGTAAACACACAGCTGCCCTCTTGCCAGGTAGCTGAGCTGCCCTGCCGGCCCCGCCCCATCAGCCGGCCCAACCCGCCCCCTTCCTGTGTGGCTCGGCCTATTTCAGTCTAGCTTGGCTCATCCTGGCAGCTGCTCCCAGCCATAATGCCCTGCTTCTCCACCCGGCTATTTCGGCTGAGGAATGCGATGTTTGTGTCTCAAACAGAAAACCCAAAACCCCCATTATGGTTAGCTGTCCTGCGGCTCCAGCCGCCACTCGTTTATTTAGGCTTCTCCTGCTCTATATTTGTCGAGAATGACAAGATGAACTTGGAAGGCCAGGGTGGAGGGGACCAGGGCTCTCGGGGGAGGCTGGGGCGTCCTCCACCCTCAGCCTCCAGGGGGAGCTGGCCTCTAGGCTGGTCTCCATCTCAGGGGCAGCCTAGACCCCTGGCACGACTCCCTTGCCGCAGACTCAGGGTGTTGGAGGCAGGCCAGCGCTGTCTTCTCCCCGTGTGCCCCACATGGACCACAGGCCTCCCTCTGCGGTGCGTCCCCAGAGCCAGCATGGGGGGGTGGTTAGGACCTAGAACAAAACCATCCGCCTCAGATCTGGGCTACAGCTCCCACAGCTGGGTCTCCCCCAGCAAGACCCTCGTCTCCCAGGTGTCGCTGTCCCTCGTCTATGGAGTGGCCAGTCTCTTCCCTGATGGCAAGACACACATGTTCACACTCTGAGGTGGGTCCTGCCATCAGCGGGGTGGCATGGCTGAAACTGCCACCCTTTTAGTGACTTATCAGTTACGGTGTGATTTGTAATTGAAGGTGTTGGGGAGCCTGTGAGGGACGTCAGGGCCACCATTGTAGACCCCACGTCCAAATTCAGATGATGCGAGGAGGATTTAATAAAGGGATAGGAAGTTTTATGACCGTGAGCTTCAAGGAAGAGGTGGCAGGAGGGACATCAGGACCTGGTAGGGGAGAGTTGTCCAGCTTGAGAGCAATGATTTCAGGGAGAGGACATCGCCACTCACAATCAGGCTCCTGGCTGCACCATCTTAGCTCTGTGACCTTGGGCAAGTTATTTACTGTATTTGTCCCTCAGTTTACTCATCTGCAAAATGGGAATGACAGCAGTTCCTGCCTCACAGAGGTGCTCCAGAGCCTTAAATCTGCTAAGACTCATCAAACATGGAGGTGGCCTGCTAGTATCCCCCATATTCCAGCAATGGCCCTGGATGGTGTCTCTGTGCCTCATTTTCCAAGGTCTCCGGCTTCTCCTCCTAACTCCCAGGCTCTCTCCACCCCCTGTTCTGTAAACTGTTCTTACTCAAGTTAACCCACTCGTTAACCCCAAGCCCAGGGTGATGCCGGAATGACTCAGGATCAGGTATCCTCCCCAGCAGTCACCAGTGATGATACGACCGCTGCTTCCTGCTGAAGCCATCCCTGCCCCACGCATCCCACGCATCCCGCGCAGCCCGTCAGAGGAGGATACTGATGAGAAGCGCCATTGGTGGGGGGGCGTTGCTGATCACAGGGGGGGGGTCAAGGTCCCTCTTCTGTTCCCTCCCTCAGCCCCCAGGACCTCAGCCCCAGCCTGGGAGCCATGAGCACACTGGCTCTCTCACCCTTGAGCCCAGTGCCCACTCGGGCCAAACGGAAGCCCCCTGACCACCTGCGTCCCTCCATCCCATGACCAGCAGGAGGGAAGGTGGGGATGAAGTCGGAGAGCCCCAGGGACTCTTGAGGCCACTGTGCCCTCTGCCCCCATGACCCGCAGCCCGACGCAGCACCTCCGCGTTCGGGTAGTTTCTGGAAGAGGCCGGCTGGCCCCACACTCTGCTGATGTAAATAGGCCTCCCGACAAGCTTCGGGTTAACCGACAGCCCACCACAAGCTAGCTGATGACGAGGGACCCAAACCAGCAGTGACTCATAATTAAAATGCAAGAACAGCAGAGACGGAAACCTAGGGCTAGCCCGCAGCAGCCCCGACGGGCCGTCTCTGGGGTCCTGCCCGGACATGGCGCCTGCATCTCTGCTCTGGGAACACTGGGCGCCCTGGGCACCACTGCCTGGGGCCTGCAGGGCGCCCCAAGCCTTCAGAGAGCCCTGTAAAGGGCTCATTTTGGTTTATAAAAACCGAATTCTTGAAGCCTGGTGACTCACCCAGCTTATGAGTGAGTGGCTGTTTGTCCCTGGAACTGGGTGTCATTTGCAGAAGACACTCTTCTTTAGGAAAATCACAGTGTTTCAGGGAGGTCGTCAGAAGGCAGGAGACGCAGGACCCGGGCCAGAGACCTTGTTGCAGCCAGTGTGCCCCTTGGACGCTCAGGGACCGTGGGGACAGGCTGCTCCATCCACTGCGATGGGCAAACTGAGAAGTGACTTCGGGTTCACAGGAGCCCTGCGTCCCTCGTGGAGGAGTGTCACTGGAGGGGCTCAGGGCCGGGTGGCTCAGTGGCTCGGGTGCTTCCCGGCACCCGGTTCTCGGGTCCCTGCTTTGCCTTCCTTGGCTTGGTGGCCGCCCAAGAAACCAATGCACAGAGCCGGTTGCTAGACGAATGCCAAGGGTAGGCGAGGGCGCAGAGGGGGCACTGCACGGCCCACCCGAGGGAGGCAGAGGAGGGGGTCATCAGGCAGGAGCCTCCCAAGACGCCTTGCAGTTCCCCAGAAGCTTCAACAGGTGTTCAGCCAAAGCCACTGTCACCCTGGGGTGAGTCGGGTGACGCCCTCCCTGGAACTGGTCTGCTGTCTTCATTCACTGGCTGGAAGCAGCCCTGGGGAGAGATGGCCGTGGATTCCTGGAGGCGGAGGCCACAGCCCTTGGTCAGTTGCAGTCCCCATGCCTCGAGGTGTTCAGGGGACAGCCTCTAACAGGTTGCAGCCATCTTCTGGCTTAGGTGGGTGGCAAGCCCCGCAGTGAAGTGAAACCTTCCACGTGCTCCCGTAATAGGACCATTTCAGCTCCCTGTCTCCCGTCTCCCCTCTCCCATCTCCTGTCTCCCCTCCCCCATCTCCTGTCTCCCCTCCCCCATCTCCCGTCTCCCCTCCCCCATCTCATGTGCCAGGGAACGCGGGCATTGCCACTCAGCCGGAGGGTCAGTCTTGTTTCAGCCTTGGCTTCTGACACATACCCAGCAGTGCGCTTGCCGCACCCCCGGGGTCCTTGCTAGGGTCTCAGGTGCCCGTTTCCCAGGGCAGTGCCTGCCAGCCCATGAATCCACTCCAGCCCCTGAACTAGAACCCTGAAGCCCACCCCCAGCCGCGGCCCAGGCTCTGCTTATGCCACAAGGCGCGGCCGACTCCTGCCTCGCATAGACCCTAGTCCCCCCCCCCCCCCCCGACCTTATCCAGCTGAGGGGTGATGCTAAGTTTCTCCTCTTATCAGAGAAGGTGGAGACGCACAGTTCTTTGTGGAGGGCAGATTTCTGCAGCACTTCCAGGCCCAGAGAAGGCGCTGGCTGTCATCAGGGAAGGGGACATTCCTGCAGGCCACAGAGCCCACGAAGCTGCAGAATCCACAGCCCCAGGGTCATCTGAGCAGGGGTTTCCCCAGGCGGGGCCTCGGCCTTGGCCTTGGCATAACCCCACCTTGGCTGCCCCGACCCCGGAGGCCACTCCTCTCCCCAGCTGGCCTGCCCTCCTGGGCCCTCACCCAGACTCTCTGGTTCTTTTACTGCATCTTTATCGCCTGGGACCAGCTCTCAGGCTGACTCTCCATCAGCATGGACCGTCCACTCCCCGTCCTTGAGGGCACTGTTCACCCGAGACGGTCACACACTCATCCGTAGCCCCGTCCTCCCCTCCACCAGGACATGATCTCTGACCATCGTGCCGCGGCTTTGAACCAGGACTACCCTCCAAGATGGCTTCTTCCCCTGCCCCACGGTGGATGCCAGGCCAGGCCCCTCACCTTCCCACCTGTTTCTCAGATGGCCAATCACCTGGGCTAAGCCGGGTCCTTCCTGGGGCAGGGGAAGCAATGATTTTTTTTTTTTTTTTTACCCCACAGGAATTTCAGAAGGAAAATTGCTCCTTTTCTTAGGGATCAGGCTGGCAGAGGCCTGGGTTGAAGGAACCTCTGTGGCCTGGGATGACAGAGGCAGAGGCAGGTCTGGTACAGTGTCAGCTCCCTCCAGGGGGGAGCCTCACAGGGCGCAGATTGAGCCGAGCCAGGGGACCCCGGGCCTGCCCTCCCTGCACTGGCCTGCGTGGGCCTCCCTTCTCAGGGTTCTCAGCTCGGTTTGTCACTCTGGTTTCTAAGCCCCGCCTGAGGACTGGACACATGTCCCTGGGGCACTGGATCAGCACGTGGGTTTACTCACGGGAAACCCAGTGAGATATTTTTAGAGCAATTAAATATAGTAATGACCGCTCCTTTTCTTTAAGGCTCACTTCCCATTTCTCTATTAAAAGGGCTAAAACCTGTCCTGGACGGCTGCCCGGCGCTGTCTGTGGGGAGGAGCGGGACTGGACACCAGGGTCAGGGGGAGTTTGCATGAATCTACCATATGGCTGCTCTGCCTGGGCAGCACCCGTCTTGGCCAGGGCCCGAGGTCCTGCTGCTGTGGCCAGGCCGCAGGGATGGCTCAGGCAGAGGGTCCACCCTCCTGTGGGGCTCCAGAGCAGGCCACCCCTGACCTCTTCCTGTCTGCTTCCCACCAGAAGTCCTCCGGGGGGCCTGAGGGCAGGGCTCCAGTTTTATAAGGAGTGGGTAGAATGAATCTACCCATAATTGTGGGTTCTGGAAGATTCTCTCTCTGCAGACCACTCCCTTTACAACAGAAGCCTCCTAGGAAAGAGGGTCCCTCTTCACCTACTCGTGCAGCTTAGTTGGGAAAGAATATGGGACCTGGGATCGAATCTGCACCTGCCAACTGACAAGCTGAGTGAGGTTTTTATTTTGTTTTTTAAGGTTTTAAAAAACTTTGCTGTTTGTAAATAATTTTATACTTACTGAAAGGTTTTGAGAATTATACTAAGAGCACCCACACCCACTTTTTCCACGTTCACTACGTGTTCATATATTTAAAAAATAAGCTTCACGGTGTGCACTGAAGATATGCAACATGATACCAAGAGACACAGCAGATGGTAAAATGGTTGCGATATGAAGCAGTCAATGTAGCCATCATTTCACATAGTTACCCATTTCCCATTTTCCCATTTTCTTTCTTACTTTCCTTCTTTTTTTTTTTTTTTTTTGTGGCGAGACCAGCTGCCATTGACTCAACAAAACTCTCCAGTGCTCTGTTGCCAACTGTACGACTCACATTCTACACAATCACTGGACTCCTTCACTCTGTGGAGCTGCTACTCAGCTTCCCTTGATGGACATCTCTCATTTCTTCTCCCCTATCCCATTCCTGGTAACCACAGTTCTATTCTTAGTCTCTGTATATTTGACATTACTTTTTTTTTTTTTTTTTTAAGATTCCACACGTAAGTGAGGTTACTTAGTACTCTGTGTGTCTTTCTGGGTCTGGCTTATTTCACTGAGCATAATATCCTCCAGGTTGATCCATATGGTGGCAAATGGTAGGATCTTCTCCCTTTTCAGGACAGAATAACATTCTATTTTACGAACACACATATACACACACACTGCAATTTTTTTTTTCCCCATCCATCTGCATTGGACACTCAGATTTTGTCCCTATCTTGGTTAGTATAAAACTACAGTGAACATGAGATACAGATATCTCTCAGGGGTGATGATTTCATTTCCTTCAGCTTTCTTACCAGAAGAACTTCTTGGTCATAAGATGGTTCTATTTTTATTTTCTTTAGAAACCCTCATATTGTTTTCCCTCGTGACGGTGCCAATCTCCATTGTCCCCAACAGTGTGCAAGGCTTCCCTCTTCTTTACCCCTCACTAATACTAGTTATCACTGGTCCTAAACATAAGCCCTGAAATTATGAAGCTAGAAGAAAACAAAGGGCCAATCTCCTTGCCACTGGCCTAGGCAATTTTTTTTTTAATATCCCAGCAAAAGCTCAGGCTACATAAACAAAATCAAATGAATGGACTCTATCCCAGGTCTGGCATGGCAAGAGAAGCAATCAATCAAAAGGAAAGGCCACCCACAGACTGGGGAAAATATTGCAAATCATATCTGATAAGTGCTTAATGTCCAAAATTCATTAAAAATTTCATACAACTCAATAGCAAAGAAAAAAAATACACAGACGTTAAAAAATGGATGAATGACCTGAATAGACATTTCTCCAAACAAGACATAAAAGTGGTCAACAGGCATATGAGAAAGTGTTTCATATCCCTAGTCACCAGGTAAAGGCAGATCAAAACCAGGGTGAGATAGCATCTCCACCCATTAGGATAGCTATTACCAAAAGGATAGAGTGTAATCAGCTGAGCAATCCTGAGCTAAGTGGTGCTGATGATAATGATGTTTGTAGGGCTACTGCCCTCTCCTGGGAATCTGGCAGAGACCTGACAAATGGTTTTAAAAAGTGCTTTGGAAGATGAGAAGTTCATTTATCAGATTAGGTTAAGCTACGCTGCTGTAACAAACAGACCCTGAAATCTCAATGGCTTAACATGTCATTATTTCGCAGGCCAAGTTCTCTGGTTCCATCTTTTAACTTCTACATCTTAAGTCGTGACTTCCTAAGTCACCGGAACAGAAGTGTGAGATACAGCAAATCCAACCAACCCTTCAATGCTTTGACCTTGAAATGACACTCATCACTTCTGCCCACAGTCCATTGGCAGAATGGACACCAGGCAGCTAGCAGGGACCCCTCAGTTCTCAAACTGGGGTGAGAGGCCAGTTTCATTGTTTCCTAATTTCCAACCGGAAACTGCTTTTTTTTTTTTTTTTTGGTGCCATGGATTGAACTCAGGGACACCCAACCACTGAGCCACATCCCCAGCCCTATTTTGTATTTTATTTAGAGACGGGGTCTCACTGAGTTGCTTAGTGTCTCCGTTTTGCTGAGGCTGGCTTTGAACTCATAGTCCTCCTGCCTCAGTCTCCAGAGTTGTTGGGACTGACATGGACTTTTGAAGAATACCATAAAAATGAATCACAAGGGAAACTGAGGACTCTAGACATTAATCTACAAAATGACCACCATCAGGGTGTATTTGAAATACTCTAGAAAATAAACTAGTAAACAGTAAATGTTTTTAAGAAGATTCTAGAAAATAATAAAATGAAAATAAAGTGATAGAAAAAATTATCTGGAGACCCAATAAATGAAAACCCCTGCTGCCCACATTTGAAAAAAATACATATAGAAACAACCCCAAAGCCTAGGTCATAGAAATGGAGACCCTCTGAACTTGTCTGCATGCTGTTCCATGAGACAGAACCCTTGGCCAAGCTCTTGGAAGCTGTACCAGTAGGAAATTGCCATCAAAGTGAAGCCCAGGTCTCAGTTCCTGTCCATCTCCCACGGTGGCCTGGTCACAGAAGTTCACGGCTGGTCACTTACTCACGAATATGCTTGAGGGGAGCTCTGGGTGAGCCCAGCTCAGCTTTCCTAAGGGAAGATGGTAGGTGGACAGTCCTGGAGATAGCTGGCTAACCGAGACCTCTAGCTTTGGCCAGACCTCTCACTTTTTCCACAAAGGAAAAGAACTCTCCAAGCTATGAACGAAACATTGACCCCCAAGACAGAGCTGTGGTGGGGTGGGTGCCTTTTCCCCAGATCTCAGGGCTCTCCTTCACCACCCTGCGCCCGCACGCTGGGCCACCCACTCACGTTGATGGCTTTGCCTACTCAAGTCTATATTAATTAAAGAGCAGGCTCGAGATAGAAGAGTCAAGTGTCTTATTTCATAAAGTAGATAACGTTAGAGATTTTAATTTACAAGGAGAGTGGAGACCAGGGTCTGTTGGCAGCAGAAAGAGCTGTAGAAAGCTTCTTAGTTTCTGCATCTGATAGCTCAAGACTCTCTGAGTTGCCATAAATTCTGATAAAATGTCTTTCCAGCAGCTAAAGATAATTTTTATAAGCTTTTGGAAGGGACTAATAAAGCTGTAATCTACCGTCTTCCATTATTTAAGGATTTGGCTCGAGGGATGTGATTTGTAAGGGTTTTATATATAAATAGAGAGACATATATTAATTCTGTGTCTCAATCCATCACCAGCTCAGAAGCAGCCATGGCAGGGCCCTGGTGGCCCCAGGACTGGCCTCTGGCCTTGGCTGGAGCTGGGAAGGTCTGTGTGTGAGCCTCACCCCTGCAGAGCCCTGGGCCCCCAGGACCCGCCATCAAGGTGTCGGTGAGAACACCCACATCTGTCCCCTGGCCCTGCGCAATAACCCAAGGGCTGCAATCTGTGTCTGACGAATGTGATTCCGCTGCGATAAGGCCTGGTGGTGACAGGGGTGGCTTTGTCATCAGCGGACAAGGGACACATGCTGGGGATTTCTGTGTCTTCCCTGGCCCGAGGATTCTAGCTTTAGGTGACGGCGCAGATGCCAACCCGAAGGTCCAATACCAACAAACTGAAGTGCAGAGCCAGGAGAGGAGGCCTGTCATCCTCCTCCAAGAGCCCCAGGTCTCCTGCCTGGGGACGCCACCTGATTGGAGAGGCTGAGGATTTGTGTGGCCTGCTCACCAGCAGAAGCATACTCTCCAAGTCCCTGCCTGTCCACCCCTGCCTACCCCAGCCAGGAGGCCCCGGGGACAATAGCAAGAGCTCGGGGATGGGGAGCTACTCCTTCAAGGGCAGCGACTGTCCCTGTGTATTTGCCTCATTCCCCGGTGACCTGTCACCCTCTGAACCTGCCTTAGGGACCCGACACCAAGGAGCGGGAGGCATTTCATCTCTGAGATGGCCCTCCTGTTGAGGAGCCCCGGGTAGAAATTTCTAAAGAAACGAAGGGAGAGAGTTGGCACCATTTCATTAGCCCCCTGCAGCTGTGCTGGGTGTTTGCTGGGGGAAGGGGCGTGGAGGAACACCTCAGGATGTAGAGGAGGGTGCAGGAGACACTGGGGACTTTGGCAGAGACCCTGGGACAGCCCACATGAAGCCCAGGGCTGACCTGCCTGGCTACCCAGGGTCCAGGTGAGCCGTCTGCCCAGCATCCCAGGAGAGTCCTCCCCCAAGGCCACCTGCTGCCTTTGTCCAACCAAGACTGGACAAGATCCCAGGAAAGGCAGCTGGCCGCCCGGGGCACCTGGACATGACTCAGGGGCTGGTACTTTGAGTCTACATCCGCTGCATGAGGATGCATTTTAAAGCTTCAGGGCTCAGTTATGAAGAGTGACCTTGAGGGACATTAGGACTCACTGAGTAAGAGGAAGGAATTTTGCAGCGGCTGGCTTCCTGCCACCGGGGTCCTCCTGAGAAGCTCCCGCACTGCGACAGACAGCAGCAGGGGTCGGGGGGACAGGTTCCCCCAATTCACGAGCGTCCAGACTCCCTGAAAGACAACCTTCGTGACCCTTACTTCCGCCAGCCCCCTGCCCCCCCCTTCCAGGACTGCACAGCTCCCAGTCACCTGGGGTAGACCCTTCCCAGTGGCCGAGCCTTGAGTGAGAGGGGGACAAAACCCAGAATGAACCCCCCCTTCCATTCTGTAAGGGTCAAGGGACCCCCGAGACAGTCACGGGGACAGTCCCATGGCCACACATCCATGAGGTGATTCTCATGAGTGATGGGTCTCCCACCCCACCCGGGTCTCATCTTTGGACTTATGGCCACCATGATCTGGGACAAAAGCAACCCTGAGTGCTTGACCGGCATCAGCCTGGCCGGGGGCTTGAGGGACAGACGTTGGCTTTCTCACTGATCCGGAGGCCACGTTCTAGGTGGGAGTCCCGCAGAGTGGGTCTCTGCTGAGGGCTGTCCTCTTGGCTGGCAGATGGCCACCATGTCCTTGCGTAGCCCTTCCTCAGCTGCTGCCTGGTGGGGTGTGGGAGAATGAGAGGAGGGGTCTCCTGGTGTCCCCGTTGATAAGGACACTAGTCCTGCAGATCCGGACCCACCCTGAGGACTTGGCCTAACCTTAACACCGTCCTCAGAGGCCGATCTCAGGGGACCCCTGCAGGGTGGGGAGCCAACCCGTGGATCCCAGGGAGCCTCAGCCCTCAGCCATCACCGACCCTCGGCCGGCTCTGCCTCCTGCACCAGGAAACCAGAGCCGAGGAGCCCGGGGAGCAGGAATAGGAGCCCGGGGTGGCCGGGGTTGAGGATCTTCGCCTAATTTCTGCCCAAATCCAAATAGTCCCTCTACTTTCCTGATCTTCAAAAAGGACACCCCGCTGACACCTTGAACCCGCGGAGGCTGCCCCTGGTCCCCACGGTGGCAGGTTTACTTGGCTCGCATGATAAATCTTGGAAATGAGAATTTGTCGCCAGTGTTTAAATGTGGGAAGATTTGGGGCTGCTTTGGATTAGTGGGGTCGGGACACTCGGGGTTTCGCGTCCACAGAGCCACCATCCACCTGAATCTGGGGCTGGATCCTTGCCCGGCACAGCCCCGGCCTGGCCCCCGGCCCTGGACCTCCCTGGCCCCCTCGGCGCACACGCAGGTCTGAGGAAGACGAGGCGCCGTGTCCTCCTAGGCAGAGGTGACAGTGCTGCATGGGTCCCCTTTGATTCCAGGGCTGCCCATCCAGTGTCCAGCTGCTCCCTTCCTCCGTGACAACATTGCATAACTCACAGGAAAGCGGATCGTCGCGCAGCCAGGAAAGCCAGACATCTGATACGGCTTCTGAGGGCCCCTCTATTTGTAGGAAATAGGGGGTCGTCCCAAAATATTCACTTCCCCACCCCTCTGGGGTTTTAAGAGCATCCCCCAAGACCCTGTCCCACCGACCCTTTGGACGAGGACCAGAGAACCCTGTCGGACGAGGGCGGGTGGCTTCCTGGGCACCCCACGCTGGCCGCAGCCCCCCAAGACCTCCTAAGAAGGTGTTTATTTATTATGAATCGCACCATCGCCAGCTCGGAATCTTTGGCTGTTTTCTGGCTCTTGCCCGGAGCCTCTCCCCAACCAGCTCCTCTGATCCTTTGTGCCGGAAGTTTCCTCTCTTGGCCCCGGACACAGGAGGCCTGTCACCCCACAGCCCTGCTGGGCCTGGAAATGCAGCCAAGAAGTGGAAATGGATTCAGCCTTTTCCACCGGATTCCCGGCCCCTTGGCTGTGTGACCTCGGGCAAGTTGCTCTACCTCTCTGGGTGTTCGCTTGTTCTGCTGTCTAGTGGGGTTGGCCATGCCTCAGAGAAAATGGATGGCAATCAGAAATGGGGGAGACTCCTCGGAAAATACAGAAAGGCATATAAAAGTGACAATAGGGAATCCATCAGGGCCCCCAAGAGAAAAGGCAGTGTGGAATGGGGCTGTGGGAAGGGAGGACAACACAGGCATGGGCCAGCGGGAGGGAACTAACCAGGAATGGGGCTGTATCTGTGGAGGTCTAAGCAAAGGGGAAACTATACCGGAGCCACAGAGCCTGGCTGTTCCAAGAAGCAGCAGCCTTCAGTCAGGGTGTCCCCTGGGCTGCCTGGTCAGGGGAAGCCAGAGGAACAGATGGCCTGACGCCCTTCTCCCAGTACCCTCCACAATCCTGTTGGGGTCTTCCATCGACCAAACCCAACCAGCAACAAGAGTGATGGACCCCTGGCCGCTGCCCTAGGTGCCCTTCTCTCCAGCCACAAATAAGGGAGTGGGAGTTGGCTCTGGAGGGCAAATGAAAGGCGTCTGGGACCATCGAAGCAAATGCCCTCCTGTGTGAAAGGGCACCAGGAGCCCCAGCAGCGCTGCCCCTCACCCACTTCTCTCACCAGCCCAGGCAGGAGTGGTCTGTGAGCCATTTTACAGATGAGCAGGCAGATCAATGGACATGCCCAGGATCACTAGGCAGGAGTGGAAGAAGCAGGAACTCGGGACCCCCATCTCCTGGAGTACGTTACCATATGGCCTCCCAACTACAGAGGGAGGGACGTTTGTGCAGTCACCATTCTGGGCCTCAGTACCAGTCTGGTGCTTTGTGCATTGAGCAATGTTTAGGTGTCCAGCACCATGCACACGTGCAGTCTAGGAGGTGGGGCCTCCTGGGAGGAAGTTGGGTTGCTGGGGGCGTGTCTTTGCAGGGGTATGGAGACTCCAGGCCCATCCTGTCTCTCTTTGCTTCCTGGTGGCCCTGAGGTGAGCCTCTTCCTTCACCCCCACACAGGGACAGAAAGTTGAACACACAGTGAGTGGGAAAATCCACTTATTGTCAAGCCACTGACATCTTAGGGCTTAGCTGCAATGAACAGAGGTTTTGTATGTAAATCAAATTCTACATAGGACCAGGCTCTACAGGATGGACGTTGACCCAGGAGGGACCCCTGCCCCCTAAGAGCAGATCCTTGAAGGACAGGACGGCTGGTCCCTCTATGGACCTGGCTCTTTATAGCCAGAGTCAGGGACCCTGGATGGGGCTCGCAGAAGAAGAGCTCCTCTGGGAGGGTTTCTCTGTGCAGCTAGAAGCCCATTCGTGAGACCCAGGAGGGGGCAAGGGGGGATGCTCTACCAACAGACTTCAGGGTGCAAGGTCAGGCTGAGAACTCAGCCAACAGGAAGTTCCTGTGCAGAGCGCTCGATTTCTCATTGCACACGGGTTGACACAGCGCTGTTTAAAAGTCTCCACGGGCAGTTTCCCCCCGCAATAAAACGGAGCCACTTTGCATTAAGCAGTTGAGGTCCTTGGTGCTTCCTCTCCCTCCCAGCCCCGCCCCCACCGCACTCCCAGGACCCGGCCCAGGCCCTGGCTTAATCCAGGGCTATTCGATACCTCTGCAAACCCAGGACCCACAAGCTGGTGCTGGGACGGCGTTTGTTTGGAGAACCCGCTTCCAACCCTTACGTCCTGGAGCCCAGGACCCAATGAAATTCATGTCTTTTCTGCAAATCTAGAGTCGGCGAGGGCTCAGGGGGTGGGAGCTTGGAACCACGGAGACTCCACAGTTTCTCTGTCCATGAAATGGGTGAGCTGTGCTGAACCTTGTCCGCTCAAAAGATGGTCAAGAAGCACTGTGGAGCCGGTCGTGGTGGCGCAGGCCTGTAATCCCAGCGGCTCGGAGGATCCTGAGTTCAAAACCAGCCTCAGCAACAGTGAAGCGCTCAGCCACTCAGGGAGACCCTGACTCTGAATAAGATACAAAACAGGGCTGGGGGTGGGGCTCATTGGTCGAGTGCCCCTGGGTTCAATCCCCAGTATCCCGCCCCCCAAAAGGAAGCATGGGGGAAACTGTCTTTGCTGGTCAGGAAGGTCCCCACCGTCAAGGAACAGAAATGCCTGCCACCGTGGTCTAAATTAATGGAGGCTTCTTTTTCCCCTATGACCAGGTATCTAGAGGTGGCACTCTGGAGCATTGGTTTACTACTCAGTTACGCGATGAGGTCTAAGGACTCTTTCATTTTCAGTTCCATCACCCTCCGTGTGTTGACTTTGGCCTCAAGGTTTTTTTCCTCCTGATTCTAAAGCGGCTGCTGGTTCTGAATCCTCACATCTGTATCCAAGTGTGGTGGGGGAGGAGGCAGATGCATTCTGAGAAGGAAGCTTCGCCTTTGCATTGGGTTAGAGGAACCATCTGGGGCCGGTGGCTCCTTATCTCTCAGGGACGGCAAGGAAGACAGGGCCAGGAGGGAGTGCTTCCAACAGGGGCTGGGGGCCGTCACCCCAGAACCACGGGCTGCAGCCAGGTGATGCATGTGGCTCTGCGCTGAAGGTGACCACGTCTGTTACTCTGCACCAGGCAGAGGTCGACGGCACTGATCTTCGGTGACGCTCCCTTGACGTCTGTGGCTGGTGGCTCTGACCTGAATGTGGGGACTCGGCCAGGACACCCTCCGCCGTGGGCCCCCCAGGCCTCAATGGAGGAGCTGGGCACTCCCTCTGCTCCCGCCCCTGCTCCTGTCTCACTGAAGATCTGGCCACCCTGGGGCCCCTGTCCCCAACCCAGCTGGCCCTGACTGATCTCAGAGAGGACCCGCGGCCACCTGGGACGGAACAGGAGGAGCAGCTCGGATTGGGGCCCAGGCCATGCCGGATTCTAGTTCTGATGATGCTTTTGGCTTGCTGGGTGATCTGGTCCAACCTCCTGCCTTCTCTGTGCCCGCGTGTCCCCCCTTGTACAGGGGGATTTAGGCGAGATGACCTGTGCTGGGACTCAACCTCCATCGGAGGGGGCCGAGGAGGGGGATGAGGGGGACTGAGCTCAGGACTCCAGGGTCTGCCCGAAGCCCTGGGGTGAGCCGGGAGGTCAGGGCCCCTGAAGGAGCAGCAGCCTCTTCCAGGCAGGACCCTGAGCTTCCTGCAGACGAGCGCCCCAGGTCCAGCCAAGACGCAGACACTGATGACTCTCGGAGTTCAGGACACCAGGGTCGAGCCCCTTGTCCCCTCCGGCTCCAGCTCCTCTGTGCAACATGGAATGTGTGTCGAGGCATGGCCTGAAGATGACCCAGTTCTCCCAAACCCAGGGTTCGGGGCTCATTCTAAGAGCACTTGGCAATGAGTCAGCCCCTGTATCTCTCCCTCTCTTGTCCCCCCTCCCCTCCACCAACATTTACTGAGCAACTACTGTGTGCCCGAGGCTGAAGACGTAACAGTGACCAGGCAGACGGACAGGGATGTCCACCTGTATGGGACGCTAGTGGGAAAAGAGCGCTGAACTGACCCTCACCATCTGCGTGTTGAGGGTCAAAGTGGGGAGGCGGGAAGAGCTTTGGGAGCCTGGAAGAGGACCCACCGCACAGCCAAGGAGGAGGCATCCAGAGAGGGCTTCCTGGAGGAGGTGGCACCAACGTCGGAACCTGAAGGCCAGGCCAGAGTGAGCCCAGGTGGTGGCACAGGTGCCCCCTTCCGCCTGCTGAGAGGGGCCGCTGAGGCTCTCCACTGCTCCTCTGCAGGGAATCCCTGGCCTGGACAGGGACACGTCTCCAGACTCCCTAAGAGGTGCCCTGTTCTCTCCACCGTCCCCAGCAGAGCACCCACCTCAGACCGTGACTAACCAGAGTCCAAGAGCCGACTCCCCCCTGCAGGTGGGACACCTCGGTCCCACTCTCCAGGACTTGCCAGGGGACAAAGCTAGGCTGGACTCCCTGAGGCCAGCTCCCCCTGGCCTTCTTTCTCCCTCACCTGTGAGCGGCTGCTCAGGAGGCCACTTGTCCAAGAACCCCGGTGGGAACTGACCCTAAGACACCGGGGACCAAAAGACCAAATGACCCAGGGGGCAGGAGAGGAGAGGGGAGTTCAAGTTGCTGCCCTCGGGTCAGGGGGCAGCATGCTGACCAGAAGCTGCTGGCCACTCTGCCAGGCCAGGGTCCCCCCTAGCTGCTGTCCCGACCCGGGCCTGGGGAAAGCCCTTGGCAGCCTGGACCTTCTGCTGTCCTACCTGTTTTCCAGAGGTACAAGCAAGCCCGGCCCCAGAGAGGAAGATTCAAAAAAAGAAAAAAGAAAAAGCCCCAGTGCTCTGCAGACTTGGTACTGGGTGGTCCTGAGCCAGGTGCCTGAGGATGACCCTGCCCTCCCTGTGTGCTGAGGCTGGCGGCCTGGCTCTGAGAGCCCTGTCCTCACTCAGGAAGAATGGCCTCCTTCAGCACAGTACAGGCACACACACGAACAAAATGGGCCAGTTAGCAGCACAGGTTCTGCGCTCAGACTGTAACAGCTAGCTCTTGCGCTGATACTGCTGGGTAACAACCAACCACAAAATCTCTTATAACCATAAGTTCTCACTTCATTGATGTGGTTTGGGGGCAAACAAACAGCTGATTTTTAGCTTGAACCTACTCAGATATTTGTGGCCAGCTGGGAAGGAGCTGACCTGGACTGTAGAGCTGGATCTCCCTGTTTGACCTGAAGATCTGTGGGCCTGGCCCACCTGTCTGTCATCTTCCTGAGTCAAGTGAGCTGACCAGGGTGTATTTTCATAGCAATGGCCAGTGAGCCCACCAGGAAATGTTCTTACAAGAAAAGAAAATGGAAACATGCTACTTAAGACCTGTACATGAAACCAATACACTTCCAATCCTGTCTCCTGGTCTTGGCCCAAGGAAGTCTTATAACTGAGCATAAAGTCATGGGTACAGAAATGCACTCCACATCTCTGCTCAGAGATTCTGTAAAATTGTATGGCAAAGGGAGAAAATATCAGAGCAATAATGCAATCCATATGTTCTAGACTGCATCTTTGGAATTCTCTACTTGGCTGCTTGCTAGCTATGTGACCCTGAGCAAGTTACTTGACATCTCTGAGTCTCCATATTCTAAAAGAAAGACAACAATGGCAGCTTGCTCCTGGTGGTTGTGAAACTCTGACTAATGCAGGAAAGTGGCTCTGCAAGGGCAGCCATCTTGCAGCAGGAAGCCCTGGGCAGTGCAGGAACATCCCTGAGGGTGGAGCCCGCTCTGCAGTGGCAGATTGCTCAGAGAAGAAATCTGATCTTGATGGAGTCCTTCAGCTGCCTGATGGAGTGACCCAAAGGCCCTCCACGCTGGACCTCTGTGACACCCGATTCCCCGTGTGGGCCACGAGTCCTTGCCTTTCAGCTAAAAGATGCAGACACAGACTCTGAATGTTTCCACAGTCTTTTATTTTTTAAAAATCATTTATTTATTCTAATGTGTTCTGTGTGACAGTGGAATGCATCTCAATTCCTAGTTCACATGGGGAGCACAGTTTTTCAAGTCCCTGGTTGTACACAAAGTAGAGTCACACCATTTGTGTCTTTGTGCATGTCCTTAGGGTAATGGTGACCACCCATTCCACCATCTTTCCTACCCACATACCCGCTCCCTTCCCCTTCCTCCCCTTTGCCCTATCTAAAGTTCCTCCATTCCTCCCATCTCTCCCCTCCACCCCCACTATGGATCAGCATCCACTTATGAGAGAAAATATTAGGCTTTTGGACCAAGTCTTCACCCTCCTCATCTGTGAGGCAGCAGGTTCGAGCTGTGATGGCTGAATCAGAGAGGCCAAGTCGTTTAGCCAAAGATGCTCAGCCGAAGCCCCATCTCAGATCCCAGTCTGGACTCCGCAGCTGGGCTTGTTGGAAGTTCGGTGTGGGAAGCTGGACGTCCACTTCTCAGCCAGGACTTGGAGCAGCGTCTCTCTTTATCTTCTAGAATCCTGGTTGAGCTTCGCTGCTGCAGTGGGTCCCCCAGCCTAATGCTTCAGGGAGCATGTTATGAATCACAATCAGCTCTGGGGACATTTTTTTAAGTTGCTAATATTAATTTTACAGAAATAAAATCTAATTGCATTCCTCCTGGCTTTCCCCCTTTAACTTAATGTTATGGGCTTTTAACAGATGTTTTAATTAGACATTCCTATTAATGGGAATATGGTTCAATTTTCAAACGAGGGTCTGGGCTGCCAATATTCCCATTTGGACTTTTAATTAAGGTGAGAAAATATTAATCACTTACCCCAGGTTCTTGCCTGAGATTCTGGGAGGATGCGGAGGTCACAGCAGATCATACATGTAAGGGGCTGGGGGGACTGAGGATGGGGGTGGGCTGAGGTCATGGGGGGGACAGGGCTGGTCTCTGGGGGATGCGGGGCCCTGGATCAGCTGTTTCCATGTAGAGATGCCTGTCATTCCAGGTGCCCCTCTGCACCTCTCCCTGACTCTCTGGGTCTCTGGAATTCTCAGTTGGCAAGTGTATCCATCTGATTTGCTGTGTAACAAACACCCCAACCCCAGTGGCTTTCCAAACCACCTTTTATAACCTCATAATTCTGCAGGACAGCAATTTGGGCTGAACTTCACTGAGCTTCTGTTCTGGTCTGGGCAGGACTGGGCTCATCTGGGCTGGGCCTCTTCATGCATCTGTGGTCAACCTGCACATGCGTCGGGGCTGGCTGTCTCACTGGGACAGCTGGGTGACTGTGTCCTTTCTCCCTCCTGCAGTCCAGCCCAGCCTACAGGGTTTCAAGCGCCACCAGAGGGCACGTGCTGGGCTCAAATACTACTCAAGCCTTTGCTTGTCTGCCACCGTCCTGGGCCAAAGCTCGTCACACAGAGGACGCCATCAAAGGTGAAGACGCTGTGCCACTTGGGAGGAAGGCAGGTGGGACAGAGATGGCTCTGAAGCACTCTACCAGATGTCCCCAGGGCCAGAGCCTGGAGGGCAGGCCCTGCAGCAGGCACGGTGACACCCTGTGACCCATGCTTTGCCCTAAAGGACTCTCCAGGACCCAGCCCCAGTGAGTGGCTGCCTGCAGGAAGACCAGCCGAGGTGACCAGAAAACCGATTTTCTCTGTCAAAGCTGCCACCTGTCATCTCAGAACAGAGTCTCTCGATGTTTAAAGATTGGAAACCAATGAAAAGTTTGAAGCCCTGAACAGTCTGAAGAAGAATAGGGGGGCGGTTAGAATCAGCACTTCCCACCGGAGGGAGAAATCCAAGCAGCGAATCAAGGCGCCTGCAGGAGGTCAGCCTCAGTAGTCGTCTGAGTGAAGCCAATTAAACCAAGAATGAAGTGCGACGGGGTGGAAACCAGGACAAGATACTTTCCAGAAGGGTAGAATATATGCATAGATTGTACCCAGGAATCCCACTCCATGGCACATGCTAAGAAATGAGAGCCCATGTTCACCAAGAAACATAGTCAATAATGGGCATCGTGGCATTGAAAGCTCGGGCTTGAAAACGACATCCAGGATGAACTGATAAAGACATTTTCAAGTAACCAAAAAATGGAGTACTATACAGCAATGAAAATGGCCAAAGTATGGACATGTGTAACAACAACATGGGTGAGTCTCACCAACGTGATGTTGAGTGAAAAGAGGTAAGATGCAGATTAATGCAGACTATAGGAGTCCTTACATGTGAAGTTCAGAGAGGATTAAAAGCACACATTTAAGTATGTGCACATGAATGATAAAACAACTTCTAGAAGAGAGGGAAATATTCCATGAGGGGGGTCATGATTGTTCAGGGGCACCTTCGGGGCTCAGGAATGCTGCCAAGTTGCTGCCAACTCCTCTCTCTTGACTGGATGGTATGACATGAATCAGGAATCTGAATTTGAATTTGAATGGGATTCAGTGGTGCAATTATTTGGCTCCAATGAGTGTCGTCTGGGGTCACTTGGTGGTATTAAGTTGGCTTCTGTGGATCATCCGAGGTGCCTTTGGTCACATCCTTGGTGGCCTGGTAAGATCAGCTGCAAGATCAGGCTCATCTGGGACCCCCACTCCTTCTCCATGTGGTCTCCTTATGCAGGGGTGGCTCAGAATTCTGGGAGTGAATGTTCTAGAGACAGAAAGTGGAGGCCACAGGCCTCCCAAGGCCTTGATGTACCTCCACCATATTCCATTCATCAGAGCACCTAGTCCAAAAAGAGGGACCCCGGAGCCCACCTCTCCAGGAGGGGAGTCAACACTGAACGTCGTTATTGCTGTATTTATTGATCACCCCTGGTAAGAAATGGGGGAGGGAAACACAGAACCAAAGTTCTCCTGTGGCCCTTCTTGAAGGAGCAGGTTCAGCACCTTTTTAGTCTGGGATGGGGTCCTGGCTCCTGAGTACCCTCTGCCTGGCCAGGGGGCAGAGGATGAGCAGGCGTGTGGCAGAGAGGAGCCTGTGCCCCCCATCCCATGCCCAAGCAGCAGAGCCGCCCTGCCCGCCACGCCCCTGCCCGCCACGCCCCCTACCCGGGGCCCCTGGCAGCCCTCCCCTGGTCCCTGGAGGCCGCACGGCTGCCAGGAGGCTCTCGTGATGCAGTTGCCCATCGGCTCCCTCCTAGGGGGCTCCTTTTAGTGTTTTATGGAGACGCAGATTAAAAGTGACAGTTCTGTGCCTTAGAGCTCAGTCACAGGGCTTCGCTTTAGCTCTTCCATCTACGACTGTGCGGCCTCAATTGAACTGATCAATACCTCATTCTCCTTGTCTGTAAAATAGGGTGATAATAACACCCTCCGGGAGGTGTGCAGTTCACATCGTGACCGTGAAGCCCAGAGAACAGTGCCCACTCCGAGAGGGGCCTCTGTGAGTGTCTGCTCTTGTTTTTCTCATTGCAAAGCAAAAATGCACGTGGTGACAATTACACAGAAGCGCACAGGACCAAAGCCAGGCTTCCCCATGCTGGACTTGGCCTCCCTCTCCAGTCAGAAGCAACCTCTGCTAGGAGTTGCTCAGATCCAGTGCCAGAAATGTCATCCAGGCACATGTGTGTGTGACCTTGAAAATGTGGTGCCTGCCTGTGCGTGTGCCTGCGTGTGTGCGTGTGTTTGTGCGTGTGTGTAAGTGTGAATGTGCGTACATGTGGGAATGCCAACTGCTTTGGCAGTGCTGTGTCATACCTGGGGAGAGCTCGGGGCACTTTGGAAACCCTGGCTTCTTAGCTCAGTGCCCAGGAGCGTGGCCAGCACATCTGGGTTGAAGCCCCACAGCCCTGAGGGGGAGCTCAGGGTCCTCAGGCCCCAAGGGAAGAGGTGCATGGAGGGAAAGTCCTTTGGAAATGCTCCTCACAAGCTCTCCGGTAGGCAGCCCCGACTCTGCGAATGGCTTTTAGGGTTTTGTCCCCAGTTCACTGTGTCACCTGAGCAGTGTCTTCCGTCTGGCCTCGGCTTGCCCCTCTGCAAAGTGGGTGTCAGACACACCTTTCTCCAAGCAGGACATTGTCGGGGACCTTGGAGGGGCATGGGCACTGACCACCGACCCCAGTGACACTAGTCCAGCTCTCTCCAGTGTCGCCAGGGGCCAGGGGATGGCAGGGTTCCCATCTTCTGAGTGGGAGCAGTGGCCAGGCACATTCCACACGCCCCCTCAGAGCAGCCCTGGAAACGTGCCACTGAGGCGTGGGGACTCGGGGACCAAGGCCAAAGCGGGGAGGAGGTGACTGTCCTGGGACAGCCTGAGCTGAACCCGGGCGCTGGAGACGCCGGGCGGGCGGCAGGGGTTTGTGTTGGACACAGCGCAGCCACCTTCGCAGTAACCAAACCCACTGTTGTTTGTTTGTCTAAATAGAAGATGAGGCTGGGGCCCGGGTGACTCCACCAACAGCCCAGGGCCAGGGAGGCGGCCTCCAGCTGGGCAGCCATAGCCGCAGGGACTGAGTAGGGCCCCCCCCCCCCCCCGAGGCCAGGCCGACCGAGCTGCCAGGGACATGGTGGCCTCTGGGGAGCCTGGGCCGTCCTGGGGACCCTGTTCAGAAGTGGAGGGCAGGAAGCAGGGGGCCGTACTGGCCCTAGCGTTGCCTGGAGAGGCCTCCTCCCTCCGCCTGGCTCTGCCCACTGCTCGGCCCAGGGGGTGAGGTCCTAGGGGTTTCCTGGGCTCCGTGGGCCTGTCCAGAGCTGCTCAGGGTCAAGGTCCCCTGGCCTCTCTTCTGAGTGGAGGATCCGCACAGCAGCAGAGGGCGGCTGGTGTCTCTGAGGCCAGCAGGGCTGTGGGCACTGAGCAGCCACCCAGGGGACGCCCTGAGGTCCTCACCGCGGGTTCCTCTCTGTCCCAGGGCATCCCTGAAAAGACAGGGGCAGGGATGGATGGCACCAAGAATTAAAGAGATCTTTGTTCTGTTGTGAAAAGGGAGAGAAAAACGTAGAGAGACGCAGACCCAGGGAGACCTGGATGTAGGTATGGATCTGGACTTGGACTTGGGTGTGGACAGAGATAATGGGCACAGATACCAACATAGCTGCAGACTGGGATATGAGCCTAGTGGAGGCTGGAAACGTTTGGAAGAGCCAGACTTATGGTTCAAAAATGGTCTCATCCCGCCAATTTCATGTGCTTCCACCCAACAATTGGAGTTCAAAAGACAGAAATGTCCAGACAGCGTGGATATAGACAGATGTATACATATGGGGACATAACTATGCATTTCCATTGTTTGGGGGGCACTGAACTCAGGGACACCCGACCACGGAGCCCCATCCCCAGCCCTATTTTGTATCTTATTTAGAGACAGTGTCTCCCTGAGTTGCTGAGCGCCTCAATTTTGCTGAGGCTGGCTTTGAACTCGCAATCCTCCTGCTTCAGCCTCTCAGCGGCTGGGAGCACAGGGGTGCGTGTGCGTTTTTGCTGATACAATAGTCACTGGATCCTTAGTTTTCCTGAACTGGCTGAGACAAATGTCACAGTCCTTTTCTCTGCCCTTTGTACCCCCTCATGCCACCGCCCCCAAGTTCCAAGACCTTGGTATGGTCCAGAGGCCTCTGCTCCTAAGGGGCCTCTACAGCCCAGAGAGCAGCCCCCAGGGAAGGCTGACCAGGGCTGAACCCCACTGAGTCGCAGCAACTCGAGGGTGAAAGGAGCTTCAGCCTTGGGGTGGGGTCGGGGTGCTCTTTGCAGTTTACAACTGCGTGGCCTCTGCTTCCTCAGCACCTGCCCAGGACACAGTGGCTGGAACAGCTGGGGGCGTCTTTTCTTCCCTCACCCTGTTCTTACTGGGCTCTTTTCTTGGGTGGCTGCCAGGAGGGAATACTTGCTTTGGCTACTGTGCCCAGGGAGATGCCCAAACGTTCTTATGAAACTTTTTTTTTTAAGTTACAGAGTTAGCCAAGTTCATTTTCTAAAATACAGCAACATAAAGGAAGGAATAAAGGCTTCCTAATTCTGTAACCCGAGAGGGCCAGGGTTGTTGTTTTATATTACAGAGAATTCTTTCATTTTTTATTTGCAAGTAAAGAAAATCTGACTCGACTGAGTTTAGGACAAAGGAGAATTTATCATGTCATGTGACTAAAGAGTTGAGAAGGATTTTGTCAGGTGTCAGGCATTAGCTGTGTCTCAGGGATCCTTCTGTCCTTCCAACTTGGCTCCTCGGTGTGGCCTCATCCTGTGGCAGGTCTTCAGTAAGGTTGTTCCCACGGTTTGTGCAAAAGTCTCAGAACTCCATTTGATTGGCCGACACCGGGTCATGTGTCCATTCCTGAACCAATCACTGGCTTAATTCTGATTGGCCAGACCTGAGTCACATGGCCATGCTGGAGCCTGGGTGGAAATCAGTTCCCCAGGAATCCATGGCCTGAAGGTGAAGGGGCCAGTTCCCCAAAAGAAATGGGGGTGCTGTGTCCCCCCCAAAGGCCACATGGAGGCTGAGCAGGTAAAACAACTCTCGGCTACTGCATACCTGAAATACAATTGTGAGGAAGACATTGTCCCTAAGGTTACATAGTCCAAAGGGTTGGGGAGCTTGGAGGGGGGTAGGTGCCCACCCCCCACCCAACACCAGCAGCACAGCCCCCTGCCCGCCATCGCTCCACAGGTGCCTCCTGCCTGGGTGCCCCACAAACCCCACACCAGCCCCCCACATGGGCCACCTCTGAAAAATAAATTTCCTAGCAGATATGTCCCCTCTAGAGAACCAAGGGGACCCCAGGCCCCGACTCTGCACCTCAAAGGCTTTGAAAAGGAAAAATGACATCAAATCCCTTATGCCCCCTGCAAACAGGCAGTCACCACACCTTCAGAAGATGAGGACTCTGGTCTGCCTCTGCCCTGACCTCTGCCCTCTGGTCCCCAGTGGGCCCAGCTGTGAAGGAAGAACTTGGATTTGAGTCACAGGACATTGGGGGGGCAACCCCAAAATCATCACCCTGATTTCCTTTTTTTTTTTTTTTGGTACCAGGGATTGAACTCAGGGACACTCAACCACTGAGCTACACCCCAGTCCTTTTTAAATGCTTTTTTTAGAGACAGGGTCTCACTGAGCTACTTAGGGCCTCAGTAATTTGCTGACTTTGAGATTGAGGTCCTCCTGCCTCAGCCTCCTGAGCCACTGGGATTATAGGCATGTGCCACTGAGCCTGGCAGCACCCTGGCTTTCTTTGGGAGAATGACCTCTCTCCCTCAGCAAGACAAGTCAGCAAGACAAGGCCCGTCCCCTCCTGCCACTCTGCAACCAGGGGACAGGTGAGTGATCATGGTGCCAACCAGGTGCCCCCTCTGGGATTTGGGTTCATGGGGCCAAGGACACACAGATGCAATGAGGACGGGTTTTCTTCCCCCACCTGTGGTCTGCCAACTCCTCCTTTGGTAACACAGCTGTGGTGGCTGCTCTTTAGGCTTCTAGAACATTCTTGCCATGTCCAAACCCATGATTCAGTGCCATCCTGCCATTGATTTTCCTAATGCTGGGGTGTCTCTGTTGCTTACAACCAAAGGACCTAAGCCAACCATGCTCGAGGGGTCCCTTCAATTTTGCAGTCACCTGAGACGGATAGTTGTGGCAGAGCTGCTCTGAGCACCCCTGCACACTGTCCCCTCTTCCTCCCGGGCATGCTGCAAGACCGCCCAGGTGCTTCTCCTCTTCCAATAGGGTCACATCCCAATAAACCCACAGCGAGTTGATAACATTGAAAGTGGAGATGAGCTTAATGCACGTAACCTACCCCACACCATAGTTTAGCCAAACCCACCTTAAAAGCACTCAGAACACTTAGGTGAGAGTGTGTTCTGGCTGTTGGAATGCAGGCAGTAAGGGGTCGTGTGGCTCTCTGGCTGGATCCAGAGAACTTCAGTGTGAGTCTCCAAGGAGAGGACTCTGAGGCCCCAGAGGAGGTGCAGGGCCAGGGGTTGGAAAGCACCTTACAGTGGAGCCCCGAGTCGCCTCAGCCCTATGCCCTGCCACCACTTCAGAGCCCACGAGACAGAACTGGAGCTCTTTTCTGTGAAGCCACAGAGACGCCGGGGTTTAGTCGTTATAGCAGCTGACACTGTGTGCACTGACTCATACAGCCATTCTCCCAGGAAAAAATCCCTACGGCTTCCAACTGGCTAAGAAGACACCCACGAAAGCCAAGAAGTGACTCCTAGCTGCTGCTTCCCTTGTCATCCAGGGGGTGGGCTCCCCAGACCCCAGGCCGGGCACGTCTCCCGTAACACTGCAGAGGCTTAATTGGCAGAGAGCCTCAGCTGAGGCCGGCCACCGGGGGACTGCTCCTTTATTGCTCCTTCAAGTAGAACCTGCAGTTACATTAACAGTGAAGCTCCATCAGGGAGCCGGGGATTTTGAAGTGACTTTCGAATGTTCTAGAATCTTCCCTTCAGAGTTCCCTGGGCTGGGCTTCTTTTCCCAGAGCACTTTGGAAAGATCCTTCCCAGAGCAGAGGAGCAGATGTTGATTTGCATATATGCATGTTTCTGGCCTCTGATGAGATTGGGAGGTGCATTTTTAATCAAAGCCTCCAGCGAGGCTGGGCCCTGGGAGGCCGACTCAGGGAGGGAAGAGGAAATGTCACAGCTTTGAGGGAGCCAGCCTGGGAGAGAGGGGCTCTCAGGACCGGACCTTGTTTACAAAGTCAGAGGGGCTGGCGGGGCTCTGTGGCTGGAAAGATGGCAGGAGGCTAAGAAGTGGGGATTACTGTCCTGAGCCCCTGCTACCTGTGACACCCCACACAAGTCCTGTCCCTTTCAACACTCAGTTTCCCTCACAAAATGGACCCTGAAGTTTTCCAAGTCATTATGCAAAGGAACAAACACCTCAGGATGCAAAATGCCTCGTATATAACCTGCCCTAATCACACAGGGGCAGGAAATAACTCCTGACGTTTGTGCAGAGGGAGGCCTACCCTCCCTAACCCCTGGGCCCTCATCTTGTGGGAAGAAAGGGCTACACATCCAAGTCCAAGGGGGTCATGGGTCAGTCCTAAAAGGAACAACCCTTCTCCCACCAAGATGCACAGTTTGGAGATGGATGTAGTATGGAAATTCTCCAGCATCCTTCTTGGAGGATGGGAGATACACACCTTTTATAGGAAGACGATGTTAAGAAATCATTCCAGGGTGGACTCTGAGTACCTTATGGCACAGAGCAGAATAACATGAAGGGTTTTTAAAATATGAATTGTTCCTGCACAGACTCCTCGAACGCATCCAACAGTTTGCTACCTCAGGGCCTTTGCACTAGATTTTTCTTCTGTTTAGAATGCCCCACTTTCCTTCATGTCTCTGCTGAATTCTTACCTCCTTCCCTGACCACAGGAGCATGGTTCCTCATGGGTCGGTGCTGAGCAGGGCGTCCCTGCAGCCTGCCGAGGTCAGCTCCCTCCTGGGCTCCTGAAGGAGCT
Source organism: Callospermophilus lateralis (assembly GCF_048772815.1). Lineage (NCBI taxonomy): Eukaryota > Metazoa > Chordata > Mammalia > Rodentia > Sciuridae > Callospermophilus > Callospermophilus lateralis. The sequence goes on along the minus strand of NC_135318.1, from coordinate 73,418,518 downwards.
TGAAACTGCTCTGCAGGAGACAAACTTAATAGGGCCTCCCTGCATGGAGGATGAAAGCCACTGTGTGCGGGGAGTAGAGACCTACATCACCTCCACCCACACCTCCCTCCCCGCATCTCCTTTGCTTCGCCCCCTTTGAAGCAAGGCCTGCACCAAGCTGGCCTCCTTGGTGTTCTTTGAACACTCAAAGCACATCCTGCTCCAGGGCCTTTGCACTTGCTGTTTACTCTTCTATAAGCTCTTTTCAAGGCCTGTGCTGTCCTCATCTCCCCCGGGATCTCCTCAGGGAGTTCTTTGCTGACCACCCTATTTATGTAATGCGTGTGTCCTCTCTCACACCCCCAAGAAGTCAGCTCCCTGAGCACAAAGGCTTTTTTCTGGTACGAGGGGTTGAACCTGGAGGTACTTAACCAATGAGCCTCCTCCCCAGCCCTTTTTTTTTTTATTCTGAGGCAGGGTCTCTCTGAGTTGCTTAGGGCCTTGCTAAGTTGCTGAGGCTGGCTTTGAACTCATGATCCTCCTGCCTCAGTCTCTTGAGCTGCTGGGATGACACTGTGCCCTGATGAGTGCAGGGGCTTTTATTGTGTTTGTTCTCTGCTGTATCCTCAGCTTCTGGAATGTTGTTTGGTGCATTCTTGGTGATGTGTGTGTCTGTGTGTGTGTGTGTGTGTGTGTGTGTGTGTGTGTGCACATGCACACGTGGAGCACAGGTTCACGTGTGTGATTAATTGTACCCACACTGCCAGGCCTTCAACCAACCCTGGCACACAGTGGGGCAGGTTTAGGTAGGGTTCTTCAGGGCCAATGCTAAGACAGAGTCGGGTGATTTATTAGGATGCATCCCAGGACCAACCCACAGGGATGGGGAAGGGATAGGGAAGGAAAAGGGACCAGGCAAGCCCCTACAGAAGGTCCCTGGGGCTGGGCCATGGCTCAGCCAGCAGCGCTGCCCCGTCAGAAGTGAGGAGGTGCTGTTTTTATCCCCAGCCCATCGTGCTGCGGAAGGGTGAAGGGTCCAGGTGCCTCTGACTGTCCGTGTGCCCAGGCCACCTGTTCCAGCAACCTGAGGGCAGCCCAGTGGCCCAACAGGCAGGTGCTGGCTGGGGGGGGCAGGGGCAGCACACCCCCCAGAGCTGCCATCCACTGTTCAGCAAGGTGGGGAGGCTGGGCGGGGCCTGATCCTCCGACTTGCAGGGCAGGCACCTGGTGCATTGGCTCACTGAGCCCTGCAGTCCGGCTAAAATGCAGCTCGAACATTATTGCAGCTGAAGAAATGACCTCATTCTGTGCCACCCCGTAACCCCTCCCCCCACACACTGTTTACTCAAATGAGGACACTGGGTTTGAGAAGGTTCCAGAGGCAGCAGATACCCCACACCCACTGGCCCCTCCCGAGGCCCAGGCAGGCTGCCCGGCTCTGTCCATCTGCTTGTGCCCCGGGGTCAAGCCCTTGGCGATGCCGCCTCTGGGCAGACCTCGGGGCCCCCTTCCTCTGCTGCAGTGCCCATCCATTTAGGACCTGCCCCTCCCTCCTCCCGCCCGACGAGCTCTGCTTTCTCTCCTGGCCTTGGACTCCCCCCTTCCCCCGTGGACCCGCACAGATGTGTTGAGTGACCCCTCTCCCAGCCCTGTCCTGGGCCAGGACAGAGCCCCTCACGCTACCAGCTGTCTCGTCACACAGGATGCTGTGGCTGTGTCTCCGCCGGTAATTGCATCTGTTCCCGGCCATGGCCTCTGTCTGTCTGTCTGTCTGTCTAGTTTGGCAGTGTGCACTTAGGGAAAGATCAGTCCCCGTTTCTCTTAAATTACTCCAAACCCCAGGTGGTAGGTGCTGTCTGGCTTTGAGCTGGAGGCTGGGAAGATGGGGGAACCTGGGGCTGGCTTACAGGAGGGAAGTTCTGCAGCTTGTCCTGCCTGGGCCAGGGGCCAGGCCACCCCCCAGTCTCTGCCTTCCTTCTGGGCACACTCTCCGGATTCCGGAGGAGCAGGAGAGGGAGAAGGAATAGTGTTTTACAGATGGAAGGAAGGGAGGGAGGGAGGGAGGGGTGACTTTGTCCTGTGGTCCATGGGGACTAATCTAGTGGGACAGTAAAACCAGGGAAGAGAGTCCTCTGTCCTCTGTGAGACTGAACCTTAGTACTGCGTCCCTAAGGGCACTTGGAGGAGCTACTGGGTCCTGTAATGGCACTCACAGGAAGAGCCATGGGGGTCCACACCCTGAACTCCAGCCACACTACCAAGGTGCAAGTCCCGGCTCTGCCACCTGCTGAGGTGACTTTGAGCAGGTTCCTGGCCTCCCTGCCTCAGGTCCTCACAGGCTTGTGGACATTCAGTTGTGACGTTAGGTGGATTACCTCAGGACTAGGGCACTGCCACGTTCTTGTCCTTCAGGTCACTGGCGCCCCAGGTTGGGCAGGAATTCCTGAGCACTCATCTGAGCGGAGCTGCCCACGTCCACAGGCGCTGAGCGGGAGGTGACGCAGGGGTGGGACCCAGCCCCCTGCCTGCCAGTTCTGTCCTTGCTGCCCACATACTGACGTCACTGTCAGCCCACGGTGTGCTCTGCCACCCTAACCAGGACCCGGGACTTGGCCGGGTGCTCTCACACCTGCGGCCTGTGTTCTGAACCTCCGGCCATCGACCCACTCAGCTCACCAACAGCTGTGTCCCTGGAGCCCCCCCAGGGCCACCTGTGTCCAGAGCCTGGGAGCCCACTTGGAGATCAAGGTGGCCACCAGACAGCCCATGGCACCACTGGACACAGGGAAGCCCAGTCCTCTCTGTGGATGAGCGAGCAGAGATGCCCCTCCAGGGAGGGCCAGGGAGGAGGGGGCCCTTCCTGCAGACCCCGGGCGTCCTGCCTGCGGCCCCCTGCCCCCGTCTTTCTCCCACTCCCAGCCTCAGAGGTCACTGCTGGGCTCCGGCTCAGCTGCACAGGGCTCACCTCGGGCCCAGGGCCAGGCCCGCCCGTCTGTGCTCAGCCACCTGCCATGCCCCTGGGGACCCCCCAATGGCCCCTTCCCGGAGGAACACCCCCGCTCCTCCCCTGGGACTCCCCAGGGGCCAGTGCTGGCTGCCACCATGTCAGGGTGAGAACTAGACGTTCCTTGGGGTCCTCCAGTGCTGGTCACAGAGACGCACAGCAAGGGGCAGTTCCAGTTGAGAGGGCAGCCAGGAGGGTGTGACTCACCCCCAGTGGACAGCACAAGGTGTGGCCCACAGAGGAGCCCAGTTACACCAGCAGAGGGAGGGAGGGAGGGAGGGAGGAAGGGATGGACAGATGGACGGATGGACAGATGGATGGATATGGATAGATGGATGGATGGACAGATGGATGGACAGATGGACAGATGGACAGATGGACGCATATGGATGGATGGATGAATGGGTAGGTGGGAAGGTAGGCGGGTGTTGGTGGACGTACAGGCAGATGAGTGGATGGACGGGGAAGAGCACGGTGGGCGATGGCTGGGTGGACAGATGAGGTGACTGTTGCGGTGACCTGCCGTCTTGTCCCCAGAGCCCTCTCCTCGGATCCTTTGGGCCCAGATGTGTCGTCTCTGGTTTCTGAAGACTTCTCCTGTGGCTGCCCCGGAGCCAGACTGCACTAACAGGGTGACCTCTGGACACCCAGATGAGTGGCCATGGGGAGCCCCGAGGCCTGGAGTTCCTGGGAGCGCCATCGTCGTCAAAGGGGGACGTGAGATGAGGAAAAGGGTCTCCTTCCCCCTGAGGGTCTTTCAGTCTGGTGCAGAGGGAATGCCGGGAGGCCCACCCTCGCTGCACCCCTGAAACTCGGTCCTTTGCCACAAGGTGTCACTTACCCCCAAAACCCCCAGATGGGGACAGCCTGCTCCTGGGAGCCCCTGGGGCCTTGGTGGAAGTGGCTTGGAGTCTGTGGACAGTGACGCAGAATGGGAAACCCTCTGATTGTGGAGGGGGACAGCAGCTTGAGGGCAGAGACTGCAGGAGGCCACACAGGCCGTCCCTTGGTGCGGAATTATGGGGTGGAGAAGATACTGGGCCTGCGGGGTCCGGGGCTGAGGTCCCCTCGGCACAGCGTGGGAGGCTTCCGCCACGGCCACCAAATGCACGGCCGTTCATGGGGGGCCCGGCACCCCCTCCCTCTCCTTTTGTGAACTCCACTCTCATTTTCTTTTGAAAACAAAAAACACTGCTTGAGGCCTCCTCCGGTGGCTCCTGCTGGGCCTGACCTGATGAGACCTGCATCCCCTGGGGATCCGACCCCCTCGGGAAGGAGTATGGCAGCCCGAGGAGGGGGGCTGCCAGAGACGGAGGCTGAGTAAGGTGCAGCAGGCCCAGGCTCTGAGCTGGAGGTCGCCCACGTGCCCTGCTCCCGCCTGCCCAGGCCCTGGGCTGGCTCAGTCCCCTGGGCCACCTCAACAGCTGGCCCAGTCCACCCCACCCCACCTCTCCACAGCTCCCCAGGCCCTGGCTGCTCCCTAGAGACCCTGGGGGACAGTTATGGCCTTCTCCCCCCACCCCAGGATCCTTAACTCAGGGGAGCACTGTGCGCCAACCTCCAAGAGCCCAGGCAGGGGAGTCCTGGCCTTTCTTGACCCTTTGCAATGTCCACTCAGCAAACCCTCATCTTCCGGGCCCAGCACAGCGAGCAGAGCACAATCGCAGGGTCTGGGCCTGACATGTGTGCTCGTCTGGTGGGGGCGACTGTTGGACCGGCTGTCCCATCTCAGGGCCTTTGCCCGTGCCGACTCCTAGCCGGGATTGCTGTCCCTGGCTGCCCAAGGTTCGGCAGAGAGCACATTTATTCCAGAAGCCCTTCTCCGATGGCCCCTTGTGGTGTCTCCCTTCCATCTTTTTCCTGGGACACCGTTGGGCGGCCTGGAAGTCGTCTGTCTGTCTGTCTGCCCTGGGACTCTGAGCAGGACAAGGACTTCCCCTTTTGGCCAGACTCTAGTGGCCCTTGATGGCCTTTGCCAGCAGATCCCTGGGCTCTCCCAGGGGAGCATCTCCCCCATCCCCTTCCTTCGGGGGTTCCTGACGTCTTTGGTGGGCTCCAGTGGCTTTTCCACCCCACAATTCCACACCTGAGGGACGTCCCTGTGTGGCCTCCTGGGGTCTCTGCCCTCAAAGTTCCTAGTCCTCAGCCCAAGGCCTTAAATGCCAATGTCCCCCGGGTCTTTGTCCCTTTCTGACCCGCCTCGGCCCTGTCCCTTCCTCCTCACCCTCAGCCCTCTCTTCCTGGACACCCCGTGGTCTTCCACGGATCCACTGACCCCACCTGGGCACTGGGGTCGGCCGACACCCCTCACCTGGGCCTCGGAGCAGCCACCTCTGCTGGTCTGTGGCACCTCTCAGGTGTCCTGTGGCCCCAGTGACCTCGGCACCTCACAGGACACAGCGGTTAAAGCCACACTCTGCTGCCCGCCGGCTGTCCGCATTCCAAATCGAGTCCTGACCCTGTGGCCTGCTGTGTGGCCTCAGGCTGGGTCTTAGCCACTCTGTGCCTTAACTTTCCATCTATAAGATGGGGATCAGGTGGCAGTCATGGGAGAACCCACGGTCCCTAGGGCTCAAGCCCCCTGCAAGGGTCCCGCTCACAGGAGGTCCTGGGGGGCTTTCTGGGGCTGACTGTGGTCTCCTCTGGCCCCCAGACCCTCCCACGGCCCACGTGGCACCAGGCTCTGCCCTGGCCCTGCTAAATAGAGTTCAATAGAATCCACCTCGCAGCTGCCCCGCCCCTCCTGGCCCTGGCCCCTCCCCTGTCTCTGGGGTCCTGAGCAGCCACCTCCTCACTCCTCCACCAGGACCCCTCACTCAGCCCCCAGCCCAAGGCAGGAAGCCCATCGAAGGTTCAGCTGGAGCTCCGTGCTGCTCTCGCTGCCCCAGGACGCAGTGTGGAGGCTGAGCGGGGCCAGAGCCCCTAGAATCCTGGTGTCATCAGTGTCCCCTGTCCACGGCTTCCTGTTCTGCCTGCCCACCCGCCAAACTCCCCGGCGCCGCCTTCCCGCAGGCCCAGCCTTGCTCCCTCAGGAGTCCAGCCAGGCCGTCCCTATTTTGGCCTGTGAGGCTGCACACGGGTGTCCTCAGGTCAGGGGCGGCCGGGCTTGCTAACAGTTTTCTGCCGCTGCAGGCCCGATATCCTTGCTCACTTGATGATGCTCCCAGTCTCAGTTTTGACAAGCCACCTTCAATGGACTTTTGGAAGACTCTTATCCTCCATGGCAGCTCCCTTCTTCAAAGCCAGCAGGAGAAATTCTCCTTCTTCCAGAAGGTTCCAGTCTCTCCTTTACGCTCACCTCCACCTGATTAGGCCAGACCCACCCAGGATAATCTCCCTTTTTCTGAATTCAAAACCAACTAACAAGAGACATCAGTTATAGCTGCAAAATCCCCTTCCCTTTCGCCTTCTAATGCAGCATAACCACAGAGTGACATCTCATCTGATCCCCCCGAGTTCTGATTATACTCAGAGGGAAGGAGTTATGCAGGATACCAGGACTAGAGGGCAGGGATCTTGGTGGCTCTATTAGCACATCTTTCATTACTATAATAAAATACCCAAGGAAGGCCAACATTATAAAGAAAAGAGGGTTATTTAGCTCATAACTTGGGGGGTGGGGATTCAAGGTATGGCACTGGTATCAGCTCAGCTCTGGTGAGGGCCCTCTTAGCTTCCCCACACCACAGGAAGCCAGAGAGAGCCTGGGGTCCCAGCAGGCCCATCCCCTGCTGATCCATGAACCTCCCCTGAGCCCCACCTCTGGAGCTCCACACCCTGTCCACCACCACACTCTGGGGACCAAGCCTCCACACCAGCACCTTAGGGGACAGCCCCCTCCAGGCACCTTTCAGGCCCTGGTGCAGAAAAAGCGCCAGTAACTCCATGGAACGTGTGCACGGGGGAGTCCGACGGCTGCCCTCGCTCGCCGTCCTGTCCGGAGGGTGGACTGCAGCTGGGTTCTTCCGGAAGCTTCTCCGGGGTTCACCCGATGACCAACCCCTTCTTCAAAGACACCTTCGGATGTCACCTCTCCTGGCCCCACGGAGTCCACAGCCCTATCCCTGCTCCGGGGTCATGGGGTGGGAGGGGCCGGTGTCCCTGGGGTGTGGACAGAAGCGAGGGTCCCCGTGTCCCCCGGGACTCCCTTCCCCTGTCCTGCAGTCAGCTCTACTCTCTCCTCCCACCTGCCTTGGCATCCACCGTGTCCCTCCATGGCAAGCGGAAGGTCCCCGGGGACACTGGGACTTTGGGCAGGAACCGGGTAGCTGCTCTGTGCAGCCGGCTGCGCAGATCGCCGCTGAGAGGCCCACGGCATCATTTATTTATTTGCTTTGAAATCTTCATCTGGAGGGGAAGCATCTATAATAGATACGTCACCTCTCGGGCAGCCTGCGGGCGGAGATGTGGGTGGCCTCCATCCCAGACCTCGCCGTCTCCACTCAGTGAGTAACTCACCTGGAAACCTTTCCGGGCACCTCTGCAGACCAGGCCCTGTCCTATAGAGTCAGGTTTGGTCACTGTCCTTCAGGAGGTGGGGAAGGAGAAGGAGCGGTCAGGAGAGAAACTAGTGCTGATTGGATGCCTACTGTGTGCTGGACACCTTTCACACATTCCTTCACTTAATTCTCCAAATGCTTGTGGCATGAATGGCACCATCATGACCCTGTAGAGATGAAGAGAGCAGGGCTCAGAGAGGTCAAGTAATTTTCCAAAGATCACACAGTCTCTTAATCTGAAGTCCCATGTCTTTCTACCACATCATGTTTCCTGAGACCTGAATTGAGAAATCCTAACAAATTTCAACAGTGAGCAAAGGTGGGTGTGTAAGAACAGGCCGTGAACTTGGGGTAGATAACGGGAAGGAAATGAGACAAACCCCAGGGAGTTGCTGATGGAAACCTGTGTAGTCCTGGGTCTCTGAGTCCTTCCTCGGTGACAGGCCCTGTGCAGAACCCGTTAGCCCGACCAACCTTCGGCCACCCTGCAGGGTGGCTGCCTGCCGAAGCTCCCCAGGTCTGAGCGGCTGAGCTGGGATTTGAACCTGGGCCCTGGTCCTTGGTGCTCACCAGCTCCGGGGGCTTCACCCTCACCCAGTCCTCACGAGCATCCCCGTGAGTCAGGGAGGAAGGAGTCCAGGGGGAAGGACTCAGCCACAGAGAGGCGTAGCCCACCCCAGGGCCAGGCCAGGGCAGAGCTGGCAGGAGGCTCAGAGGGTGGGGACCGTGCCACGTGGCTGCTCGCTGTGACTCCCTGCCTGTCTGCTGCCGGGCTGGGCCCGTCTCGGCTGCTGGCTGGGCTCAGCACCTCGGGGAGAGGAGGAGGCCTCGCCAAGGGCCAGGCTGGGGTGCACAGGCCCAGCCACACATTGCGGGCCTCTGTGCAGGCTTCCTGGGTCAGGGGGCTTTCTCTCTTTCCCGGGACCCTGCCCTTCCTCTTCGCCTTCCCTCAACTTTCCCTGCTAACTCCTAAGGCAGGACTCCCTCCGCAGGACACCCGAAGGCCATTTCCCGGCTCCTGCTGCCCCCACGTCCTACACCAAGCCCCTGGGCCTTAGCCCACCCCCTGACCAGAGCCGGGAGGATGGCCGGACAGATGCACAACATCATGCCCAGACACACTGCCAAATCCCAGGTGAGAACACCACAAGCCCCTGGGGGTAGCCTGTCCTGGGGGCCAGATGGCTTCAGAAAGGAAAGGGCACGTGTGCATGCAGCGCATGGGTCTTCACTTTTTAATTAAGAAAAGGTAGCGCTGGGCGTGTCAGTGTACGCTTGTCATCCCAGCGGCTCGGGAGGCTGAGGCAGGAGGATTGCCAGTTCAACGCCAGCCTCAGCAAAAGCAAGGTGCTGAGCAACTCAGTGAGACCCTGTCTCTAAATAAAATACAAAATAGGGCTGGGGATGGAGATCAGTGGTCGGGTGCCCTGGAGTTCAATCCCCGGTACCCAAGAAAGAAAAGAAAAGATATCAGAGTAAGGAGTGTTCGTGACTGTAAATGTCAGGTCATTTTATAAGGTTTAAGAAGAACAGGAGTCCTCTGCCCCGACCCTGCTTCTCATCTGCAATGTCCACCCCCAGGGCATCAGCCTTCAACTCTTCAAGCTCTTTCTTCTACCATTTACCATATTTCTGCGTAATAATGGCAATTATTTAAATTTAGTGGGATATAATTGACATATGGTGAACTATGACTATTCGGAGTATGTAACTTGGTAAAAGCCGGGATACGTGTGTGCACACGGAACTGTGACCAGGTCAAGGTGATGAACATATAGACACAGTCCCTTGATTTCCTTCTGCTCCTTTGTGATCCCTCCCTCCTCCCCCCTCCCTCACTGTGACTCCCATCTTGACCCCATCAACCAATAATCTCCTCTATGTCACTGTCAGTTCATTTGTGTTTTCTAAAATTGCACACAAACATGTGCCGCAGCCCGGCTGGCTGGGCAAACTAACCGGGGGATGACGAGCAACTTTTGTAGATTGATACAGCAGGAGTGGGAGCCATTTATTGTAGAACAGGAGGGGTATATATACATTCCACACAGCTTATCTTAATTAACATAAACTAGATACAGCAGTGAACCAATAAGGAATCTCCACACTTAATGGCTCACTGGCGTTACTTCACAAACCACTCCCTCTGGCAACATGCCAGGAGCCATCTTGACTTGTTTACAGAACCTAACAATTATGATAATGTAACATAGACCTTGTTTTCCTTAGCTTCTTTTTTGTGGGGGTGGGGGATACCAAGAATTGAACCAAGGGGCATTCAACCACTGAATTGCATCCCCAGCCCTATTTTGTATTTTATTAGAGACAGGGTCTCACTCATTTGCTTAGTGCCTCACCATGGCTGAGGCTGCCTTTGAACTGAAGATCCTCCTGCCTCAGCCTCCAGAGTAGCCAGGATTACAGGCACATGCGACTGTGACCTGCAGCCTCTTTTCTTTAACGTAGCTACTTTGAGATTCCTCCATGTTGTGGCCTTAATCAGCTCATGCCCTTCAGAGCTGACCCCTTCCCATTGGGTGGAAGTAACCCTATTACTTCTCTGTTCTTTTGATGGGCCTTTTGATGGCTTCTAGTTTTTGACTATTACAAAGAGAATTGCTGTGAACCTGCATGTACAAGCCTTCCCATGGACACACACTTTAGTCTCTCTTGGGTAAATACCTAGAAGTGCCATAATTCTGTCCTATGATGGGTGTGTCCATAACTCTTTTAAGAAACTACCAAAGTCTTGCAAATGGGGGAACCACTCTGCCATGGCACCAGTGCTGGGTAAGGAAGAGGTCAAGTTCCTCCACGCCCTTATCCACACTTGGTATGCTCGGTCTTTCTGCTTTTAGCCACTTTAATGGGTATACAGTGGCATCTCCTGGTGGCTTTAATTAGCATGTACCTAATGATGAATGATGCTGAGCACATGTTCGTGTGCTCACTTGCATCTGTATATCTTCCATAGTGAAGTGTCTCTTAGAATCTTTGGCCCATTTTTTTTTTTTTTTTTTTACCATTGGGTTGTTTGTTTTCTTATGATCAACTCTGAAAATTCTTCATGTTTCCTGGAAACACATCCTTTTTCAGATACATGATTTGCAAACACTTTCTCATAGTTTGAGGCTTATCTTCTCTTCCTCTACAATGTCTTTCAAAGAGCAGAAGTCCTTAATTTTGTTGATGTTCCACTGATCAATTTTTTTCTTTTATGGAACCTGCTTTTGGCCACTCTTCTATGACATCTATGACCAACCCAAAGTCACAGAAATTTTTTCTTTTTATTTTCTTCTAGAATTCTAGACTTTGAGGTTTCATGTTTTAGAGCTATGATCCATTTTGAGGTCTATAATTGAATTCTGTAAATGAAGAGAGGTGTGGATCAAGGTTCATTTTCTCTTTACATATGGACATTCAATTATTCTTTCATCATTTATCCAGAAGATTGTCCTTGATTGAATTTTCTTTGGACCTTTGTTGACTGCAGCCCTCTTCCTTCCTCCACCCTCACTTTATGAAAACCGTTCTTATTCCCAAGAAATAGAAACTAGCCCCAGATAAAACCTACCCACCTGGAGACACGTGGATCTCTCCTTGTTCTCTGAGATAGGAGACAACTTAGTGCCCCTGAGATGAGGACGCACTGGTTTCCCTCTTCCCTCCTTGAGAAGATAAAGGGACGTGTTTGTTTCCTGATTCCCCTTTCTGAGAGAGAGGAAGACTGTCTGTCTCTGTTCCCAAGGAACAAAGTCGGCTTCCACAAGATCAGGGAATGCTCACTGTGTCCATCAAGGCTAAACCCGCCCCTAGCCCATGCCCATGGTTCTAGCCTATAAAAGGTGACATTCCAGGGGGAATTGCCACCTCTGTCCCTCTCTTTGTGCACAGCAGCCTCCTCAGGCTCATGACAACAAACCCGCTCCTTCTCCCGGGTGTGTGTGATCGGTCCTGGGACACTCTTCCTTCAGCTCTCCCGTCTGTCTCATTGATCTGTTTGTCTGTCTGAACACCAGTGACACACTGCATTGATGACTGCATTAAAAACTGTATTGATTGGTTGACATAAGAGAGTGTTAGTTCTCCAGCTTTGCTCTTCATTTCCAAAAATATCTTGGCTCTTCCAGGTTCTTTTCATATTGACGAGTTTTAGAATGAGCTTCCTGATTCCCACAGAGGAGTCTGCTTTATAATTGGAGTTGGCACGGAGTCAACGGATCAATTTAAGGAGAATTGACAGCTTAACAATATTGAATTTTCTGATCCATGAGCATGTTCTCTGCATTTATGTGGGGTTTATTTAATGCACTTTAGCAATGTTTTATGTTTCCCGTGTGCACATCTTGCACAGCTTTTAAAAAACTTATCCTTAAGTATTTCATATTTTTTGGTGCATGGTATATTTATTTCAATTATTCACTGATAGTATGCAGGGATACAATTGACTTTGGTAGATTGTTCTTGGATTTTTTTTACATAGACATATAGTCTTTGAATAAAAAGAGTTTCTTTTTTTCTCTCCAATGCAGACATTTTTTAATTGTTTTTCTTGCCTTATCACACTGGCTGGATCTTCTAGAGCAAAATTAAATACAAATGATGAAAGTGAACATATTTTGCTTTTGATTATAGAAGAAAAATAGTCACTATTTCATTATTAAACTGTTGCTGTAGGGTTTTTAAAATTTTTTTTTAGTTATCACTGGACCTTTATTTTATTTATTTATATGTGGTGCTGAGAATTGAACCCCATGCTAGGCAAGTGCTCCATCACATAGCCATAACCCTAGCCCCTAGCTGTAGGTTTTTATACCAGCCCTTATGAAATAGAGAAAGTTTTCTTTCATTCTCAATTTGCTGTGTATGTGTGTTTTCAATCAGGAATCAATGTGTGGTTTTTCAATGTCTTGCATGTGATCATTGAAATATTTACACATATATTAAAATTCTATTAATATAGTAAGTTGCATTGGATAATTTTCAAATCTTAAACCAACTTTGCACTCCTGGAGAAAACTCCAATCTCCACATTATTATCCTTTTCTTTTTCATTTATTTCCTCTTTTTAATGGTTCAGTTCTTTCCTGTTTACTTTGAGTTTAATTTTTATTCATTTATTTTTGTCTAGATTCTCAAGTTATAAGCTGAGGTCATTGATTTGAGACCATAATTTCTTTTTGCTATAAATTTCCCATATGCTATTTTATTTTATTTTATTTTTTTTAATTAATTTTTATTGTAGGTTGTTCAAAACATTACATAGTTCTTGATATATCATAATTCACACTTTGATTCAAGTGGGATATGAACTCCCATTTTTACCCCATATACAGATTGCAGAATCACATCAGTTGCACATTGATTTACATATTGCCATTCTGGAGTCTGTTGTATTCTGCTGCCTTTCCCATCCTCCACTATCCCCCCTCCCCCCTCCCCTCCCCTCTTCTCTCTCTACCCCCTCTACTGTAATTCATTTCTCCCCCTTATATTTTCCCTCCTTTCCCCTCACTTCCTCTTGTATGTAATTTTGTATACCCCTGAGGGTCTCCTTCCATTTATGCTATTTTAGAAGTATCACATTTATTTTCATGTTTTATGTTTTCACTTACATTCATTTAAAAAAATCTTTTTCATTTTCCTTTGCTTTCTTCTTTGACTTATGGTTTATTTAGAAGTGTTTATTTAGTTTCCAAATGTTGGGGTTTTTTCCCAGATATTTTTCTTTTAAGTTCTGATGTAATTTCATGTGGTCAGGGAACATATTTTGTGTTTTAAAATGTCCTGAGACTTGTTTGATTACCCTGAAGATGCTCTATCTTGGTAAATGTTTATTGTAAAGAATGTGTGATCTGTTGTTGTTGGGTAGAGTGGCTGAGAAGTGTCCAAAGTTGATTGACATATTTTCACAAATCTTAGATGAGCCTTACAGTTTTTATATCTACTTCTGTTATGGAAAGAGGGCATTGAAATTTCTAACTGTAACTGTGGATTTGTGTATTTTTTCCTTGCAGTTCAATTAAGTTTTGCCTTATATCTTTAGAAGCTCTGTTATTAGGTACATATATGTTTAAGATTACTAGATCTTCTTCAGAAAGTGACCCCATTTATCATTATGAATTGTAGATCTTTGTCTCTGCCAGAACCAGAGCAGCATTTAGTCTGGGGCTAATTATTCCTCCTATCAAGGCAAAATCATCCTGAGCCATCTATCTGATGTCCCATACATTAACATAGTCTTCCACTCTAACTGGTCAGAGTAGGCCTATTTCCAGTGGTAAACGTGCTTCAGAGACAGTTTCCTTTAGGGAGGCTGTCTCCGCCCACTTTGGGGTTCTCTCCTATGCACATCTGGATCAGCGCTGTGCAGAAGGGTCAAGGGACATCCTGCAGATCTGCATGCAGGTCTTGCTCCTCCTATCCGCTTCCTTGAGCACCTCAGGTGCCTGGTCTCCCTGGATTACTTTCCCAACTCAGGGGCTCCATGAGGATATGCCTGGGTTTCTTCTCCCTGCGCTCTGGCCTGGTAACTCTCTGCAGGCAGTGAGCAAAGCAATGACAAAACTTGCCTCATTAGATGCCCACGTCTCAGAGATCAGCATCCTTCATTATTCCATATGCAACATCTTCAAAGCCACCATTTCATCAACTTCATCTGATTTTATCACCATTTCAGCTGCAGTATAAATCTAGCTCCTGTGATTCTAGTTTGCGCTACAAAAGGAAGTCTGCAGATACTTTTTTTTGGATGTGTTCATTTTAGGAATCTGTGCCAGCCTCCTGCTCCTCCAGCCCCCTCCTTCCCTTCCCCCTCCTCCCAATATAGATGGGCTTAAAAGAACATTGAATATTCACATTTTATGACTTTGACAATATCACTCACAGCTGAGTCAGATGGGTACTGGGACTGATTTCCTTACTCTTACATCTTTAACTTGTCAGGAGAGTTAATATTTGCTTTCTTGAAAGGCTGGCTTTCTTGTCTAATGGTTTATTCTTTTAATTTAGAGTTTCAGACTCAAATAACATGAAAGTCAAGAGCCTGGAGGAGGCGGGGGCTGCGAGACCTGGGCTGCGAGGGAAGAGGCTGCTCTGTGTCCTGGCTGAGCAGAGGGCTGGGTAGGGACTCCGGCGCTGACCCACAGCCCCAGCCTCTGCTCACGTCCCAGTATATTCTGGGATGGAGGGAAGACTTGCAGACTGGGGTCCACAAAGAAGGTAGGAAGTGTGGGTACAGGACAGAACCACATTTTCTGGTTCTGCCTGTGTGGCTAATGTTCTGATGTCTTGGGCAAGGCCACAAGAGAAGATGATTGCAATGGTCCCCTCTAGATCTCCAAGGTCCTGCAGGGATGGAGTCACCATGGAGACCCTTTAGGGCCTGAGAAATGCTCCAAGTGCCTTCCCCACGTCTGCAGGGCTGGCCTGGGTCTAAGAAGGAGCAGTCGTGTGCCACAGTCTGGCTGCAGCAAAATAACCACGGGGTGACGAGCAACTTGTGTACACTGATACAGCAGGAGTGGGAGCTGTTTATTGTAGGACAGGAGGGGTATATATACATTCCACACAGCTTATCTAATTAACATAAACTACATACAGCAGTCAACCAATCAGGAATCTCCACACTTAACGGCTCGCTGACGTTACTTCACAACCCACTCCCTCTGCAAAATGCCAGGCGCCATCTTGACTTCTTTACAGACTCTAACAGTCGTGTCCTTGGGATCATCCACAATCCCATGGAAGGGAGCCCCAAGGAGCAGGCTTCAGACCAGGAGGATGGACACAGGAAAGGAGGACGTCTCTGCCAATGATGAGCCCCCGTCGCTGGACATGTCTGAGCAGAGCTGGGCCACCCCCGATGAAGCCCTTCGTTCCCTCTTGTCATTGTCACGCGGAGTCCTCACTGGCTGTCATCTGCACTGGCCCCTGGATTGGACTGCCAGCCACTCGAGAGCTGAGACTCTGCACGGGAGCCCAGTGGTCCCCAAACAGGGCAAGTTCCCTCCGGGGGACACCGGGAGACACTCTGTGCGTCCAGGACTGAGGAGATGCTACGAGCATCCGGCAGGTTGGAGCCCAGGGTGTTGCCAGGTCGTCGAGGCCCAGGGCAGGGCCCAGGGCAGGGCGTTCTCTGGGGGAATGTTGGTGGTGCTGCTGTTGAGGGGCTGATTCTGCCTGTGACCCCAACGCAGCACTCGGCACAGGACTCGGCACAGGACCCGGCACTTGCGAGGTGATGGGTAGAATTGGGAGAATAAGTGACAAAGCTGGGCAGGGACCCCAACTCTACAACAGCCCCTGGGGGGCACTCAGTCCAGAGCACTGCACATCTGCTCAGGCTCCACAGGACCAGCTGCCTGGCATGGCCCAGAGCATGGCAGGTGGACCCTGTCTTAACCTGGTCCTTCCCTCCGTGGGTCGTGACCCCTCCCATCCAGGCAGGGCCTGGGCTGGACCTCAACTCTTCCTTGGTCATTGGCACTAAATGTTCCATGGTCAGCTACACAATCCAAGCCGAGGTGTCCTCTGGGCATCTTTGGGCATTGGGATGGCAGCCCGCTTGCACGGTGGGCCCATCAGGAGGCCAAAGGGTCAAGGTGAGAGGTCACATTCTTTCCAGGGCTCGAGGGAGGATTCATTTCTCCACCTATTCAGCAAGTATTTATTTAGCACCAATTGTATGCAAGGCCTAGAAATTGGCAATGCAGCACTGAACCCGACAGACACAAAACTTCCTGCCCTCCCGGAGCTTACACTCTAGAGGGAAAGGGAAGCAAGAAATAATGGCCATGGTCACTAGATGAAGGCAATGGTGGACATTATGACATCAAGAGAGAAAACAGTAGTCCAAGCTGGGCAGGGTCCAGGGTGTGAGGAGCGAGTGGGGTGGGGGGATTTAAGGGTTGTATGCAGAGGAGACCTTGTTGGGGAGGTGCCATCTGACCGGTGGCTATCTGGAGAGGAGGGTCCAGGCAGAAAGAATGATCAGTGCAAAGGCCCTAGTGAGAAAATGATCCTGGGATGCTAGAGGACCACAAGGAGGCCCCTGTGGCTGGGCAGAGTGAGCGAGGTAGGTGGCCGTGGGACAGAAGATGGGGCTGAAAGGTGACAGGAACATGTCACTGGGGCCTGCTGTTCACCCCTGACATGGATACTGCCATGAGGAGCCACAGAAGGCAGGACTCGGGGTCTCCTTCTTTTCCTCTTGGATCTGGATCCACTCAGCACAGCCCTGAGGCCTGCAGGTGCCCAGTTGTGCTCTCTCAGCTCTGGAGGCCAGGAGGCCGGTTCCCGGCTCGAGGCCAGGGCTGCTGGGCTGGTTCCTGGGCTTTCCCAGCTGCCTGGGTTGCTCACGGCCCTGGGCTTGTGGCCCCCCACAGCCCTCCGTCTCTTCTTCCCGGTTCTCCTCACACTCTGCCTTCATCTGCTTCTGAACCTGCTCCGCCGTCTCTCCCTTGTAAGGACACATGTGTTGACGTCCTTGGGCCTGAAATAACTGGGCAGCTCTCCTGCCTCGGGGCCTTCCTCCCACACCTGAGAAGCCCCTTTGCTCCATAAGGAACGGATCTATTCCCAGGGTCCCAGGCATAGGACGTGCCCACCTTGGGGAAGCTATTCTTCAGCTCCTTGCAGGATCAGGAAGAGAACAGAGACCCTCGGGGGCCAGGGGCACAGCCCAGTGGCCAGGACCAGCCTGAAGCCATGGGCAGACTCCACCCTGGGGTAATGCCTCACCCCCCCGCAGGGCCCTCCTCTGTGTCCGGGACCCTTCACAGGTACGCATCCTGGGGAAAGGCCACATGGATCAGTTCATGATGATAGTCCCTGTGTGACCTCAGGCCACCTGCTTTCACCAAACCTCAGGTCCTGCTCCAATACAGAGCAATAATGAACCCTGCCCTGCCTTCAAGACACTTTTAAATCAGATGATCTGTTCCCCACAACCTCCTGCCTGTCTCCCCTCCCTCTATCTTCTTAGTGTTGCTTAAACACCCCAAGCAGTACTTACCCCAGGACCTTTGCATTGGCTGTTCTGCCTTGGATATTCTTTCTCAGACACTGAAATGACTAGCCTCTCATTTTTTTCCATTTCTTTGCTCAAATATCCTCTTTTCAGAGAACCTGTCCCCACCAACACCACACCCCCTCACTCTGTCCTCTGGTCTTGCTTGGTTTTTCATATCGCCTACTTGTTTGCTATCAGACAAGGTCTTGGGAGGAAGCAGATGGCGTGGTCAGCTGGGATTCTGAACACAAAATAGGGATTATTTGCAGCACTGAGGGCAGAGTTTTAGAGATGAGCAAGAGAGGTTGAGGCACCTGGGCCGAGCCACACAGCAGAAAGTGATTCCTATTCTTAGGACTGCAGGGAGCAGGTTGGGGGAAGTGGTATCAGAGTCCAGAGAGAGTGGAGGTGTGGTGTGGTGGGGGCCCTGGAAGAGCCAGAACCACTGTGCCAAAGCAGGAGAGCAACAGCCCTGGCCTCCTTCTCCTCTGATGTACCAGTGCATGTGGCGGGACTCATCAGAAGTCCCAGGGGAGAACCGCGTGAGAGATGCCCTCTGCAGGACTCCTAGGCACAGAGCAAGGCAGAGGGGGCTCCAGCAGCAGGGGGCTTGGTGCCAACGGTGACTATCTGCTTAATTTTCTGAATGATCTGTTTGCCCATCCAGCGTGGAACACCCATGAGGACAACGACTTTGTCTCTTAGGAGAATGACCGTGTTCCTAAGCACCTTGACATTGCCTGGGTGCCAGAAGGAGCCCCATGCGTGGTTGCTAATGAACACAGGAAGCAAAAACAAATAAAAAACAAAACCGGAATGTGTTAGGAGCAAGGGAGCGCTGTGTCTCCACAGGAAGGGTCGCCATTTGGCTCTGGTCCTTCTTTCCAGGTGACTTCAAAACGGCATGAGGGAATGCAAGGATCCATCCTGGCCCTGGCACCCCCTGCCTCTGCCCGTTTCCTGGCTCCACCTCAACCCGATTCAGGTCAGGTTCCAGGAGACCCATGCTTGCCCCCAGCTGCAAAAAGCAGATTAGAAGAGAGGAAGGGAAAGTCCAAGCCCTGTGCCCCTGTCTTACAAAGGGGAGCATGTGCCCCAGTGAGCTGTGCTTTCTCAGGGTCCCAGGAGATCATTCTCAGAGTCCCCTCTTGATTCTGGCAGGGGCGCTTTCTTGAGGACCTGGGATGCCTTTTAGCTGACACCAAAGTTTGTCCAGGGCATCCGCAGGGTGGCCAGTTAGTACTGGGGTTGGGGGGCCTGGGTTAAGGCCCCAGAGCCTCCTCCTGCCAGCTGTGTCACCTGTCCTTGCCACAAACCCAACCCCCCCGCCCTTCTCTGTGGTTGCTGTCAGCATTAAATAACCTGAAACTCCCGCCAAGTGAGGGCGCACACAGTAAGCGCCCCCAGAGGGTTTCCTTTCTCTGGCTTCTCCTCTCAGGAGTCCTGGGAGACCCCTTCTTCCCTGAAGCAGCGACAGTCGCCAGAAAAGCCAGCCTTTCCTCTCCCCGATCAGCCTCCGCGCATTTGAAAACTTCCAAGGCAGGAAGACTTCTGTCCCCAGGCCGGCTCTGTCTCAGGCGCGCCATGAAAGTCCCTCCACCTTTCCCCCACAGGCTGTCGCCATCTTAAGAAGCCCGGCTCCTCCGCAGAGCAGCGCGTCGCCGCCAGGAAAGGAGGAAGCAGGGGGGCGCGCTAATGGGGGCCGTGGCAGAGCGCAAGCGTGGCGCCTCGGCTCCTGTTTGGAGAAGAAGGGCCGGGGCCGCTTTATAGCCGCCGCTTTGAGAGCAGCAGCGCTGGAATTTCATGGCCGAGGTTCCGCGCGGAAATCAATCAGCGGGGCCGCTGTTTGGAGAGGCAGCAAGAAAGGCCACTAACGAGGCCAGATTGGAACAGTTCTGCGAGCCGCCACAACGCTCACCTTACACGGAGGCCGTGCTGCTAAATAATACATCACAGTGCGGGCGCGCGGGCTGCCGAGCGGCGCCATCAATTATTCACCGCGACCACAGCCCAGTGAACAGGTGCCCGCGCGGGAGGCCGCTTCCCTGCCGCCCGGCCGAGGAGTGGGCAGCCATCGGGGGCCGCCGCGGCGCGCGCCCCGCAAGAGCGTTTTGCCCGACTCTGGGGCTGGGAGCAATTACAGGCGGCCCGCTGAGGCAGGCGCGTGCGCGCGTGTGTGTCTGCGCGTGCGCGCCCGAGGACCTGCGCCACTGCCGCAGGCTCCCGTGTGAGGGCGGGTGCGAGGCGTGTGTGTGCACGTGCTTCTGTGGTGCGAGTGTGTTTGCCTACGCGTGCACGTGAGCTTCATTTGTATGTACACCCAGTTTCCTTGTGGGCATGCGTACTAGGATAGGCACGCGTGTGTGTAAACGGGGCAAGTGCACTTAGGTCCACAGTTCTGTGTGTGTGTGTGTGTGTGAGCGTGCCAAGAGAAATGCGCAGGGTTACTCCCACACATATAGGCATCCCGTGTGTGGGTATGTATGAGGTCACTTACGTGTGTGGGCAGGCCCTGCAGTGTGTGTGTTACACTTGGAGGACATGTGCATGAGCAAATATGTCTGGTTATGTCTGCAGCATATGCAGACAGGCGTATGAACACAACAGGGTATGTGTAGGCTCGTTCCTTCCTGTGTTTTGTTCGTGTGTATGTGTGCACATACGATGTGTGTGGTGGGCATATGCGGGGCACAAGTGTACAAATGCAATATGTGCACACATGAGCATGCATGTCATTAGACATCTATGTTGCACGTGCGCTCATACGTGTGATGCATGCGCTCGAGAGGATGTGACTCCATATCTGTGGAATTTTAAAGGCTTGTGGTGTGGATACGTGTACATGTACCAATGTGCTCACGCATGTGTGTGGAAATACATAAAGGGAGGGACCGGGATTGTTGAAAGTTGGGATCTTAGAGGCCTGGGATGTCCGAGGAGGGCCTCTCACCTGGCTGGCACTGGTGTCTCAGGGCATGTTGGAGGGCTCCATGAATCAAGGACCCGCCGGCCAGAGAGGGAGTCCTGGAACTGGGGTTGGCGCCTTGGAGGAAGCACAGTGAGGCTTGTTCCACTAGAATTGGGAAAACTGCAAACAGGGTTCCAGGGCGCCTGTGGGGTGCTGCTCCCAGGCCCTCGGGCAGCAGGAAGTGGTCAAAAGGGGCAGGTCCCTCCTCCCGCCCTGGCCTCTCTCTGGGACCCTGTTCTGGAGCCTAACAGGGAACTGGAGTGGTTTGCAGAGCGCCAGCCACGCCCTGCCAACTGCCCCTGGATGGGCTGGCAGGAACCTAGAAGGGCAGGCGGGAGCCCTGGAGCAAGCTTGAGCCCTCGCAGTCTGCCCCCTGGCTTCCCGCGCAAAGGTCCATCATCTGTACCTGAATTTGTGCAAGCTCAAGACGACCCTGGGTTTCTGGCTAATTCTACTTTATTCCTAGAAATAAAAACGCGTTCCCTTCTCCCCTGGCCCACAGGCAGCAGTTCCCTTCTGCCCTTCTCACTGGGGTGTGTCCATCTACAGGAGGTCCCCGCCAGGGCCACTGTGGGAACAGCAAATCCACATTGACCTTCTTTTTTTAAAAAAAATATTTATTTTTTAGCTGTAGTTGGACACAATATCTTCATTTTATTTGTTTTTATGTGGTGCTGAGGATGGAACCCAGGGCCTCACACATGCTAGGCGAGCCCTCTACTGCTGAGCCACAACCCCAGCCCCGACATTGACCTTGCTGAGGACAGTCCCACAAGGAAAAGCCAACTCTGCACCACGAGGCCAAATGTGCGGGCTGTCAAGGTGGCAGGAGTCCAGGCCCCACAAGTGTTGCCCGGCCACTTCCCCACTCTGACCCTCAGGTTTTCATCGGTCAAGGGGACTCCCCACAGGCAGCGAGATCCCAAGGAGGCATCAGCCTGCAAGAAAGGCTTGTGGGGGGGCAGGACAGCGGCCCTAGAGCCAGAGTCCTATCCACACCACCAAACTCTGACCTCGAGGGCTCGGACTTAGAACAGGCTTGGAGAAGGTCACCACCGATCCCAGGGCTGTGAGCTAGACGCCAGGAAGGCATGGACACTGGCTCTTCCCATGGGGCTGAGGAAGGCCTCCTGCCACATCCTCAGAGGGGGGCTCAGATGCAGAAAGGCACACAGAAGGCGGAGGGAGTGCCCCCTTGCCACCTTCCTGCCTCAGCCTCTGTCTGTGCCCAGCCTCATTCTATTTTTTTTTCTTTTCTTTCTTTTTTTTTGGGGGGGGGGATAACCAGAAATTGAACCCAGGAGTGCTTAACCACTGAGCAACATCCTCAGCCTTTTTAATTTTGAAACAGGATCTCACCAAGTTGCTGAGGGTCTCACTAATTTGCTGGGCGCTTCAGTGCACGCCTGTAATCCCAGCGGCTCAGGAGGCTGAGGCAGGAGGATCTCGAGTTCAAAGCTAGTCTCAGCAATTTAGCAAGGTCCTAAGCAACTTAGCAAAACTCTATCTCTAAATAGAATCTAAATGGGACTGGGGATGTGGCTCGGTGGTTGAGCACCCCTGGGTTCAATCTCTGGTACCAAAAAATAAAAAATAAAAGCAGGGAAAAAATAGGTCATGTTGCGGATGAGCTATTTCAGGTACTTGCCATGCACCAACTCAAGTGGGATCATCAGTAGCCTCATTTTCGAGGTGGGAAACCTGAGGTTCAGAGAGGTTAAGTAACTTCCTAAGGGTCACAGCTCCCAGGGTTGGAACTGAGCTCCAGCAGGCTCTACCCACTGTGCCCCCCTGCCTGTCTGATGGAGCAGCCTTGGAGCCTGCGCTCGGAGTTCTCAAGGTCGACAGCCATCATTATAGTCTAGGAATAGAACAGGGCTCGGGATTATTGTGGGAAGTCACTGTCAGCTGTTCATGGCAGGGGCCAGGCCCCATCCTTCCCCAGACCAACCCCGGAGTCGGTAAGAACCTGGGGCCCTGATGCCCAGCCCTCCTCCCCTGGCTCCCCTCCCTGCCCTTCCGGGCAGCTGGAGGGCTGCGGCTGCCAGGTGTTTAATTGGTCCAAGCCCTTGCTCAGCCCTGGCCGGGCAGGATCAGCTTCCCCGTCTGGGCGGGCTCCCTGTAAGCGGCTTTGGAGAGAGACGTGAGAGTCTGCGGTAGGGAAGCACTTTTTCTCCTTTCTGCATGCAGATAAAATGACAAGTGGCCAAGGGGTCTTTCTTCTGGATGAAGGCCCCAGGCTGCACGGGGGTGTATGGCCGTGACTCATTTGCAGCCAGGTTCTGGGGCCTGTGTGGATGCTCCTAATCCGTGGGCCTCTGTCCCCTCATGCCAACAACCACAGTGAGCCTCAGAGGGGGGCGGGGCCTGGGTGAGAGTGATGCCCTACAGCCCTGGCTGGCCACAGGAATTCCAGGACTCTGGGAGGTTTCCAGTGCAGTCAGAGGAGCAGGTGTGTTCATTAGTCCAGGCCCTCCAGGCTACGCAGAGCTCTAGGCAAGTGTGTTGTTTTATAATTTTGTGCTGAGTTCCTCCATTGTTTTGATGAATGGCCTTTGGGATTATCAGTGGTATTGTTAGTGACAACCAGGCTTTGACTCCAGGTTTCACCATGGACAGACTGTGTGACATTTGGCAAGTGATTTGACCTCTCTGTGCCTCCATTTTCCAATTTATAAGATAGGGATGAAAATATCTATCTCGTAGGTTACCATAAGGAGTAAATATGTTATTCCATGTTGAGTTCTCAGACCAGTGACCATGCAGAGTAAATACTCAAGACCCTGCGTTGTCATTATTTGTAGTATCTTCACATTATGCTCTGATAAAGGGCCATTTAGCAGAAGTGTGGTGTTATGATACATTTCCTTCTGTGGGTTGGGGGTTTGTGGTAGCACCGTGTTGGTTTAACACTTGCTATTGGTCCCATGAGATGAGGTCCCACGGTGGAGCTTGCTGGACTCAGGGTTTTTCGTCCTAGGGGATGGTTAGTCATGGCTGTCTGGCAGCATTCAGAGCAGGAGTATGCAGCCTTTCTGAGGCCAAGAGGAACAAGCATGTGATTGACTAGTGGTGTCAGCTATAGGCAAGGGGAGGTGAGAGTGGCTTCACTTGATTTGCCCCAAGGTAGGACAATGACAAGATGGGTGCAGGGGATGTACTTGGGAGGCAAGTCCCTGAGGCCCAGTGAGAGCCTGGGGAACAGGAATCCAGAGAAGAGGTGGGCTGTCCTGAGGGCCTGCAGGAGGCTGGGGCACTGCCCTGGAATCCTCACCCCACCCCAGGGGCGGGAAGCTGGAGTGTTCAGCCACCACTGTGGCTGCTCCAGGGTGGGGGTGTGATGTGCCACCAGTTCCTTGGCTCCTGCACCTGTCCCAGTGTGGTCTGAGGGGCTCCACAGCCAGCAAATTGCCTTGGAGCTGACATGCAGAGCCTGGAGAGAGGCCGGGTGTGCAGGGGCTGTGGGTGGGCTGGGCTCTGGCCTGGGGCCTGGCAAGAGGCTGCCTAGGGAGGCCAGAGGAGCTGGCCCCGCCCCTTCCCCCCCCCCCGGCCTCCCTCCCTGACCCCTCCTCCTTCTCGGCCCCGCCTCTCTCCCGGGCCCCGCCTCGCTCCTAGGGGGCCCCCCTCCCTCTTGGTTCATCACCCTCCCTTTTTTTAGTGGTGGGTCCTGGGGATTGAACTCATGGGCACCCGACCACTGAGCCCCATCCCCAGCCCTATTTTGTATTTTATTTAGAGACAGGGTCTCCCTGAGTTGCTTAGGGCCTCACTTTTGCTGAGGCTGGCTTTGAACTCCAGATCCTCCTGCCTCAGCCTCCGAGCTGCTGGGATTACACGTGTGCGACTTGGCCCTGGGGCCTCACCCTCCTCCTTTATTCTTCCCTGACTCCTTCCCATTGTCCTTGTGCACCCAGCTCTGCGCATCTGTGACCTCGGGCCATGTGCTGGGAAAGAGGGACAACACGTAGTTATGAGCGCCTCTCTGCCCGGTACCAGAGATGGCAGAGACGGGCTGTGTCCCCAGAGGGCACAGAAGACACCCAAAGCCGTTAATAAGTGGTTCCAAGTGGCTCCTTTTCAGCCACTTCCATTTCTGAAAGCAGCGCCCAGGGCTGAGCAGGACCCGGCAATTGGAGACCCAGTCTCTGCACTGGACAGAAGAGGGTGCGGGGGATGGGCAGCCCCCGGAAAAAATAAACTTATTAACAGAGACCATCTCTCAGAGCATGAAATTCACAAAAGCTCCATGCCAGGAAGCTAATGACAGGCCACTGTCTTGATGTTTAATTCAGACACGCAGCTAAAGCGAGAGTTCTTCCCCCGGAGTGGAAGGGGGTGGGAACTTTTCTTCCTAATAATTTACTTAAATTGAAATTTATATGGGAAATTAATTTTCCTGGACTAAAACCAAGACATCACTCAGAAGTAAGGAGTCACCTTGGCTGGGTCTGCCACTGTCTCCTAGACCCAGAAGATCCTATTTGGTAGGTGCGGGGTGAAGGTCCCAGGGGTAGAGGGAAGGACAGGTCTTTGGGGGCCACATTGGTTTTCGTCTTGTTGTTCTCCAAGCCACAAAAATTAAGCAGCCGGT
This sequence comes from Callospermophilus lateralis, assembly GCF_048772815.1. NCBI lineage: Eukaryota > Metazoa > Chordata > Mammalia > Rodentia > Sciuridae > Callospermophilus > Callospermophilus lateralis. The sequence continues at coordinate 73,393,465 of NC_135318.1, read as the reverse complement.
GTGAGTGAGTAACACTAATTGATCATAGAGTTTCATGAACCCCGAGCCTGGGTAGGGGCAGCTGTATCTTCTGCTGAGGTCCTCACCTGAGACCTCTATTGATGGGTTAACCAGGGTTGGGTCTCAATTGATCTGCAGGGTCCTGTGCAAAGCTCATTTAGGTGGTTGTTGGACTAAAGTTCCTGTAGAACTCAAGGGGATTTCGTCTTCCTAGAAGTCAGCAGGAGAAATGTCTCTTGCGCCTCTATCCCCACCTAATTAGGCCAGGCCCACCCTAGATAATCTCCCTTTGGCTAACCCAGAGTCATCCAAGTGGTCACCTAATTATAAGAATAAAATCTCAGGGTTTTTTCCATATTCCAAAGGAGGAAGATGGACAGGGTGTGTATATCAGTGGGGGCAGGAATCTTGGGGACCATCTTTGAATTCTGTGAACCACAAAGAGGACAGCTGGATCCTGAACTTGCACCAGTACTGAGACTTGATCAAGCTGTTTCATGCTACTAGGCCTCTATGTTTCCATCTGTAAAATAGGTTAGCCATTGACTCCTCCTCAGGAGGTCAATTGAATTCAGGGGCACTTGGCTACTGAGCCACATCACCAGCCCTGTTTTGTAATTTATTTAGAGACAGGATCTCACTGAGTTGGGCTGGCTTTGAACTTGCAATCCTCCTGCCTTGGCCTCCTCAGCCACTAGGATGAAGGCTTGTGTCACTGCGCCCGGCCAGAAGCTTCTGAAATGATTAGCTTGATTAGGAATTCAAGTCATCCAAAATGGGTCTGAAATCTTCAGAAACAATGTATGCTTTCCTATTTGAAGCATTTAATTTAAACAGCGAGGTGAATGGGCATGCCTTGATCTTTTCACAACGGACCACAGAATTTCTTAGAGTATTATCCCTCCGCCTTCTTGCGTGAGGGAAGCCACAGTGTTCCCCTACGATGTCCAGCCCTGCCCCGTCCCCTGAGTCCTCTTGCACCTGCAGAACAACGTGGAAGCCGATTTTGCCTGTTTATCTGCCCTTGGGTCCTTCTTTTGTTCCTTTCCAATGTGACAACATATTTTCTTTCCAAATTTGCCTTTACTGCGACTTACCTGGAACCCACCGCCTTGGCTCTGTGGCTCGTTTCGTTGGTGTGTGTGATGCTCAACGTATCTGTGCGATGACAAGGACGAGAACAACTGGCACATCAGCAGGTTTGGGAAGAAACTCAGCCACGGTGGTCTGCCCTTGCCCAGCTCCACCCCAGTGCCCACAAAACCCGGGGACACGCCTACACGTGGCCTGCATCGGACAGCAACCGGGCTAGCTGCAGGAGGAACAGGCAACCCTGGTCAGGGCACTCACGGCTTGGCAGTGGCTTGAAGAGCGCCCAGCCCGATTCTGAACGGGACTCGCTGCCCTAGCGCAAATCGAGGTATGAACCTGAAGGACTCTCATGCTGTCCCCAGGGCTCCTGTGCATGGGATTCCTGGAGGTCAGACCCTCTGCTGGGCATCAGGGGTGGGTAAGTCTCCCAGGGGAGGAGAGGCCACCCTGGGGGACTCCTTGGGCTCCTCCAGCCAGCGTGGGCCTCTGGCAATTGTAGGAGAAGCTGCTTACGGACAAAATCCAAGGCTGAGTCCGTGATCCAGCAAAAAGCTCTTGGTTGTTCAGATCCAAGGGAGGGAGGGCCCTTGGTTCTTGCTCCTGACCACATATCTTGGCCAGCCTCCACCCGCCCCGCCCTCCAGGGGACCCTAACCCGGCAAGGAGAGCCAGAAGTCAAAACCCAGCAATGGAGATGACCAGGAGGAGGAGGACAGCAGCTACCACTGTTATTATTATTTGTCCCCTTACAATGACGTCTGGATGCGGAGCACATCCCAGGCTACGTGTTTTGTGCTCCTGAGTCTTCGTCTTACCTTAGAAGGTCAATGTGTTTGTCCCCACTGTACAGATGAAGAAACCAAGGCACTAAGAGATTTGCTAAGATCTGCCGAGCAATAAAAACGGTGAAGCTGAGATTCAAACCGAGATCCCTGTGACTCTGAAGCTGTTACTCTTCACCCCACAGAATCATATCTGGGATCTGTTATGGATCGAGTACCAGAAATTGAACTCAGAAGCATGTGACCACTGGGCCCCATCCCCAGCCCTATTTTGTATTTATTTAGGGACAGGGACTCACTGAGTTGCCTAGCGCCTTGCCAATCCTCATCCAGAGGCCACTGGGACCCCTGCCAGGGAGAACTCCTGCCTGCCCCAGGGGTCACCTTGGAGCAGATCCCAGGACGTCGGCTAGAGAGGGCCCGCAGGCCGAGTCTGCCCGGGTGCTTTAGCTGTGCTCTGTCTGGATCTGTCCGCAGAGGGTCTCGTTCCTCCCAGCTGACTCTAAGGCACAGTGGAATTGAGACCCCAGAGCAGGGGAAGAGCTTTACCCAGCATAAGGAAGCTGGTGCCCCCTTCAAAGCTGCCCAGGGCAGGAAAGCCCGCCCCAGAGCTCCCAGCCTGGAGACATGGCCGTCAGCCCCGACCTAGGAGGGCCACTGGCAGAATGAGAGGGGTGGGGACAGGTGGAGTATGGCAGCCTCCAACTCAGAGGGTCTCTGATGCAGCGAGGGGGGGGACCCTAGTGGACAGAGGTCAGGAGGTCACAGCCATACAGAGGCCAGATTCAGGTCCCATGGTCTTCCCCTTCAGGAGAAGGGGCGGCTGTCAGCCTGTCACCACTCAGCTGACTCAACAGGGCAGGACCCTGTAGATCATGCGCACATGACCCTGTGGTTATGAGGACCCTCTGAAGCTCCTGATCAAGGGTCCAGTTTACAGATGGGTGCTGGAACTCGCAGCCAAGGTCTCCAAGGGTTTGAACCCAGCCGTCAGATACTTTGCCTTTCTGCTCGACCAGCTGCTTCTGTTCAGATGCGCGCACACACACACACACACACACACACACACACACGTGCGCACACACACACACATGTATATGTGTGTGCGCTCTGTAGTGGAGCACGGGATTCCTCTGCACAGAAACAGGAGCGCCTGCGTGTTTGCCCGTTCTCCTCTGCCACGCCCTCTTTCTCCGGCTGTCTGGTCATGTGCACGTCCCGGCCAAGGGCTGTTCGGTTCTAACCCTCCTCCAAGATCCTTGAGTAGCTCCATCTGCCACCCAAGCTTCACGGTTCCCAGGGGGTGCGCTGCAGGGGGCCACCTGTGCCAGTCTCCAAGGAGTCCTCCATCCACCTTGTCTGAAGGGACACCCAGGAGAAACTTCTCGATACACAAAGGGCCAGAAGACCCTGGGTTCTTTTCACTAGAAGACCACCCGGGGGGAGAGGGTGGGGTAGGGAGGAGGCATGGCCCCGGTCTGCCCAGGCTAAGAAGGGGTCACCTTCCTCTCCCCTCCACTTGCACAAAGATGTGGCTCTGAGGTTCATACTCCAACCACCAGCATCCAGTAAGCCTGGGCGAGCGGGGACAGGGTGTGTCCAGACGGCATTGTCCCCATTGCAAGAAGAGAAAAGTGAGGCCCTGGCGATCCAGAATCTTCACAACAACATTTACAATGTCCCTTGTATAACTCACAATTTTGCAATCTGAAAGAGAACAAGAATAAGGTGACCCATTCCTGAGCAAAATTGGATAATCAATGGAGACCCCTGGTGAGGTGACTCTGCTGTTAGAATTAATAGACAAAATGTTTAAAGCAGTTAATGTCACTGTGCTCAAAAGAAAATGTACTCACAATGAGTAAAATTCTGGCAGAAAAATAAACTTTTTTTTTTATAAACAGAAGTTTGACAGCTGAAAAATAAAATATGATATCTGAAATAAAAACTAGTTAAGAAGGCTTAGTGGAAGTTTCTCTGTGAATAGTAAAGATTGAAAAAAAGAATACAGAGATATGAATATTTGTGGCTTCATATCAAAAAGGTGTATGACCCATGAGATTGGAGTTCTGAAATAGATAATAAAGCACAAAAAACAATTTTTTGAGGAAATAATGGCTGAAATTTCCCAAAATTTGGTGACAGATACAAATTTATAGATTTAAAGAAGTTCAGCGAATCCCAAACAGGACAAATAAAAAAAGACTCCACACCTGGGCACATCATAGTCAAACTGTTAAAAACAGAAAAATAAAGAGAAAATCATGAAAAAATCTAAAAAATTTATAATAGGCAGAGGGAATGATTTGAAATTTCACTAACTTCTTATTAGAGACTTTAAAACCCAGAAGATATTGAATCACATATTCAAAGTACTGAAAGAAAAAAAAAGCTAGCCCCAAACTCTATATCCAATGAAACTATCTTTTAATAATGAAGATGAAATAAAAATATTTTTCAGAAGAAAGAAAATACAGACAATGTGTCCCCATCCGAACTTTACTAAAAAAAAAAAAAAAAAAAGGCCAAAAGGAAATTCTTCAAACTAAAAGGAAGTGAATAATCTCACCAGTGGTAAATATCCAGGTACATTTGCAAGATTATTTTTTCCTCCTAATTTCTTTAGCATCGCTTTTGAGAGTGGGAATTATGGTATATGTCAGTGGACTTTATATAGCAACTACAACATGAGGAATATGAGGATCCATTCATGGGTGGTCAGTAAATGAATCTATATGGTTGTAAACTTTTTACATTTTAAACCAAGTGACATAGTATTAACTCACAGGGTGGGTACTGGGGAGATGGAAGGATTCCATCAGTCCTTTTGGGATGCTATAACAAAATACCCTAAACTCATGTCTTAGAAAGCAAATATTTATGCTTCACAATTCTGGAGGTTGGTTAGTCCAAGATAAAGGCACCAGCAGATTCGGGGTCTGCTGAGCCCCTGTTTCCTGGTTCATAAATGGTACCTTCTCCTCAAGTCCTTATGGTGGGAGGGACGAGCTAGCTCTCCAAAGTATCTTTTGTAAGGGCGCTAGTCCTAACCATGAGGCTCTGTCCACAGGGTCTGGTGGTCTACCAAAGGCCTCATACTGTTGCTTTGAGGTCAGGATTTCAACATGTGCGTCTGAGAGGACAGAGACACTCACACCAGAGCTACTAGGTGTGCTGAGATCCTTACAGCACCCACTCAAAAAATAAAAATAAAAATAAAATGTTACATAACTAAACAAACAACAAGTAAGTCAAAGCTGGATTCTAAAAATTATATTCAAATCATCCCAAATAAAGCAGGAGGGACAGAGAAACACAACCCAAGGGAACATATAAAATACATAAATAGTGATGTGGAGGACCACAGTCCAGCCATAGCAATACTTTCATGAAATATTGGTGACAAGGCACAGACTATCAATAAGGATCAAGATACCCATGACCAGAAAAGCCACTGGACCGGCCTGACCCTCACCTGGAAGTGCTGGGGCAGCTCCCTGGCCGGGAGCCCCTGACCCCCTCCATCCTAGGCCTCACCCCTGTCCCCAGGGATTCCCGGCCCCACAACCCAGCAGCTCAACTGTTCATACCTGGCACAGGATAGGGGACCAGGACCCTAGTCCAGCTTGAAGGCCACTATCAACAGTTCCAGGGCTCGACCAGCTGGCTGCCATTGAACTTTGTCCTGAGGATGAAGGTCAACATTTGAAAGCCATCATTCAGACTCCTCCTGCCGGGCCTTGCCAGTCCTGGTGACGGGGGGTCGGTACCTGTTTCTTGTGCACGTCATAAGCGTGTCCTGGCTCACACAAGCGTGTAGTTTCAAGGGACAGTGGTCTTTATTCTCCCACCAAAACTTCAACGTGAAATCTCAGGATGCACTTCCATTTAACTAAGACCTGCTGGGGATTTCCCCCCACAAGGATTCCCCCCACCCCCCAAAAAAGACAAAGAAGCCAACGTGGAGGCACAGGATGACACTTCAGTGCTCTCCAGAAGGACCACGGGGAGCTAGCTTTGACCTGCCTTTGGATTGTAGTAATTCTTTGTGGCATCGTTCTCACTGCCACATCTTAAATATCTAAGAGGAAGTGGCAGTAAGAAGACTCAATTGGTCATGGGCTGCTCAGGACCCCCGACAATGTGCTTTCAACTTCTCTGTTTTCTAGAACAAAACTGCTGTCACGTCTGTGATCCTAGTGACTCAGGAGGCCGAGGCAGGAGGATGGCAAGGAGAGCAAGACCCGCCTGGGCAACCTGGTGAGGCCCAGTCTCTCCATAAAAAATAAACGGTCTGGGACTGTGTCTCAAGGGTAGAGGACCCCTGGGTTCCACCCCCAGTATTGACAAAAAGAAGTATACACGCATTTGCGTGGGTATGCAGGTGAGTGTGCACGTGCCCAGGAGTGTATGCATGTGAGTGAGCGCGTGAGTGGGGGGCACACATAAGTGGGGGTAAGTGTGCAGGTGAGTGTGTGGGTCTGTGCAGGTGTACATGAGTGTGTGCATAGAGTCTATGTGAGCATGTGGGTGTGAGTGTATGTATGTGCATGTTAGTGCGTGGGTGTGTGCACACAGGTGTGAGTGTCAGAATGTGCATACATGTGTGTGAACGCACATAGAACCACAAACCTCTCTCACGAGGGTCACCTGGCAGAAGGGGGAACAGCCTGTTTTCCTGAGCCTCTGCCCTCTGCTGGCCTCCTCTGCTGGCCTCCTCTACTGGCCTCCTCTGCCCTGCAGGGAGGGAGGCCACTCCCACAAGTCCAGGGCAGGATGCTTGCCTCTCTGTGGGGTAATGCTGGCCCCAGCCTCTGAGTGCAGAGAGGTCAGCCACTGGGGTTTTAGAGACACTCGTGATTAGCTCCTGGGTGACTGCCGAGACGGGCCTGTTTGGGGCTGACACCTGTCTAAACATAGCCTGGGAGCAGGGTTGACATCCTGTTTGTCACCAAAGCCACTTTCTTACCCACCCAGACAGCCCCACACGCCAAGGGGAGCCACTTATAGCCACCTTCAAAAGGGCTCAGCTGGGTGCAGTGCCCAGGGGAAGGAAGGGCCTGGTGTGGCAGCCTGCGGCCTCTTGACCAGAGAGGAACTTTTGGGACTTCAAGAAGCCGGGGGGCTGGGTTCAGACTCCACCTCTGCCTGCCAGGTGGGCCCTCTCCTCTCCTCTGAGTCCTTTCTTCTCCCTGGGAGTGGGGACAGGAATGTCCTGTGCTTTCCCGAGGCCCTGGCTGACCCTGCAGACCCCCCCACCCCATCTGGGGCTGTCTTGGGTTTGGTGCTCAGAGAGATCTGGGAAGGTGGCGGCTGGGGCAGGGACTGGGCATGTGAAGAGTGTGGGCATGCGCGGCCGAGGTCCAGTCCACCGCCCCGTGCCACATGGACATTCCTCTTCCGGAGCCCCATTTCTCTCAGCTGTCCCCACTGTCTCCTGGGACTTTGGTGAGGCCTGGTAGGGGCACTGGCCCTGGGGACCCTCATGGAACAGGTCCCCTGGGAGGTGTCTGAGGCCCTGGGAGGGCCTGGCCCTGCTTCCCACAGTAGGGAAGGCCGTCCCCCACCTCAGGGCCACAGCCTCACTGTCACCTGGGCCCGGGAGCTGCTGCTGCCCTCAGGCTTCTGACAGTGCAGATTAATCCTCTCCAAGGTGGCTGAGGCTGCATGTCTCCAGATGCATTGCTTTTTCAAAGTGGAAACAAAGGGGTGACACTCCAGTAGAGCCACTGCACATGGGTGACCCCTGGGGCACCCACGGGGAAGATGTCTAGGGACTGAAGCCCTCTCCCTCTGTTCCTCAAGTCACAGATGAGTGCTAACTGCCCTGTCCCCTCACCTGTAGGGCTTTCTGCCCGGGTTTGTGACAGAGCCACTGGGCTGCAGGAGAAATGGAATCTAGCAGACCCAGGCTCCAGTGGCCTTAGGCAAGTCACAGTGAGCAGACCTTCTGCCCAGGTGCTCAGCCTTCTGGAACAATCTGCCCTGGGGCAAGGAGCAGTCCAGGACAGCCAGGGAGCGCCCAGCTTAGGGCCAGGGAGGTCGCACTTGCATTCCGTGTCTGCCCCCAAATTCGCGCATTGGGCAAATGCTCCTCTCTCTGACCTCAGTCTCCACATGCGCAAAATGGGAGTGAGGGTTTCCCCTGCTGGGGCTGTCGGGAGGTGTGAGGGGCCGGCCCCTTTGTGCTTCTTTCAGGGAATCTGGGCAAGGACAGAGGTCTCCATGGGGAGGGGAAGACAGCAAGGACAGTGGCGGTCTGGCGCGAGGACGGCAGGACGTGGCCGAGCGCTGTCAGTGGGAGCTGCACTCCTTTCTCTGCCGGTGACACTCTTTGCCGCCGTCAGCAACATCTGTTTCTCTGCCCTGGATGTGTATTAGGGATGATCACCTGTCGCTTTAAATTCTGGGGGCTGGCGCTAACGGGTGCTACAGTTTATTTGCCACCGTTAACTTCAGCTGGTACAGACCCTGGTGAGGGGCAGTGGATAGACAACTGCTCATGGGTTCATTTCCATTGGAGGCCAGCGTCCCAGGGAGGGGCGTGGGAGGCCCCTTGCTGGCTGGCAATGAGTCCCAGGAGGCAGCCTCCCCAGCCTCTGGGGATGGGCTCTCATCCCACAGTCCAGGGAGGAAAAGCCCTTCCTAAAGTCCAGTGGTTGAAAATTAGGGGAGAGGAGAGAAAATAAGCTGCCAACCTTGGGGTAAAAATGGGTGGCGGCTTTGGAGGAGGCTAGACCAGGGCTCAGGTCACACGTCAGTCACATTCTGGGGTACACGGTGGTGCACATTCCTTAAACTCTCTGCAAAGAAGAAACGCTGGGCCCTCTCCCCAGTACATGCACACACACACACACACACACACACACACATACATATGCACACGCGCATGCACACATATACACACACGCGCTGGGAGAACTCAATGGGCTATAAAATACTGGATCCAAAATGGAAAGTTTGAAAATATTAGGGCCAACAGGAGCATATGAGCACCAAGGTCCAGAAGCCCCGCCCACCCTTTCACACCCCTCCCCAATCCCATGGCTCACTGTCGGGGGCTCCTCACCATCCAGTGTAGAACCTGTGTCCACCCTCCAGTTGTGCCCACACTCCTCCATCCCACACAATGACCCTGATCCACCCTCAGGACCTCAGGAATAGGGATGCACTCACCAGGCACAGAGCTCACCTTGGGGAGACAGGCTCAGAGTGTCACCCACGCAGGCCTCCAGAGTCATCTGGGCAAGAATCCAGGATCCCAGGCACCCCAAGCCCCACCTAGAAATGGGGATACAAGTTCTATCTGTTCTTTTTTCTTTACCGGGGATTGAACTCAGGGGCACTCGACCACTGAGCCCTGTCCCCAGCTCTATTTTGTATTTTATTTAGAGACAGGGTCTCACTGACTTGCTTTTGCTGAGGTTGGCTTTGAACTTACAATCCTCCTGCCTCAGCCTCCTGATCCATCTATTCTTATACCTCCACTTAACACCACAGATGCGGGGACCCCCGGCACCCAAGACCCCTCACCCTGTTGGATGGGGCATGGCTTCAGGATATACAGAGCTGGGCTCAGAGAAGGGACCCTGAGGATGAATGACACCCACCGGTCACTACCAATGAGAGCAGAAAGGAGTACACCTCTTTTGCAGGCAATTTGACAGTGGCCACTGAAATCTGAAACACACGTAGACCCTGAGACCCTGCAGTGACATCTTTTCCTGGCTACCCCAGGAAAAACTTGCTACTCTATTGAAAGAGATATGGGCAGAGATGATCACAATGGTGTGATTTTTTAAAGGTTTTAAAAAATCAAGAACAACCTAAATGTCCATTGGGTGGGGAATGTCTATTTAAAGCACAGCATAGCCCACCCTGGAGTACCAAGCAGCCACGGAAAACAGCACTCGGCTTCTGCTTTCTCACAGGGAGCGACTGTGAGGAGGCTTCCCTGGGTGAAAAGCAGGGACACTCTGAGTCGGTTTCTATCAAATCAAAACCAAACAACACCTGTGTGTCCCCAGGTACAAAGACATACATGTAAACATGTTAAGGTCTGTAAACAAGTCAGATTGGCACCTGTTATTTTGCCAGAGAAATGTTAGAGTCTGTAAACAAGTCTGGATGGCGCCTGGCAAAAGGCCAGAGGGAGTGGTTTGTGAAGTAACAAAAGCGAGCCATTAAGTGTGGAGATTCCTTGTTGGTTGACTGCTGTATCTATTTTATGCTAATTAGATAGGCTGTGTAAAATGTATAAATACCACTCTTATTCTACAATAAACGGCTCCTACTCCTGCCATATCAACGTACACAAGTTATTTGTCACCCCCCGGTTAGTTTGCTGCAGCCGGACTGCGGCATAAACACACAGAAACGTGTCTGCAGGAATCTGTGACAATAGCAGAACTTGTAACACCAAGGGAATGAGGGGGAGGAGACCAGGACTGGAGACAGGGCTCAAAATGCTGTTAATTCTAAACCATAATTTGTGTATCTCCTTATCTATGCACGCTCCTTGTGCTAACTAAATTTCTAAATTTTTGCCGAGTGGGTGTTCAATGAAATCCATCAGTGTCCCCTACCCATTTGTCTTTAGAGCACTTGAAACTTTCCAAATAATTTCTCACCCTTAATTAGTAAGACAGCGGAGCCAAAAGGGTCCCCTTTTATATATGAAAACTGAGACTCATCCCAGGAACTGATCAAGGGTCCCTAACCTGCTCTGAGGGAGGACCCATACCCAGGGACAGTAAGGGAAGCTCTGAACTTCATTAATGGGGGAGAGAAGTGATGGGTCCCATGTCCTCCTGGCCTCTCTTCTCCTGATCTTCTAGCTGTCCTGCTTCTGTGATGGCTTCTGCTGGACCCCTTGGCTTGCTGTAATTATCTCCATCTTCTGACCATTCATGGCTTGCCCATCCCATCTCTCCTCCCTCTTCTTCTAGATTAGCTAGAACCAGCCCTGCGTACCCATAAAGACACTTATTGTGCAACTACTATATGCAACTTAAAATGCACCGTGAACCACTTAGGAAACATCTAAAGGACAAACGGAATGTCACTGAGAGTTAAATGACTCAACACTGAACACTTTTGCAACCTCAGCAACCCAAAATACAACCCAAAAAACCCACTACACCTTTGCTGCCGTCCGTGTCCACTGGGCTCTCCTCGGCATCCTCCTTAGGGCCTAATTACTCTTGCTCGACAGACAATTCTAGAGAGCCAGGCATGTGGTTTCCAAACCTGAAGAAGCAACAAATTAGAACGGGCAGCGTGGTGGCGTTTCCGCAGCCTGTGCACCGGGACACAGAAGAGGCCGCCCACATCCTGACCGGGAAATGAGAGGGGAACTCGGGTTGCAGACAGGATGTGTGAAAAAGCAGCCCCTGGGGACATCAGCATAAGGACAAACAATCCTCCCCGACTCATGGGTCTGTGACATGTCCCCACTGTATCCGAGCAGGGAATGGTCATGGATATGGGTATTTCCTGTCCTTCCTGGAGGGTTGAGCCATGTTCAAAGTTCTCTGGGAAAATGAAGGTGTATGTGATCTCTATTAGAATAATTTTCATATGAAAAAAAATCAAATGAAAAAAAGTGGTGTGAAGGGCCATGTTCAATACACAATCTTCAAATGCGTGGAAAGCCCCGGGGTCCCATGATTCCGGGCGACAGGCAGGACGGGTCCTGACCATCCATCCGTGAGTCCATGAGTGCTAGTCTTCCTGGGCTTCCTGACTAGTTAAGCTCTTGCTCTATGCCCACCCCGAGGGCCCCAAGTAGGAAGATGCCCATGTGTCCATGGTGCCAGCTCCGTACTTCTTCACACCCTGGTCCTGCTGGTCTCTGAGCCTGGAATGTTGCTCTGGCTCCGAGACTCTGGGGCGATAGAGTGACCAGAAATAGGTGACGGTGCAGAGAAGGGAGGCCTCTGGGGCCTGAATTAATAAACCCTGAGAGGAATGGGGGAGGCAGGTTCGCAGACAGGAACACGAGGAGCGGCAGGAATCACATCAGAATGCCCCGTGAAAACGTGAGGTTCCTTGTGGCAAAGACGGCCACTTTGGCTTGCCGACTGCAATCATTTGCTAATGTCTGGTCCAACCAAGCCAAGCGGGTCACAAGTGTTCAGCTATCTATTATTGATGTCTGCCACATGTACAGAAATAGAGAGAAGGGCAGCGTGTGTCAAAGATTTGTCCTACTTGACCTGGTCCACTGCCCTCTTATAGATGGCACAGGGAGGTATCTGAGGTCACCTGGCTAGAAGGGAAGAGACAGTTTCAGGCTGTGCTATCCAGGTAGGTGCTAGCTGCCTGTGGCCACCAAGCCCTTGAAATGCAGTTGGTCCCAATGAAAATGTCTACGTATAAAATACACTTTGAGTTTGGAAGGCCTTATATGAGAGCCGTATGAAATACATTGTTAACCTTTTAATACTGATGACATATTGAAATGATAATACTCTGGACACTGAGTTAGTCTATTATTAAATTATTTTAACCAATCCATCTCACTTTTTTCCACGTTTTACTGGTGCATTATAATTGTACGTAATGGTGGGGTGTGTTGTGACAGTCACACGTAACTCACTGTAATGATGGGATGTGGCCGCTATCCCTGAAACAAGGAACAAGGCTCGTCCTCGGAGACAATGCCTGTTAATTGAGGAACAGCTCTGCATATTTATAGAGCCAAGGGTTATGACAGTTTAACAGTTTAATGGTTTTACAGTTGGCACGGGATGCTTTCTGATTGGTGGGTAAGGATCATGTGAGCAGCAGGGCTAATCTGATTGGTGGGTAAGGATCATGTGAGTCAGCAGGACTCACCTTTGGACGGCTCTTCTTGGGGGATGGGGAAGTTAGTCTTTGGAGCCGGGGTGACTCCCAACAGTCCCTGCCCAGCACTTCCCCTGCCTCCCCTCTGCCCCCACTCAGTCCCTTTCCTTTATTCACTGAGTTCCTTTGATTTTCATGAGATCCCCCCACAATTTTCTTTTGCTTTTTTCTCTTCAACTTCCACCTATGAGTGAACGTTTGACCTTTGACCTTCTGGGCTCGACTTATTTCCCTTACCCCACTGGTCTCAAGTTCCATCCATTTTCCTGCAAATGCCCTAATTTTATTTTTCTTTATGGAGGAAGAAAACTCCGCCGTGTATATACGCCACAGTCCCTTATCCAATCCTCCACTGATGGACACCCAGGCTGGCTGCATAGTTTGGCTCTTGTGAATTGCATCTCACTTTTTAAAAAATGTAGCCACTAGAGAGCTTCAGGTCACTGTGCACACGGGGCTCAGCTTGCTTTTCTTTTGGATGGAGAACTGAAGAAAGGCGCTTTGCCCGTCATAGGGAACCATCTATGGAGGACTAACCGTCCTAACCTGGGAGGCCACCCCGTGGGAGGGGGAGACCCAAGAAGGTTTGGGCAAATCCTTATTGCTTGGCTGCTTTTTTCTTTTCAAAATGATAAAGATGTTGGGACAAGTTAAGAGAACTCTGCTGGTGTCAGCCAGGGAGCCCCGCACTGTCCCACAGCCCCTTCTATGGTCCCACCATGTGCCTGTCTCTTTCTCCAGCCTAGAGCTGCCCCGGCCGGGGCTTCAAGAGGTTAGGTGACTTGTCCAAGTTCACAAAGGAGGGCAGTGGCAGAGACTCGAGCTTCTTCCGCCGTGCGGGGTTGGGGAGAAGGAACCCCTTGGCTGGCGCTTACTCAGAGGCCAAGCTGGACCAAGGCATTCTCCTAGAAAGCTCCGAATGGAAGGCAGCCTCTCAATAAGGCACAATCCAAACCTGACCGTGTGTGTCAGGAAAGGGAAGAGCTCCAGCCCCACTCTCCTTGGGGGCCCAGGGAATGGCTGTCCCTGCTGTAAGTAAGACCAGCCCTGAGTGTCCAGGGCAGCTGGTGGCCCTGCCTCCCCCAGAGCAGATGTGATTCTGCTCAGCCCCTCCATCTTTCCAATTCCAGAAAACCTGCTGAGCTTCAAGTTGGAAAACCTTGGGGTCACTGGAAAGGCTCAGATCTGGGGACAGTTGTGTGGTGACAGTAGAGATCCAAGACCAGGGTCATGACCTGCTTAGCGTCCCTGCTCTGGGGCACCGTGTTCCTCACTGGGCACCATTGTGCAGGCAGTTCACTGCCCCAGAGCCTCCCTGATGGCCCTAACGAGGCCCATCTCTAGCACGTTCTCCCGAGGAGCCCGCGCTCTGGGGTGCGAGGTGTAGGCTGGGCGTTGGCCCCACAGCAGGTTAGGAATTGGTACAGAGACACTGTTGAAGCTCCAGAGGCCCCCATGTCCCTCCTCACTGTGCTCACTCTCCTTGATGACTCCACCGACCTCTTCTCTCTCTTGGTGCTGGAGACCAGGGACTCATGCAGCCGACCTCCCCAACCCCGAGCGCATCAGCCCTCCCACCTTTTCCTAAAACCCAAACAGCAGACACTGGTTTAGTGCCTGTTCGTGAAACAGGATAGTCGTGGTCTAAGGCCAGAAAAACATGAGCATCTGTCGTGACCTGGGCACCAAAGGGGTGCAGGGGATGTGGGATCAAGGGACACTGGTATGCCTGGAAGCCAAGCCACCAAGCAGAGGGACCCGTCTACAGGCCTGGGCTTGGAGAACCTCACAATCCAGGAGTACCCTGGCTCTGGACAGTGACTTTTTCCTTCAGAGCCTCAGTTTTATTTTCCATGAAAGGGGTGTGGGTCACCCAGTGCCCTGTTGAATCTATCAGAGGGCAGTGGCCATGGAGCACATGGGGGCCAGAGGAGGGGATGGTGGCAGGGGTCAGCACAGGCCAAGAGCCCAGCTCCTCTCGAGGACTCCCCAGAGGACCCGAGCAGCTCTGTCCACTGGCTTGTCTCCCACAGTGCCCTCCTCTCGGCCCTCAGCACCTCCCCTCCACAGAAGCCCCACACAGCTGTCCCCACGAAGCTCATCTCCAGGGCAACCGGACACAGGGGTGGCCGAGGGCACGAGTGCTTTTCACAGAGCGAAGGAATTGTCAGCCCCGTCTTCACTGGACCTGAGGTCCCCTCCCTGGGCCTCGTCACAACGGGGACTTTGAGACCGCGGAGGCCCTGTCCTTGCTCTCTGGCCCAGTCAGAGAATGGAGCTTGGAACCCTGGGAGACATGACAGGGTGGCCCACGCCTGGGACAGGCCCACAGTCCAGGCTCCCTGCCACGGCCACACCCTGGGAGACAGCTGTCCCTGTGACCCAACTGGGTCCAGGTGGGTCCCCGAGCCCCTGGGTGCTCCCCTCGCTGCAGTGCCAGAGCTGAGGTGAGGTGACGGGTCCCATCCAGTCTCATCTGTGCAGCCCAGGAGGGGTCCCTGCACATGTGACAGCCGCGTGGGATTTAATCTGCGGCCATCGAAGGCACAGGATCAGGGAAGGGGACGCTGACCCAGGCACTTTCTGTAACTGGGATCAAGGGCCCTTTAGTCTCTGGAGAGGAGGTGCCGGGACACAAAAGGCCGCCAAGCTGCCCCCCAGCTCCTAGGAAGATGGGGTCCCAGCCCAGCCCACTTCCAGCAGGACCTAAAGCCACTCCTCCACGATGGCCCCCGCCTCAGCCGCCAGCCCCACAGCTGGGGGAGCAGGAAGCCACCTCCCCCCATCCCTGTCACCCCCACCCCCACCTCCCTGCATAAGTGGGGAGAGTAGCTTCATGTCACCCAACTCCTTAGCTCAGCAGTGGACGAGCGTGTCCCTCGCCACCCCTAAAACGCTGTGGGTACTTACTGTCACTGCATCAGGAAGGGAAATGGACATTGACAAGAGCGTCTGTCACCTCCTGGGAGTCCCATCACGTGCCCATGCTGAGCTGGGCACTCCTCTCCCGCGTGGCCAGTGACAGTCCTCACCGGCGTTCCAACTGCTGGGTTGGATTGTCACCCTGGTTTTCAGGTGGGGGAGCTGAGCCTTGCGGGGGGGTTGAGCCCCACATCCAGGATTAGGGCGGAGGGTGCAGCTGTCAGGGCTGAGTCTGGCTTCCCACAGAGCCTGCTCCTGGAGGCTGTGCCCAGCTGCCCTGATGACCTGCCTGGTGCCAGGGGCTTCCACCTGGACTGAGCTGAGCCCTGCCCCTGATCCTGGTCCAGCTGTCCATGGTCACCCTCCATGAGGCCCATCTCAGGGCCTGTGCTCCAAGAGGCTGGCAGAGGACAAGGGGGAGCCTCCTGGGAAGCCTGCGCCCTGGGTTTCCCTTGGCAGACCCTTCACTGGCCCTCCGGTCCCCTGCTCTGTGCCCTGTGTCCCAGGAAGGGCTAGACTCTTGCAGCTGCCCCTGTGCTGAGAGGCCACAGTCCCACCTGGCTGACCTGCTCCTCCTCAGGGACGTGAAATCCAATGGCATCGAGCAGGGTTGAGGGCAACATGCCATTTCCCCCAGTTTGGCCCCACCTGGCCCTCAGGTCACTGTGTCAAGGAGGCTGGTGGCATCTTACAGCTGCCGAAAACCTTGGGTAAGAAAACTCAGGGAGGTACGGGCAGCCAGGCCCTGGGGGACCCTGGAGTCAGGAGGGGGCCCGGGGTGGGAGGAAGCTGGTGTCTGACACTGGGGGCCCTGACGGCCTCCGGCGCCACTGGAAGGTACCTGGCTTCGTTCTGTGCAGGAGCAAGGGACGGCAGGGGACTGGGGGCCCACATGCTCGGAGATGAAGTGTCAGAAAGTCATTCAGGCTGCAGAATATTTACTGAGCACCTCTGATGTTCAACAGGCTGCTCCAAGATCTGGGGACAGAGTGGCGAGCAAGCCTCCCAACAGCCAGATGAGCCAACACCCTTCAGGATGGCTGGGGACGCTCAGGAGGGGATGCTCAGGAAGGGTCGCTCAGGGGCTTCAACTCCTTCCCACTTCCCGGGCACCCCCTGCCCAGCAGCCACTGCAAACGGGCTGCCACCCACCCCAAAGCAGATCACACTGTCCCCAGGCAGCTCCAAGACGTCCTACCCCAAGGGCCAGCTCCAGCCCCGCTCACAGGAACCTGACCCCTCTCTGTGCTGCCAGCCTCCTCCATCTGCTGAGTCCTGGTTGGTCTCTGCCGACTCCTACTTGCCACCATCTTTTTTTTTTCATTATTTTGACAAAATGCAAATAGCTTACAATTTACTATTTTCACTAGTAAATTTAATCTACTGCATTATCGAGGGCACGGGAGCAGTTTATTATTACCTCGTGGGATTGAACCCAGAGGCACTTACCCAGGGTGCCGTGTCCCCAGGCCTTCGTAGATTCTATTTAGTGACAGGGTTAATCCCAGCTGAGGCTGGCTTTGAACTTGTGACCCTCCTGCTTCAGCCTCCAGAGATCCTGGTCTAGAAATGTCTGGTCCCTTTGAGCAGCAGTCCATTTCTCCCCTTCCCCCAGGACATAGGAGCCACCGTTGGATTTCCCATATCTTTGAGTTTGACTCTTCTAGGTGCCTCCTGTAAGGACAATCGCTTGGGATTTTAACCAACATGTCACCGTAATGGTGGGCACATGCCATCACACTTGTGCCCAAACCTAAGAATGCCCAGCACCATGACTGAACCCTCAGGTCAACGTGGACTTGGAGTGCTAGTGATGTGACAGGCTCGTCACTGCCACCAGTGTCCTGCCTTGGTGGGGGATGTTGGGAATGGGGGAAAGGGTTGTGGAAAGGCAGGGAGGGTGGGAGATATCTCTGCATTTTGCTGTGAGCCAGAAACTTCTTTAAAAAAATAAAAATAATTCATATATATATATATATATATATATATATATATATATATATATATGCAGTTGGTGTCAGGACCAAGACCAATTTACAGGTGGGGGCTCAGGCTGTGCTCGCAGGACTGTGGATGAGGGGATCCTTTCTTGCCTTTGGAGCGTTGTGTGGCGGTGTCCGTGGGACATCAATGGGGACGGTCACATGGAACAAAACACGACATGATGCAATGGCAGCCTCCTCCTGGACACTGAGAATAAGATAAAAACAAAACGACTCTAACAACCAGTCAACAAACAGCACCCGGTGGACCTTGCTGTGATCCGTGTGGCCCGGGGTCTGCCCCCTCTGCACTGTGGACAGTCGGGGCCAGACTCCTCCTGGCAGGGGCACTGCCCTTTGTACTAGGTCCAGCAGCCTCCGTGGCCTCTGCCCACTGGCTGTCAGGAGCATCTTCTCTCCCAGCCGTGACACTCCAACCTGTCTCCCAACAGGGCAATTGTCCCCAGAAGTGGTGGTATAGGATCTTTCCTGGCTGAAGACCACTGGTGTATCCAAGGGCACCAATTGCCACAAACTTCAGTGGCCATGCTGGAAGTGTCCATGGACAGGGAGAGCAGGGGGCAGATGCAGTCTTGGAAACAAAACTGCCCTTCAGGGACTTCCTGTGCCAGTGGCCACTGCTCTGTGCTAGGGATGAGCCATGATGGAACAGGACCCGGCCAGCAGCCTCTGCCGCTCTGGGTGAGATGGGCCCAGGAACCTGGTTCAGAGGCGTCGGGAAGAACATCACCTTCAAACCCAGAGCAGAGTCGGGCACCTTGGGGGCCAAGGTGGATGCAGGGGAGCTCCTCCTGCTGACTGCTGGCCCCGCCTTGGGGTGGAGGGCAGCTCTGGGGGAGATGGGCCAAAGCCTTCCCAACTGCCATCGCCCCTCCTTCCAGTGGAGCAAATTACCTCTGCCAGGTGTGTCAAGTAGGGACAGCCTGGTTTCCAGGGACACCCGGCCACTCCTGTCCCTGGCTGGTGTTGGGCAGCACTGAGGGGTAGATACAGTGCTTCCCATGAGGGACATCGGGTTTAGCTTCAACGGGGTCCCCGTGTGCCGCAAGGTCAGCTCCGCCTGCCCTGTGCAGAGGACCGCCTGTATCCCCTCCCTGCACCCCTGTGCCACTGAGTGGCCAGCTGGCTGCTCAGGGCTGGGCCACCGCTCTTCATGGTAACGTTACCTCTGGGCGTGGGTCAGCAGACTCCCAGGGGCCTGCCAGGCCGCATTGGCTGGGGGACGGTCGGAGGGTGAGTGGGTTCCCTTCACTTCAGGAACCAACTGGACGGGTCAGAAATGGGTTCCCCTCAGATGAGACCACGGTCTAGAGATTCCCGGGGAGAGCTCTGGAGACTGAGGTTCTGCCGCTGGGTGGGCCCTAGTGGCACCTGAGGGGGCTCCTGAGTAAGCCAGGGTGGGAACCGAGGCTGAGGAGTGGGCTCTGACGTGGGGGGTCTAGGTTCAAAACCAGAGCCCCTGTGTGAGTGTGGACAGGTCATTCAGCGGCCCCCACCTGGGACTCCTCGCTTGTGGATGGAGCTGACGAGGGGACCCTGGTGAGGAGGATGTGAGCTGACCTATGGAAAAGACTAGAACTCTCCCAGGACACAGCAGATAGATCCTCCAGTCCTCCCA